>NW_027224327.1:1562378-1874854 GCF_023699985.2 Odocoileus virginianus | reverse complement strand
CTGGGAAAACTGGACAGCTTCATTTAAAAGAATGAAATTAGAAAACTTTCTAACACTATGTGTATGTGTGTTAAGTCACTTCAGTCATGTTCAGCTCCTCAAGACTATATGGACTGTAGCTCACCAGGCTCCTCTGTTCATGGGATTATCCAGGCAAGAATACTACAGTGCATAGCCATGTCCTTTTCTAGGGGATCTTCCTGACTCAAGGATCAAACTTGCATCTTTTACATCTTCTGCATTGGCAGGCTGGTTCTTTACCACTAGCGCCACCTGGGAAGCTCTTCTAACACTATACACAGAAATAAACTCAAAATGGATTAAATATTTAAATATTAGGACAAAAACTATAAAACTCTTAGAAGGAAACATAGGCAGTACACTCTTTGACACACATCAGAGCAAGTCCCTCTTTGACTCACCTCCTAGAGTAACGAAAATGAAATCAGAAGTAAACAGATGGGACTTAATTCAACTTATAAGCTTTTGTACAGCTAAGGAAAACAATAAACAAGATTAAAAGACAACTCTCAAAATGGCAGAAAGCAATTGCAAATGAAACAATTGACGAAGGATTAATCTCTAAAATATACAAGCAACTCATGAAGCTCAATACCAGAAAAACAAACAACCCAATCCAAAAATGGACAAAAACATACATTTCTCCAAAGAAAGCATGGTGGTGGTAGTGGTAGTTTAGTTGCTAAGTCATTTCCGACTCTTGTGACCCCATGGACTGTAGCTCTCTAGGCTCCTCTGTCCATGGGATTTTCCAGGCAAGAATACTGGAACGAGTTGTCATTTCTCAAAGAAGACATACAGAAAGCCAACAAACACAAGAAGAGATCCTCAACATCATTCATTATTAAAGAAATGCAAATCAAAGCAATGAGGTATCACCTCACACTAGTCAGAATGGCCATCATCAAAAAATCTACAAACAATAAATGCTGGAGAGGATGTGGAGAAAAGGGAACCCTCTTGCACTGTTGGTGGGAATGTAAACTGATATAGCCACTATGGAGAACAGTATGGAAATTCCTTAAAAAACTGGGAATAGAACTACAATATAACCCTACAATCCCACTACAGGACATATATCCTGAGAAAACCATAATTGAAAGAGACACATGTGCCCCAGTATTAACTGTAGCACTTTTTACAACAGCTAGGATATGGAAACAATCTAGATATCCATCAACAGATGAATGGATACAGAAACTGTGGTACACATATATACAATGGCATATTAAAAAACTATAAAAGGTAATGCATTTGAGTCAGTCCTAATGAGGTGGATGAACCTAGAGCCTATTATACAGAGTGAAGCAAGTCAGAAAGAGAAAGAGAAAGAGAATCTTGTGTATTAATGCATGCATATGGAAAGAGCATACTGATGAACCCTATTGCAGGGCAACAATGGAGATGAGATATAGAGATATAGAGAACAGAACACAGCAGTGGAGGAAGGAGACACTGGGTGAATTGAGAGAATAGCATGGAAACATATACATTACCATATGTAAAATAGATAGCAAGTGGGAATTTGCTGTGTGACACAGGGAGCTCAACCCAGTGCTCTGTGACAACCTAGAGGGGTGGGATGGAGGGGGGAGATGGTAAGAGTTTCAGGAGGGCGGGAGGACATATATGTACCTGTGGCTGATTCATGTCAATGTACAGCAGAAGCCAACACAATATTGTAAAGTCATTATCCTCCAATTAAAAAAATCAAAGAAAAAGAATGTTACTTCAATAAAGAAGGAAAATATCAAATAAAGAACTTAACCCTACATTTTAGAGAATAAGAAAAAATGAGAAGAAATAAAGTTCAAAATTGGTAGAAGAATGGAAATAAAGATTGTAAAAGAAATAAATTGGAGATTAAAAGAGAGAAAAGTTCAATGAAAGTAAGACCTGTTTACTGTAGATGTTATAACACATATTATTATTCAGTCATTTAAAACAGGAAATATTGACATTTGCAGCAAATGGATAGACATTGAGGGAATTATGCTAAATGAAATAATTTAGACAAAGAAAGATAAATACTGTATGATATCACTTATATGTGCAATCTGAAAAATAACAAAACAGGAAAATATACAAGCAAAAATCTAGCTCATAGACACAGAGAACAGACTGATGGCTGCCAGAGTGGTGGGGGTAGTGAGGGAAGGGTTTAAATGGGTGAAAGGGGTCAAAAGATACAAATTTCCAGTTATAAAATAAATTAGTCCTGGCTATGTAATGGTGACTATAATTAATCATAACATATATTTGAAAGCTGCTAAGAGAGTCAATCTTAAAAGTTCCCACAACAGGAAAAAAATTTTCTAACTCTATACAGTGATTGACGTTAATCAGACTTATTGCAGTGATCATTTCACAATATATGGAAATATGAAATCAGCATGTTATACTCATGAAGTGAATGAATATAATGCTATATTAACATTATAATCCAATTTAAAATACATTGTTGCTGTTTTTCAGTTGTTAAATCATGTCTGACTCTTTGCAATCACATGGACTGTACCCCTGGCTTCCCTGTCCTTCACTGTCACCAGGAGTTTGCTCAAACTCATGCCCATTGAGTTAATGATACCATCCTACCTCCCCCTTCTTCACCTGCCCTCAATCTTTCCCAGCATCAGGGTCTTTTCCAATGAGTCAGCTTGTTCACATCAGGTGTACAAAGTATTAGAGTTTCAGCTTCAGTATCAGTCCTTCCAATGAATATTCAGGGTTGATTTCCAGGATTGAATGGTTTGATCTCTTTGCTGGCCAAGGGACTCTCAAAAGTCTTCTTCAGCACCATAGTTGGAAAGCATCAATTCTTTGGCACTCAGGCTTCTTTATGGTCCAACTCTCATATCTGTACATTGCTACTGGAAAAACCATAACTTTCACTATATGGACCTTGTCAGTAAATTGATGTTTCTGCTTTTTACTATGTTTTCTGGGCTTGTCATAGCTTTTCTCCCAAGAAGCAAGCATCTTTTAATTTCATTGGTGCATTCACAGTGATTTTGGAGCCTGAGAAAATAAAGTCTGTCACTGTTTCCATTTTTTCCCCAATCTATTTGCCATGCAGTGATGGGATAGGGCGTCATGATCTTAATTTTTTGACTGTTGAATTTTAAGCTGGCCTTTTCACTCTCCTCTTTCACCTTCATCAAGAGGCTCTTTAGTTCCTCTTCACTTTCTGCCATTAGGGTGGTATCATCTGCATATCTGAGGTTATTGATATTTCTCCCAGTAATCTTGATTCCAGCTTGTGATTCATCCAGCCAAATATTTCACATGATGTAAAATATATTTGGGCTTTTAAATAATTCAGTATAGGAGGAAAGATCATAGCTAATTTAGTTTTCTGATTCATGTCAATGTATGACAAAAACCACTACAATATTGTAAAGTAATTAGCCTCCAACTAATAAAAATAAATGAAAAAAAAATGCCATCTTTTATAACTCTGGGCTTCCTACATGGTACAATTGGTAAAGAATCTGCCTGCCAGTATAGGAGACACAAGAGACACAAGCTTGACTTCTGGGTCAGGAATATTTCTTGGAGTAGGAAACAGTAATCCACTCCAAAATTCTTGCCTGGAGAATTTCATGGACAGTGGAGCCTGGCAGGGCTACAGTCCATGGGGTTGCAAGGAGTCAGACACAACTGAGCACTTACATAATTCTAGGCACACAGTATGTACTCAAACATTTTGATGACTGCACCAGGAGATAAACGGCAAGTGTTTTTTTCTGGCTCAGTTCAATGAATTGAATTTGGGATCTAACATAGTATACTATATTATGCCACAAGCCCAGTCCAACTTAAGGAACCCTGAATCCATCTTCTTTGCATTTCTGCACTCGCCTATTTCTGCTTCTACCCATGAAGTCAGGATTCTAAATCCCATTTCCTAGCAAAGTAGATGAAAAGGCAGTAACTCCTCTAATGACCATTTTGAATGTGGGCTAAAATCAGGGGAGACCAGCTGGAATAATTAGGTGAGTCTATGGCTCCGTTGTACCTTTGTCTTGAAAGGGTAAGCTTAAGTTCTTCCAGTCTCTGGAAGCAACCTTGCCAAAATGTGGGAAGGAAGTTCTGTCAGTTTGACCCACTCCAAACTTTGTGAATCTGTGAAACTTCTCTGTAGGGACCCAACTTACTTCATTGGCCCCAGCACAAAGTACTCCCTGAGCTTCAGAAAAAGCCTCAGCTTCCAGGATGCAGCCTCTGTGTGTCTTTGTGATGCACAACTAATGCTGTAATGAGACTCATGAATAGAAAAGACAAAGTACAAGGGATCAGATTTCAGGATTTCATGCAAAAGTAAAACTCTGCTACAGAGGATTTTGACTCATGTTCTCTGTTTAAACACAGATTCATATGGATTGATCTGTAAAAATGTACCACCATAATGTAAGATATTAACAATAGGGGATAGCTGGTATGGAGTATATAGAAAACCTGTACTATCTTAGCAAACTTTCTATAAATCTATTCTAAACATTTTTAAAGTTTATTTTTTAAAATAGTCTTAATCCACTTTCTCTCAAGGTTTTATTAATGCAGTTTTCATTGGTTTTTCAAAATTTGAATAACATTGCATATGTAATTTTGAGTCCTTTCTTTTCAACTTGTATACTATGGTAAGCACTTCCACGTTGTTATAAAAGAGTTGTGAGCATTAATTTTAATGGCTTCATCACAATCATTAAACAGATGTATAATAGTTTAATTACACATTTTCTTATGTTGAATACTTAAAAAGAAAAACACTAACAATGCTCCCTAGGAGAATTTTGGTTATACAGAGAGAGACACTGTACCAGAATCTTCTCTTTCCTTCCTTGTCTGATGCTTTGAGGTACATAGCCTTTCTGTGCTAGGTTAATGGTGGTAAGTTTAGCTTCGTTTTCACTATTTGAGCTGATCTCTTTAAAATGTGTGAAAGAGAGATTTTGTGACCTGGCTCATCTCTCAGAAGTTTTTGCCTGTCATATGTACCATAAAGTATGTAAGATTTACTAAAAGACACTTTCTACAATTGCACTATTATATCTATTAAGCCCAGACTTCATCCCAGATATTATGTTAGTGTCAGTCTCCCAACACAGTAGACCCGGAAACTGGGGCCAGCCTCCCAAAGGCAGCTGAGAAAGGGAACTCAGAGACCAAGACTCTTCTGAGAGATAATCTTACTCCAAAGACACCAATCAGGTTATCTGCCTTTCACAAATGTCTCCTGCACTGAAGACTACCACTCAGTGGGATTTTAGCTACTGATCCATACAAGTATGGGGTAAAATCAGTCTTCCAGTCCCTGGCACACCAGGTGAGAAGTGAAGACAGCCATTGGCCAGTTTTAGGACACAGGGCTGCTGCCACTGAATGTTGATTGCCTTCAAGAGAGGCCATGGTGTGTCACAGGGGACACGGGTGATGTGTATCAGTCAGGCAATAGAAAGTAAGAGAACAGAATACATTTTCTCCCACTGAGACACTTCAACAGGATGGTTTGGTCTTCATACTGGACTCATTTTCCTGGTATTGAGAACACCCTTCTTATTTCCAAGATACGTGTGCTATCCTGGATACTTAAAATTAGAGGTGCCAGGTTTGCTTTTATAGCAAGACTGGCAGATGCTCCTCCCAGTCTTGGGTGCAATTTTTGAGTGATAAAAAATTGTATTTCTGGGCTCCTCTTGAGCCTATTTTGTGCTCTGATGGTGAAGGACTAATAGAGTGATGTGATCTACCTCCTTAATTAACCCACCCACAGTTTCTTCCCCCCACTCCCATATCCCTCAAAATGTTTCATGGGTGTAATTCCAGGGAACTATATTTCCTGATGCTCATTTTTCCCTGGCCATTCCAAATCTGTATGGAGTAGAGTTCGTTTCCTATTTCAAATTATAACCTACTGTAACTGTTCCCTGACAAGAGTCTTTTAAGTGGAATTGCTCTTGTTACAGCTCTAATAAAATCCATCGAGAAGATGAAAAGCCAGCCATTATGGGCTCATCTCTTTTTCTTTTCAGGTGAGATTTTGCACATAGAAAGTTTTACAGCATGTTAACATTTTTAATGTTATCCAGGGTTTGCAATTTTAATAGCCAAGAGAGCACTTGAAACCCCAGATGGAGAGACCTGCCACTGAAGCTCAGATGATTCCAGGCCAGACTCCCTGTGCCCCAGATATGAAGAGCACTGTGGCCTTGCAGGAGCTATCTTATTTCCTCCTGTACCTTCTCAATGGCCCCAAAGCTGTTCCAGAAACCTAGTCATCCTAAGACACTCTTGAGCCTGCTGACTAAGGATACAGTGGGAAAACCTGCCAAACAAAGGATGGGCTAGGAAGCTGTTGGACAAGGATATCAAACCAACTTCATTATATGTGGAATTGACTTGGAGTGATTGACTATATCACTGTGTTATAGAGAAGAATTCTGTGCTTCATCTGTGCTCAACAACAACAAAAAAAGAGCCACACGTGCCATGAGTGCAGAAGAAGGGAGGAGTCGAGGTACACTTGCTTCTCAGCCCCAAATCTGCCATCCCTGATCCAGGAAGGCAGGCTGACTTGAACATTTCTTTCCCTGCACCCACACAAGGCCAGAAAGACAGACAAACATCAGCCAATATAGAACAATGAGCATGTTCCTATGTATAATAGAAACTGTGCCAGGACTCAACTGTGTTTAAAGGCTGGGGTTATCACCAATAGCACCAAGACACTGCTGAATATGTCTTCCAGGGGGAATAGCAGCCCTGAGATGGGGATGAGAAGGCATGTGTTCTCATTCCCTCATCATTTCCTTTTAATCAGTGATGACTTAGTGAGCATCTTCTCTGTGCTGGTCAATGAACTAGAAACAAATGCAGACAGTGAAACACAAAAAGTAACTAAACTGATCTCATCTTCATTCTTCTTTATCACCAGCCTTTTACATTTTTGCTGAGGTACCACAGGAGGAGATCCACTTAACAGAAACATATTATGGACAAACATGGGTTAAGTGTTAGCCTAGGAATGGGAAACCCAGAGTTGATTGAGCAAAGTGGTAACTTGTCTTCCAGGACTTGGAGTGGGAAGGCAGGGAGATGTGTGATCCTGGAGATGCTCCATGAAGGGTCTGCAGTGAGGCACAAGGCAGAGGTGGGGTCACACTTACCTGGGAACAGGGTAGGGATGGTGTTCAAGAAAGACTTTTTAAATACTCTTGTACTAAATCTTGAACAGTGGAATCAGTATCCACCAAATAGGAAAGGGCATTTTGGTAAGAAGAAAGGTTTAAGCAAAGGGCCAAAGGTGAGGAAAGGTACCAGGCATGTGCCATCTCACAAATGGTTTTGTACTACTGGTTGTGATCTGTCAGATAGCAGAGAAGAGCCTGGAGAGCTGGCAGGGGACATCAGACCTAGGAGCACCTTGCTCCATGCTCAGAGTGTCAACTTCATCCTAAAGGCTGAGGGTAGTCATATTCTGCGTTGGAGAGCATCTTTACTCATGGCATGGAAGAAGCAAAGCTGGAGGGTAGCAGGGGAGGTAAGTAAACCCAAGAGTCACTCACTGTGTATCACAATAGTTCAAGACAGTGAGAATGAGGGCCGTGCCTCTGCATCTGGCACAGGGCCTGGCATATAGCAATGGAAATAATTGTTGAGTTGATGGATTGGTGGAGAAAAGTGGGTTGGTGAAATGATACTGGCACTGTCACAAGGATATAAAGACTTCCCTGATGGTTCAGTGGTTAAGACTCTGACTGTCAATGCAGCACAGCACAAGAGAAGACTCTACACTTGGATGCCACCAGATGGCCAACACCAAAATCAGATTGATTATATTCTTTGCAGCCAAAGGTGGAGAACCTGTATACAGTTAGCAAAAACAAGACCAGGAACTGACTGTGGCTCAGATCATGAACTCCTTATTGCCAAATTCAGACTTAAATTGAAGAAAGTAGGGAAAACCACTAGACCATTCAGGTATGGCCTAAATCAAATCCCTTATGATTATACAGTGGAAGTGAGAGAATGGATTCAAGCGAATAGATCTGATAGACAGAGTGCTTGATGAACTATGGACAAAGGTTCATGACATTGTACTGGAGACAGGGATCAAGACCATCCCTAAGAAAAAGGAATGCAAAAAAGCAAAATGGCTGTCTCAGAATGAGAGGGTAACAGGCAGGAAGGCCAGGGGTCTCCAGATGGAGGAAATAGGCTGCAAGTGTCAGACATTTTTCTCTCTCTTAAGCAGCAGGAAGAAACAAACCAGCGATATTTTTTCTTCTCTATACAAATTTAAAAGGATGTTTCTCTTAAAATGCTGTGTTGGCATAACACCTGGTTTCACCTGAAGCTAACTATTCTCAAACCTTGAGTTAACCAATACATTTTTTTTATGGAAATGTTTATCGTAAAGCTATGTTAATTTACCCCAGACTCTGTAAGTTCCGCCAAATGGCCCAACCTACTTACTCAGGTATTGTTCCCTAATCTATGTAAATGAAACTATTTGTTGGTAATCTGCCCTTCTACAAGATTCAAGTCAATCGTTTTATGGCCAGGGATGAATTATCTGGTGCCATTCTAAATTTTAAGACATTCCTTTCTTTTCATTAACAGACTGCGAGTGACTATATAACATACAGCTGAAGACTAGAAGGGGGTACTCTTTCTGCCCCCTTCTGATGCCTATGTCAGAAGCTTTCTCTATCTCCTTTATACTTTAATAAAACTTTATTACACAAAAGCTCTGAGTGATCCAGCCTCATCTCTGGCCCCGGATTGAATTCATCTCCTCCGGAGGCCAAGAATCCTGGCGTCTTATCGTTCAGCAACAACCTTTCAAGGAGGCCTTACAAATACCTGTGAAAAGAAGTGAAAGGCAAAGGAGAAAAGGAAAGATATACCAATTTGAATGCAGAGTTCCTAAGAATATCAAGGAGAGATAAGAAAGCCTCCCTCAATGATCAGTGCAAAGAAATAGAGAAAAAGAATAGAATGGGAAAGACTAGAGATCTCTTCAATTAGAGATACCAAGGGAACATTTAATGCAAAGATGGACTCAATAAAGGACAGAAATGGCATGGACCTAACAGAGGAAGAACATATTAAGAAGAAGTGACAAGAAACAAAGAAGAACTAAACAAAAAAGATCTTCACGACCCAAATAATCACAATGGTGTGATCACTCACCTAGAGCCAGACATCCTGGCATGTGAAGTCAAGTGAGCCTTGGGAAGCATCAGTACCAACAAAGCTACTGGAGGTGATGGAATTCCAGTTAAACTAATTCAAATCCTAAAAGATGATGAAAGTGCTGCACTCGATATGAAAGCAAATCTGGAAAACAGCAGTGGCCACAGGACTGGATAAGGTCAGTTTTCATTCCAACCACTAAGAAAGGCATTGCCAAAGAATGTGCAAACCACCACACAATTACACTGATTTCACACACTAGCAAAGTAATGCTCAAAATTCTCCAAGCCAGGC
The DNA here is from genome assembly GCF_023699985.2 of Odocoileus virginianus. Classification (NCBI taxonomy): domain Eukaryota; kingdom Metazoa; phylum Chordata; class Mammalia; order Artiodactyla; family Cervidae; genus Odocoileus; species Odocoileus virginianus. Next base: position 1,865,341 of record NW_027224327.1, on the reverse strand, counting down.
TTCAACAATACATGAGCGATGAACTTCCAGATGTTCAAGCTGGATTTACAAAAGGCAGAGTAACCAGAGATCAAATTGCCAAACACCCGCTGGATCATCATAAAAGCAAGAGAGTTCCAAAATAACATCTATTTCTGCTTTATTGACTACACCAAAGCCCTTGATTATATGAATCACAGTAAACTGTGGAAAATTCTGAAAGAGATGGGAATACCAGACTACCTGACCTGTCTCTTGAGGAAACTGTATGCAGGTCAGGAAGCAACAGTCAGAACTGGACATGGAACAACAGCCTGGTTCCAAGTAGGAAAAGGAGTACATCAAGGCTGTATATTGTCACCCTGCTTATTTAACTTATATGCAGAGAACATGAGAAACGCTGGGGTGGAAGAAGCACAAGCTGGAATCAGGATTGCTTGGAGAAATATCAATAACCTCATATATACAGATGACACCACCCTTATGGCAGAAAGTGAAGAAGAACTAAAGAGCCTCTTGATGAAAGTGAAAGAGAAGAGTGAAAAAGTTGGCTTAAAGCTTAACATTCAGAAAACTAAGATCATGGCATACAGTCCCATCACTTCATGGCAAATAGATGAGGAAACAGTGGAAACAGTGGCAGACTTCATTTTGGGGGGCTCCAAAATCACTGCAGATGGTGACTGCAACCATGAAATTAAAAGACACTTACTCCTTGGAAAGAAAGTTATGACCAAACTAGACAGCATATTAAAAAGCAGAGACATTACTTTGCCAGCAACTGTCCACCTAGTCAAGGCTATATTTTTTCGAGTAGTTATGTATGGATGTGAGAGTTGGACTGTAAAGAAAGCTGAGTGCTGAAGAATTGATGCTTTTGAACTGTGGTGTTGGAAAAGACTCTTGAGAGTCCCTTGGACTGCAAGGAGATCCAACCAATCCATCCTAAAGGAGATCAGTCCTGGGTGTTCATTGGAAGGACTGATGCTGAAGCTGAAACTCCAATACTTTGGTCACCTGATGCGAAGAGCTGACTCATTGGAAAAGACCCTGCTGCTGCTGCTGCTGCTGCTGCTGCTGCTGCTGAGTCACTTCAGTTGTGTCTGACTCTATGCAACCCCACAGACGGCAGCCCACCAGTCTCCCCCATCCCTGGGATTCTAAAGGCAAGAACACTGGAGTGGGTTACCATTTTCTTCTCCAATGCATGATAGTGAAAAGTGAAAGTGAAGTCGCACAGTCGTGTCCGACTCTTCACGACCCCATGGACTGCAGCCTACCAGGCTCCTCCATCCATGGGATTTTCCAGGCAAGAGTACTGGAGTGGAGTGCCATTGCCTTCTACGACCCTGATGCTGGGAAAGATTAAAGGCTGGAGGAGAAGGGGATGACAGCAGAAGAGATGGTTGGATGGCATCACCAACCATCAATGCAGATGAGTTTGAGTAAGCTCCAGGAGTTGGTGATGGACAGGGAGGCCCAGCGTGCTGCATTCCATGGTGTCACAAAGTCAGACACGACTGAGTGGCTGAACTGAACTGCACTGTCATTGCAAGGGCATGGGTTCAACACCTGGTCCTGAAAGATCCCACAGACCAAGAAGCAACTAAAGCCATGCACCACAACTACTGAAATCCACATGCCCTGAAGCTGTTGGTCTGCAACAAGAGAAACCACAGCAATGAGAAGTCCATGCACCACAACAAAGAGCAGCCTCAACTTCCCGCAACTAGAGAAAGTCTTGGCACAGCACGAAGACCTAGTGCAACCAAACCAAATAATTAATTAATTAGAAAAATATAAATATATTTTAGAAAAGAGGGGATCAGTGGGACCATCACCAACTGGAGGGTGAAGTTGAGGAGGGAAGAGTTATTAAGGAACCTCCCTTTCTCTAAACTTCTCTTCCTTATTTATAGGACAATGGGATATATATATATACATATATATATATATATATATATATATAGTAATATATACTGAGATTCAAGGTCTACTGAAAGTTGAATCTCCCACCATCTTGGGTCTAGGTGATTCTAACGAGTTTATGTCACATCTTGTTCTTAATCATTATACCCAGCCCCTTTCCTTCCTATCTCAAAAATATAAGATTCTCTTCTCTGTAGAGACCACAGAGGTTGGTTGGGGGAAAGAGCAAGCACACACAAAAGGCTAAGGGAGGAGGCCCCTGACTGGGGAGTCTCCCCATATGCGTGCTTTCACTGCCTGTGAGGTGGGACTTATCATAGACCTTTTCAAAAATGCCGAGGTTCAGTCCATTAAATAATGTGCCTAAGATCACACAGGAAGGGCAGAACCCTAGTTTAAATGTGGTCTTAAAGGTCTGCTCCTCCTTCATCACCTCCCACTACTGACAACAGGAACTTCATTAGGGGCACACAGAAGGAAAGGATAAGCCAGGTACAAAAGTACACAAACTGAAATTCAATCCATAGCTTCAAGAAATAAGAAGCCTGGATAACCTGTCCACCAGGTTTCCTAGCACATGTAGCCTTTAAGGTTCTGATCTTGGAGACCCCAGCTGCTCTGCTGACAGCTGCTTATCTCCCCATTGAAGGCTTTGGAGTGCCTTCGGGGGTGCCTTCTAAGTGAGGAACCATGCACTTCTGTTGGCAGGAGACAATTGACCCAGCATAATTATCAATAGCATATCCTTTCACTCCCAATAGTGCCCTGGTTTGAATGATAAACTACAGGCTTATCCTACTTAAGGGGAAAGTGGCCACCAGTCAACCTGCTTTTCTGCTGGTAGTTTTGCCTCCCAAAGGCTGGGACTTCTTCTCAACATGACAAGTGTGTCCACATCTGACCTAGTTCGACACCAGGAACAACAATACCTGGTCTACCCAGGCCTTCAGATGCACAGGTTGTTTTCCAGTGGGTCAGATTCCCCTTTCACCCTAAAGCAAGGCTTCCCACTCATCACCTGGAGTGTTGCCTCAAAGGCCTTTGTCTTCCTACCACTGTTGTCACTAATTCGGTCAGGACTTCCTTCATGGGACTCACCCCTGTTGGGTGTGATGCATTTATGAAGGGACCACAGCTGCTTCCCTCATCTCGCTGTGCCCCTAAATGTCATCCCAGCTCTGACACAGGAGAAGAGAATAGTGAAGTCTTCTTGGGCAGATAGATGCATGAATGTCACCTTGTGTCTTCCATCTTTCAATGTCAGCCCCATTTCTCTCTTCGTTTTGTCCCCAGCACCCACACAAGTACCCAAGACAGGGTATACAGCCAGTAGAGAACTGCTAAATTGGCTGACATCAAACATGGGAAATGGCTTTGCACTGAGACCTGAGCCAAGAACACACTCTCTGCTGCTTACTTCTCAAGCTCACCCACAGGCAGAAACTTCTTCCTTGGGCCAGAACAAGCCTGGTCTCATAAGTAGAGCACTGCTTAGCATCAGGAGTCAGAGAACTAGGGCTCAAGGATTTTCCCTGATCTCTGTGAGCTGTGCAGCTTAGGAACAATCACCTAAATGTTCTCAACCTCAGTTGTAAAAACTGAGGGAAATGACTGGATTTACTAAAGGATGACTTAAAGAATCATGCTCCCACCACCACTCCAGATCTCCCACCCCTTTCTGTTGCTCACAAGGCCAACTGGCACAAAGGTTCAGGTGTAGGAATCCATGGGTCCTGAATTGACCTCAGCTCACAAGTCTCCTTCCCAGGACCTTGTCTCTGACCTGAAGTTAGCACACTGCATCCCTCAGTGCTCAGCCTCCCTTTCCATGTCCTCTGTGGAGGTAACATTCTTCCCCTGCGATTATGTTCCCTGTGCACCAATACAGCTGCACCTGACCAGCCATTTGCCATGCAGCACGGCACCACATGGCTCCCATTGCTGACTTCTCAGCCAGATGGCCAAAGACCATGTGCAGGCTCACAGGCCCACGATGCTCAGAAGGTCCTGGGCATGACAGGCATCCACTACCTTCTTGCTGAGTGGAGTCTCCACCTGAGGTCCTTGTACTGTGGTTTTACCTGGTCCCTCCAGCCCTGTGATCATGAATGCCAAGTCTCATAGTGGACAGGGCCTCGAGTCCACCAGTCTGCCTGCTGCACAGAGATAGGGTAGGATCTGACCCTGGTTACACAGGTGTACCCAAGTGGGGGCCACACCCAGGAGTCCCTACAGTCCAGCCTCTTTCCCATTCACCTTAAGGCCTTTTGTTCTCAGTGAAAAATGAAAAATTGTTGATCAAGCCCTCTGGGTAATTATTTTTGTTGTGGTTTTCCATGAAACATGACTTGACTTGCTTTTCTTTTTTTCTCCTCCTCTGACTTCTAGTTCAATTTCATGAATGGCTTATTTAAGAAAATAATAAACCCTGCTCAACATAAACTGAAAAGCAGTGCTGTGATTTACAATGAGAAAAATCACTTTGAGCAGCTCTGCTTCCTTGAGCAATAGCTCTCCAACACTCCCAGTGGAGTGTATGAGAGTATGCTCAGTCAGACGGTCACTGGGCCTCTGGCAGTACCCCAAGAGTGCTGTCCCCTGTGGGTGTGGGGCAGAGGCTCCAGACTCTGAGCTTCTATTTCATAGCTGTGTCCGCTACTTTCACAAATGTTGAGACTAAAGCCCAGGGAGGGTATGGAGCTCCCCAAGGTCACTTGGTGGGAGAGTGAACCAGAAGCCATGTGTTCTCTGTGACATTCAGGCCAGTGAGTGACACGTGAAAGGACTTTCACCCTGAGTGTGGCCCCCCTAAGTGTCCCAAACTCCTGCTGCATGAACCAGGTCACAGCTTAGTAGTGGCCCTGAAATGATTGCAGAAGATGACGGGTCAAAGACAGCAACGCCAGACCAGGCTCCACACTGCACTCTTTGTCTTTGCAGCATCTCTTGACACAAGCCTTAGAAAGGAGGTCTCCTGGAGGGAGATGAAGGGAAGGACGAGCCTCCAGTGGCTGGAAAAGTCAATCCCTAGAAATGTTTTGTGAAACATGTGGCTCCTGTGTAACTCACTTGTCATGTTCTCCACCTGCACAAGGGTAGTGGAGAAAATGGTGCCAAAGTCTTTGGGCTTTGAAGGAAATACATGAAACTTTAGAATGATCTCTACATCACTTCTAAGTCTGAAGCATCCACAAACTCAGAAGAAGGAGGAAGGGTCACTGCTACTACAAAAGAGAGAACTGCAAGGCTGGCACAGCCCCACCCAGGGCCAAATGTGGACCAGGTCACCTCACCTGGCCCCCGGGCTGCTTTGGGCCCCTTTAGGATGCTGTTACTGACACAGGTAGACATGTCTGCTCCCCCAGCTCTATGCTACCCACTTCATCTCAGCATCCAACTTCCTGGGTTTGCATTTCTGATCTGTTCTTGACCAGATTCTGGGCATCCACTTCCCCACAGCATGTGTAGGAGGGGCCTGAGCTCTCCCTCAGCACAGAGCAGGCTGTGGAAAAGGGGGCGGCAGAAGCAGGGCCTTTGGGACTGGAGCCCAGTGGGCCTGGTTCACAGGCCCTTTCTCTGCCCACTCCTCACAGCCTCCTCACCCCAGGCCCAAACCTTCCTGGTGATAAGGACTGCCTGGTTCTTATCAAACTCCAGGACCTCTGGCAGACAAAGTGAATCAGAGTTTCCAGGAGAGTAGTCTAGGGCCTCAGCAAGGATTCTGGGTGGTCCTGAGGATCAGATAGTGGCTCACACTCCAGTTTCAGACTGAGTTGTGCACCTGTGGCTGGATGAGGCTGTGCTTCGGGAGTCACTGCACCTGGGTGCAAATACAGCTGTCCTTCTGCCGTCTTCCTCTGTGCTGGGACCTGAGGGCTCAGGGCAGGTCCTATGCAGGATGGTGCCTGCCATGATCCTCCTCTCTTTCTCTCTACCAACTGAAGCTAGGGCTGGGTGGGAATTTGTCCTGGGCCAGCTCACACCTGGCCCTGTGCATCCACCCTGCAACTCTCCTGCTTCAAGGTGAGACTTGGGACTGCGGCCACTGACAGAACAGTCGGTCTGACAGAAGTTTTTGGCTTGAAGGCATCAAGGTCTGACTAGCTAAGGAAAAATGACTTTCTCCATATCTACCCCACACCCACCCCATGACTGGTGTGTCAAAGTTCCAGGTAAAGATCAAAGGTTACGTCTCCTCCCCTTAGTCGCTATTCCTTGTGCCTTTGTGGCTCTGCAGGAAAGAAATTATGGTTTGGGGCAGATTCTGGCCTCCATGGGCACCTTGGCTAACAGGAGGCAGGTATAATCCATCCTTCAAATGGCACTTTAGGGATTAAATGAGTGCACCTAATTCAAACACTGGCATATACAGGTTCTATATAAATTATAGTTTCCTGAGCTTCAGTGATGGGAAGGAACCATATATTTTCCATACTAGACTTCTAAGCAGTTTTTTGATGTTTTTGTCTTTTTTCTTTCCTGCCTAAGTCAATGGTTCTCAAACTATAGTGTACCTTGTGAGCTGTGGAAAGTGCAGAATTTTAGTTTTTCTGAATGCAGACATCACTGGAGACTAGTAACATGCAGTTCCACAAGTGATGTAGGTGATCTGGAAGCATCCTTAGGGAAGGACCACCCTTAGGGAAGCCAGAGAGAGGTCAGGTAAGGCCAAAACTGTACCAGGCAGAGATGGAGGTGAGAGCTGGGGCTGAAGTCCAAGCAAAGGCTTCTAGGTTGTTGCTGAATGATAAGACGCCGGGATTCTTGGCCTCCGGAGGAGATGAATTCAATCCAGGGCCAGAGACAAGGCTGGATTGCTCAGAGCTTTTGTGTAATAAAGTTTATTAAAGTATAAAGGAGATAGAGAAAGCTTCTGACATAGGCATCAGAAGGGGGCAGAAAGAGTACCCCCCTTCTAGTCTTCAGCTGTATGTTATATAGTCACTCACAGTCTGTTAATGAAAAGAAAGGAATGTCTTAAAATTTAGAATGGCACCAGATAATTCATCCCCAGCCATAAAACGATTGACTTGAATCTTGTAGAAGGGCAGATTACCACACAAATAGTTTTGTTTACATAGATTAGGGAACAATACCTGAGTAAGTAGGTTGGGTCATTTGGCGGAATTTACAGAGTCTGGGGTATATTAACATAGCTTTAAGATATTAAGATAAACATTTCCATAAAAAATGTATTGGTTAACTCAAGGTTTGAGAATAGTTAGCTTCAGGTGAAACCAGGTGTCATGGCAACACAGCATTTTAAGTGAAACCTTCTTTTAAATTTGTATAGAGAAGAAAAAATAAATATCGCTGCTTTGTTTCCTCCTGCCACTTAAGAGAGAGAAAAATGTCTGACACTTGCAGCCTAGTTCCTCTGTTTGGAGACCCCTGGCCTTCCTGCCTGTTGCCTCTCAGTTCCATGCATGGAGGGGTTACAGTTAAGGCTCTTCGCAATCTCTAGGTAAAGTTTAAAGTATGAAGCAGGGTTAGCAGCCGAACAGCTTGGAATGGGGGAAGCTGAAGAAGCCCAGACTTTAGCTGAGGAGTGAGCCTCTTGCCACTTGCTTCTGCCAGTGTGTGTGTGCTGCAGAACTGATAGTTAAAGCAGAGTAGGCAGGTGATGTCCCCGGCACTCAGCACTCTGCTTGATGTAGCAAAATTGCTCACAATATATTTGCTGGTGGGAGGAAGGAAGGAAAGAAAATTTTAAGTGTTCCATTATAGGCACTGGACATAGTACATCACTTTGCAATTGTCCTGACCCTCAGAGTGCCTTCGTCCATGCTGCCCCAGAGTGGAGTCCTGCACAATAAGATGCAGGACCCAGCAAGATATAGGGAGAAGGTGGCTCGAGTGGTAGGTCACCTGAAGAGTTATTCGAGGCAGTTGGAGGGAGAAAAATCCCGTGCAGATCCCAGTCCAAGGCCTGCCACTACCCAGGAGGCCCTGGGACAAGGAGGTCCTATGGTACCATGGCAGTGAAAGCATTTTCAAAACTGCCTTACTCTGTATGTATGTGATGAAGTATTCAATTGTTTAATGACCAGAATATTATTATAAAAAAAGTTAAAATAAAGCAAAGCTTTCAGAAATATTAGAAATGCATTTGGGTGAATGCTTAAACTAAAAAGAACTATATAACTGAATAACTAATTGTAACTATTGCCCCAAAGGTATAAATTAGGCATAAACTAGGGAATTGTCCCTAGAAAGGCAATTGAAAAGTATGTCCTTAGAAAGTCTATGTGCTTGCATTGTAAATAATATGCTTATCAAATGAAGACAGAAAAGGCCACAGTGAGGCTATAATAAAGCCATCCAATTAAAAATATGAAATTCTGATCCAAGAAATTTAGAATACTCTGGTAGTGTAACCTTGCTCATAATAACATAATTTTCCTTTGTAAAGTTTACTGAAATAGATACTAGTTAAGCTATAAAATTAACATGTCTTTTCATATCATATATGTTTTATTATGACAGAAATCATTCTGTTTCTACAGTTTGGGTACCTAAATTTATAACCTTATCAGTAAAGTTCCATATTTTGTCACTCAGGGATTTGTTAAAATGAAATAAATGTCTTTGCTGCTAAAATAGAAAAATAAAAACTAAACACCAGCCAGTATGAACTTGGCCAGGGTGTGCAATCAGAGTTGAGGAAATATTAAGCAAAGCACTCAAGGGAGTCAAAAACCAGCTCAAAACTCTTCCAGGAGCAAGTGCAGATCCTAGAGAGCACCAGGCAGATTTAACTAGTGGCTTTGCAGACACATCCTGAAATGAAATGCTGCTGGTAACTCTGCTGCTCAGGAAGGACACTCTGATCTCCCTCTAATGCCCATTTGTTGAAAAAACAAAGAGGAATGATGATTGCAGTCAGAAGGAGGTGTTAACAGATGGCCTGAGAGGACCTACCAGCTGTGAGATAGGCCCTTTCCAGTTTTGAGATAGAATTCATATACCATGATATTCACCTAGTTAGCTACAATTCAATGGGTTTTTGCATTTCTGAAAAGATGTGCAGCTTTACCATAATTCATTTTAGAACATTTTCATCACCCCCAAAAGAAGCCCAGCACCTATCAGAAATCACTTCTGAATCGTCCCATCCTCTCCCCAGAAGCAAACACCAGTCTACTTTCTGTCTCTATGGCTTTGCCTATTTGAGACATCTCATATGAATGGACTCAAACAATATGTGGTCCTTTGTGACTGGCTTCTTCCATGGAGCACATCTATGTTCTTTTTTATGGCCAAATAATATTCAATTACATGGATATACTACACCACATTTTCTAGATTCACTCATCAATTGGAATTTTTTTTCCCCACTTTCTCGGTATTATGAATAATGGTTATGAAAATTCATGTACAAAGTTTTTTTTTTTCCTCTTTTTGTGGGAAAATGTTACTTCCCTTGATATATTCCTAACAGTGAAATCGCTGGTCATGTGATAGTTCTATGTTTAGCTTTTTGAGAGACTACCAAACTATTTTTCACAGTGGCTATATCTTTTTGCATCATCTCTAGGAATGTGTGAGGGCTCCTATTTCTCCACATCTCTCACCAACCTGTATTTTTATTTTTTTTTTTAATTTTAGTGATACTGATTGGTATGAAGTGATACCTTATTGTGCTTGGTTTTCATTTCCTTAAAGCCCAGTGATGTTGAACATCTTTTCATGAGCATACTAATCATCTGTTTATCTTTTTTTGAGAAATGTCTAAGTACTCCATCCATTTTTTTTTTAGATGAGTTATCATTTTGCTGTTGAACTGTAGAAGTTTGTTATATATTCCAGATGTTAAACCTTTATCAGCTATATAATATACAAATATTCTCTCCCACTCTATTTCTTGCCTTGTTACTTTATTGATAATGTCCTTTAATATGCAAAAGCTTTTTTTAATTTTGATGAAGTTCAATTTACCTATAATTTCCTTTGTTTTTCATGACTTGATGTTGAATCTAAGAATTCATTGCCTAACCCAAGTCACAAATACTTATTTCTTTAGGATTTCTTTAAGAGTTTTATAGTTTTAGCTTCCACATTTAGTTCCATGAGTTGATTTTTCGATAATGTGTGAGGAATGGATCTAAATTTATTCTTTTTCATTTGTAAATAGATATCCAATTGTCCCAGTATAATTTGTTGAAAAGACTGTTATTTTCCCCATTGAACTGTTGGCACCTTTGTCACAAAATCTATTTACTGTAAATGTAATAATTTATTTCTAGACCCTCAATATGATTTTTTGATCTGTAGGCTTATCCTATGCCACAAAACACTGTCATGATTATTGTAGTCTTATAATAAATTTTGAAATTGGAAAGTGTGTGTTCTCCTTGTGTTCTTTTTCAAGAATATTTTCCCCTATTCTGTGTCCCTTATAGTTTTGTATGAGTGTTAGAATCACTTTATTAATTTCTGTTTGAAAAAAAAAATCCAATTGGAATTCTGACAGGGATTAAGTTAAATCTATAGCTCACTTCAGGGAATGTTGCTATCTAAACAATATTGTGTTCTGATCCATGAACATGATTGTCATTTTATTTACTTACATCTTTAATTTCAATAACATTTTGAAGTTTATAACTTACAAGTTTTGCACATCTTTCATTAATATATTCCCAAATATTTTTTTTTGGATGCTGTGGTAAATAAAATTATTTTCTTAATCTCATAATCTCATTTTTGGATTGTTCAATGATCATGTACCACGTGAATTTTCTTCCTGGGTTTCCCTGGTGGCTCAGATGGTAGAGCCTGCCTGCAATGTGGGAGACCTGGGTTCAATTCCTGGGTCAGGAAGATCCCCTAGAAATGGAAATGGCAACCCACTCCAGTAGTCATGCCTGGAAAATCCTATGGAAAGAGGAGCCTGGCAGGTCTATGGAGTTGCAAAGAGTCAGACATGACTGAGCAACTTCAGTCACATATGAATTTTCTTAATTTCTTTATTGACTCTATAGGATTTTTAGTGGAATCTTTAGAAATTTCTTTATAGAATATCATATCATATATGAGAAGAGATAGTTTTACTTGTTCATTTCCAATCTGGATGACCTGTGTTCCTTTCTTCTCATCCACATCAACTTCCAGTATATATAGGAAACTGCAGGAGAGCCTTTTCCTCCTTCAGTGTCCTACCACCACCTCTACTGAAAACCATAACATTGATGCCACTGTGGAGGAGAGATTCTCATGGGAGCTCTATTGCTTATCACAGATCATATGCTGGAGGGTGTATTCAGAGCTGAGAGTTGATAAACTATTAACTGACTCCCACAGGTAAAATCCACAAGTCTTCCTTTAGGTAGTGCAAGAGTGAAAGAAGTACTTGAAAAACACACACAATTGCCTAATATATTCCAATTTTTAATTTTCACAACCCTTAAAAGATGGGCACACATAGTCCCATTTTATGCTTATGGAAATGGAAGCACAGAAGTACTACAATTATTTTTTCAAAGTCATATGCATCAGGCAGAGATGACATTTTTCAGTTTGGGACCCCATTGAGTTCTTGTAGCACCATATCTTCTTCAGTCAATTCTTGTTACAAAAACTAAATATTTTCAGAAGGTTCCAGTTTAGTAGAGGAAAGAAGTAAAAATACCTCCCTGAAACCTGATGGCAAAAGGATGTGAACATCCCATGTTTTAATTGCCAATATCAAGCAACAAATCCAGTGACCAGTGTTACAAATAAAAGAATTCATTCACTGTACTGAGAGTCATGTTTTACTTTTAGAACTGGTGGAATATAACTGAAGAGATTTTCTGTGTGTCATACTGAATTTATCATTTGAGCCAAATTTAATAAATTAGAGCTGCTAACAAAAACAGATGGACAATTTTCCACTCATTTATGCTGCAATGGGAAAATGTGAAAGTATGACATCATATAAAATAAGGGATGTTCAGCCTAATGAAAAAATATAACCTGCTCCAACAGAAACAGCTACCCAAGATTCTCTTCTTTGAATTTCCCAATTTATAATGCCATAGCCATTGCAAGAAGCCTTGTTCTCCTTCTTCAGTATACTGGGGAGAATTTCAGAGACTTGCCTCTAACAGACAGACTGATGTATTGGCTGAAGTGTTTTGGTAAGGACAGATCAGGTGTCAGACTCCAGCGAGTCAGAAGTGAAATGGTGGCCATACCTCCTTACAGATGGTCTTTTCTTAAGCAAAAAAAGTTTCATCTCTCTGACAAATAGTCACTATGTGGGTAACACATGCAAAGCACTGGAGGAACACTGAGGGATTCTAATTATATCATAAATCCTAAGCTTAAGGGTGTATATTAAAATTCTCCTACAAAGAATGCAAACAGTACATGTTTTATGCAAATCCAAAATAGGAAAGATTCAATCTGTAGGTACTGTCACTTGGCCATTGTTTTCTAAAATAAAATGTAGGCTTAAAGACTTAAACTCATGCAGATATAGAAGTAATGTCCTATCTAGCCTCCAGGAGCTGGGCAACTCAAAGGACTCAGTGCATGGTTGGAGACCAATACACTTCTACTTTCCATTTCCCCCTCTACAACCCACAACTGAAAAATTCCAGAAGAGTCCAACTTCAGTTGACATTTTAAGCGTGTTCATTACAAGCACAATAGGTTGAGCCACCTTAGCTCTCCAAACCGGTTGCTTGAGGCAATGTGCTAACACACCCACTGGGAAGACCCCAACCCTGGGCATACAGAGGCCCAGGCTCACTCTTCACTTATAACTTCAGCCTTGGGTGCCTATAACCATTCTTAAAAGAATGCTATGATAAATGACATAATAAATTGAAAAAATTTCTTAATAATATGTATGTTCTTAATCACAAATATGATTGTATAAACACTAAGATGATATTAAATAATATTTCATAATCATTCTCTCACAGGAGACTGCCACTAACTGAGTGCTCTCTTAAGGGTCAAGACTCTACTAGCATGTTTTAGATAAATTATTCCATCTAATTTAATCTTTATAACAGCCTATGAGTAAAATATTGTCTCCTTTTCTGACGGACAGAAGAGAATCTCAGGAAGATCCTGAGTCTCATACAGGCAGGTTATGAGTTTTTTTTTTTTCTCTTTTATATTGGAATGGAGTTGATTTACAGTGTTGTGTTAGTTTATGCTGTGCCATGAAATTAAAAGACACTTGCTCCTTGGAAGAAAAGTTATGACCAAACTAGGCAGCATATTAAAAAGCAGAGGCATTACTTTGCCAACAAAGGTCTGTCTAGTCAAAGCTATGTTTTTTTGCAGTAGTCATGTATTGATGTCAGAGTTGGACTATAAAGAAGGTTGAGCATTGAGGAATTGATGCTTTTGAACTATGGTGTTGGAGAAGACTCTTGTCAGTCCCCTGGACTACAAGGAGATGAAAGCAGTCCATCCTAAAGGAAATCAGTCCTGAGTATTCACTGGAAGGACTGATGCTGAAGCTGAAACTCCAATACTTTGGCCACCTGATGCAAAGAACTGACTCCTTGGAAAAGACCCTGATGCTGGGGAAGACTGAAGGTGGGAGGAGAAGGGGATGACAGAGGATGAGATGGTTGGATGGCATCACTGACTCAATGGACGTGAGTTTGAGTAAGCTCCAGGAGTTGGTGATGGACAGGGAAGCCTGTTGTGCTGCAGTTCATGGGTTTGAAAAGAGGGTCAGACACAACTGAGCAGCTAAACTGAACTGAACTGAACTGACATTGTACATCAGTGAATCAGTTATACATATACATGTATTAATGTCTACTTTTCTAGATTCTTTACTCATATAGGTAATTGCAGGGTATCAAGTAGAGTCCCTTTTGAGACATAGTAGATTTTCTTTTTTTAAGAGTTATGTTTTATCAGTGGGAAGTTTTAGGACTTCAGGGCTTTCAGCTCAGGAGGCAGCATCTCAAGTGACCCTGAGAGAGTTCCTCTGAGGAGGTAAAAGAAGGAGCCAGGTTCTATAGAAGTTTTGCCACCCAGGGCAGATAGTCTGAACATCAAAATATTACTGCTAATTAAAGAAAACCAGAGAACCCAAGTTAAGGAGTTTAGAACTTTTCTATGTATGGGGAGATGCAAAAGTCTGGGCTCTGCACAGTAGCTTTCTAGTGGTAAAGCTGAGATGGAAACCAGCTCCTACTGACCCCAAAGTCTCTTTCCTCCAATTTTTACTATCATCTCTATCAACAGCAACATTATATTTTCTGACAGGAACCTGACAGGCATTGTGATGTCCTTCATAACTCAGCCACAGCTCAGTGAAGGATATTTTACCTTAATTAAGCTAATATATCATCTTTACATACTAATCAGCCTCCAGGCTATAGGACCTGCTCCTGGAATACCATCTGTGGCCTCAGTAGGGGACTGAATTTGGGTTGGAGAGGGGTTGGGGGCTCATGCAAATTCCTTGGCTTTTCACAGTCTGTGATGACAATACTTTCTGAATAAAAAAAATCTCTCAGACCAAGGGTTCCTAAGGGAAAGCAGCAATCTTTGGGTCTGACTACATGAGTACAGTCTTACCACAATGCAGGTGCTCGATAAACACCTATTGAAATGAACAAATGCAACATTATTTTAATGCTTTTATGTATAAACTTGTGAAGCTTAATATTAATGCATGTATAATTAACACAGACAGGATTATAAGACCCAGAATAGTTCCAATATTTCAAAAACTCCTTTGCCCCATCTCTTTGAGGTCACATGCCCATTCTCTCTCTAAGCATCCATCTGTTCTCTGTCACTAGTTTTGTCTCTTCAAGGATGAAATCATACAATATGGAACCTCCTGAGACTGGCTTCTTTTCCCCATCATAATGTCTCTGAAAGTTGTCCAAGCTATTTTCTTTTTCAATAGCTTAGTCCTTTGGATTGCTGTGTAGTAGCCAATTGCATAGATGTACTGCGGGTCACTCAGCCAGTCACCAGGTAGAGGTCATTTGGGTTGTTTTTGGCTGTTGCTATTTGAGAGAAGGGCTACTAAACATCTGTGTACAGATATCTGTGTAAACTAAATGGTTAATTCACTCAAATAAATAGCAAGTTGTGTGACTGTTGGGACATATGATAAGTGTATGTGTAACTTCATAAGAAACTACCAAACTATTTTTCAGAGTGGCTAAACCATTTTATATTTTCACCAGTAACCTACATAATCTAGTTGCTACACATTCTCATCAGTACTCAATACAGTCAGTATTTGTTTTTAGCCATTCTGATAAGCATATGGCTGTCTCATTGTGGTTTTAATTTGCATTTCTATCATGATTGAACATCTTTTCAAGTACTTATTTGCCATCTGTATATACTCTTTGATAAAGTGTCTATTCAAATCTTTAGCCTGCTTTTCAGTCAGTTTGCTTTCATATTCTTGAGTTTTGAGAATTCTTTATATAATTTGAATACAAATTATTTGTTGTATATGTGATATACAAATATTTTCTCCCAATCTGTTATCTATATTTCTTAATTCTCTTAACTATGTATTGTGCAGAATAAAAGTTGTTCTTTCTCTTATTTGAATGAATTCTAATGCATTTTTTTTCTTTTATGGGTTGCACATTTATATGTCATATGTAAGTGCTCACTGCCTAATCCCAGGTCAAAAAGATTTACGCCTATATTTCCTCTAAAATTGTATAGTTTTAGATTATTTATTTAAATATGTAATGCAGTTTGAGTTAAATCTTTGCATCAAACATTTTTATGTATATGGATGCACAATTGGTCAAATGCCACTTGCTGAGTAAACTATCTTCCCCTTTCTGTTTCTGTTCTCTCATCAAAATACAGGTGGATGGCTTTACATCCTGGGCTTTCCATCCCAGGACCTTGGGTTTGTATGTTTATCCACTTAGAAATTCCAACTGACTTCATTATTGTGACTTTACAGTAAACATGATCATGTTACTCCTCTGACTTTCTTTTTTTCCCCAAAATTTTATTGGTTACTCGAGTTCTTTTGACTTTGTACACAGTTTTTATAATAAGCTTATATGTATCTATAAATAACCCTATCTGAATCTTTATTGGTATTATATTTAATTTGTAAGTCAATTTGGGGAGAAAGGGCATCTTTATGCCATTACACCTTTCAATCCATAAACATGATATAATTCCCCATTTATTTACAAATAAGAAATCAGAGGGATTTTTCATCAATATGTGGTCATCATTAGCATTCAGATTCCCTACATGTTTTGTTAGATTTATAGCAAAGAATTATATTATTTAAATTATTGTAAGTGGCATAGTTATTTACATTTTTTCCAATTGTTCATCTCAGATAAACAAAAATAAGGTTGATTTTGCATGTGACTTTGTTGTCACATGTTGAAACAACAATCGCCAATAAAATTCTTTAATTCTAGAAAGAGTATATGTGTCTGTGTCTGTGTATTATCAGTTAGTTGAGATTTTCTTCATGATCATATCATCTGACTGTAAAAATAGACTTTTTCTTCCATTCCAATCTGTACAACTTGTGTTTGTTTTTCTTGTCTTATTGTAGTAGCTTAATTCCTGTTTAGTATTGATATGAATAGTGAGTCCTGCTTTGTTCTTAGTGTAGAGGGCAAAGTATTTCATTTCATCATTAAAACACTGAGAGTTGAAGGTTTTTAGTAAAGTCCTTTTATCAGGTTGAGAAAGTTTAAATCTATTGTTAGTTTTCTTAGAGTTTGTATCATTAATAGGTGTCTTTCGTCCAGCGTGTATTCTGACACTGATGTGGCATTATGCATTCCTTTTTCAGGCTGTTAATATTACGGATTATATATTTTACAATATTGAACCAGCCTTGAATTCAGTGGACAAAGCCCTACTTGTATATGGCATTATTCTTTTATATATTTCTAGGCATTTGTTAATATTTTTTTAAATTTTAATTAGAGGACCAGTTCAGTTCAGTTCAGTTCAGTCTCTCAGTTGTGTCTGACTCTTTGCGACCCCATGAATCGCAGCATGCCAGGCCTCCCTGTCCATCACCAACTTCTGGAGTCTACCCAAATCCATGTCCATCGAGTCAGTGATGCCATCCAGCCATCTCATCCTCTGTCGTCCCCTTCTCCTCCTGCCCCCAATCCTTCCCAGCATTAGGGTCTTTTCCAATGAGTCAACTCTTCGCATGAGGTGGCCAAAGTATTGGAGTTTCAGCTTCAACATCAGTCCTTCCAATGAACACCCAGGACTGATCTCCTTTAGGATGGACTGGTTGGATCTCCTTGCAGTCCAAGGGACTCTCAAGAGTCTTCTCCAACACCACAGTTCAAAAGCATCAATTCTTCAGCGCTCAGCTTTCTTCACTGTCCAACTCTCACATCCATACATGACTACTGGAAAAACCATAGATGATAATTACTTTGTAATATTGTGATGGTTTTACCAGACATCAATATGAATCAGCCATAGGCATACATGTGTCCCCTCACTCCTGAACGCCCTACCCCCACCCATCTTCTCACCTCATCCCTCTAGCATGTCACAGAGCACCATAGAAGAGATTATGTCAAGTTTTCATGCATAATTTCAATTGGTAACTTTCCCTTCTTATGTTTCCTTTGCTTGGTTTTGGTATCAGAATACTTTCTAGTGTCATAAAACAAGGTAGGACATTGTCCTTCCTCCTCAATTTTCTGAAAGAGATGTGTTTAATTGGTGTGATTTCATTTTTAAATGTTTAGGAAACATTTCCAACAAAACTTGACTTGATTTGAAGATTTTTGTTATTGAAAGACTTTTAACTAAAAATTCAATGTCTTTCATAGTTCTAGTACCATTTAAGTAATCTATTTAGTTTTGGTTGAGTTTTGATAGTTTGTAGGTCTCCAGTGATTGATCCCCTTTAACTAACTTACAGAATTTATGTACCTAGAGTTATTCACAGTGTTCCTTATTAGCCCTTTGTTGTTGTTGTTGTTGCTGTCGTTCAGGCACTAAGTCATGTCTGAATCTTTGTGACACCATAGACTGGAGCATACCAGGCTTCCCTGTCCTTCACTATCTCTCAGAATTTGCTCAAATTCATGCCCATTCAGTGATTCCATCCAGCCATCTCATCCTCGGCTTCCCCCTATCCATTCTGGGAAAAGACTACTCCATCATAGCCTTTTCCATTGAGTTGGATCTTTATACCAGGTGGCCATGTATTGGAACTTCAGCATCAGTCCTTCCAGTGAATATTCAGAGTTTATTTCCTTTAGTATTGACTGGTTTTATTTCCTTGCAGTCCAAGGGTTTCTCAAGAGTTTTCTCCAGCACCACAGTTCAAAAGCATCAATTCTTCATTGATCAACCTTTTCTATGATCCAACTCTAACATATGTTCATGACTACTGGAAAAACCATAGCTTTGACTATATGGACCTTTGTTGGCAAAGTGATGTCTCTGCTTTTTAATATACTGTCTATGTTTGTCATAGTTTTCCTTCCAAGGAACAAGCATCTTTTAATTTCATGGCTGCAGTCACCATCTGCAATGATTTTGGAGCCTAAGAAAATAAATTCTCTCACTGCTTCCAATTTTCCATTTCTATTTTCCATGAAATGGGACTAGATGCTGTGATCCTATTTTTTTGAATGTTGAGTTTTAAGTATTTTTTCCATTGAATGTGTATACCATAAGTTGTTTTTCAACTCCTTCACTGATGAACATTTGGATTATGTCTACCTATTGGCTACTGTGAATAATGTCGCATTAGTGTATGATTATCTGTTTTAGTTCCTCCTTTCTATCCTTTTAGGTATATAACCAGAGGTGGAATTGTTAGATTACATTGTGAAAATTTTCAAATTTATTTATGTACTTATTTTAATTGGAGGATAATTGCTTCACAATATTGTGATGATTTTTGCCATACATCAACATGAATTAGCCATAGGAATACATGTGTCCTCTTCCTCCTGAATCCCCCTCCCACCTCCCTTTCTACCCCATTCCTCCAGGTTGTCACAGAGCACTGGCTTTGTGTTCCCCATATCATACGACAAACTCCCATGAGTGTGTTAGTCACTCAGTCATATCTGAGTCTTTGCGACCCCATAAACTGTAGCCCACCAGCCTCCCCTGTCCATGGGCTTCTCAAGGAAAGGATATTGGAGTGGGTTGCCATTCTTTTCTCCAAGGGATCTTCTCAACCCAGGGATTGAACCCAGGTCCCCTGCACTGTAAGCAATTTCTTAACCATCTCACCTACTGGCTGACATAGGATTGTTGGTGCAATCTGCCTAGATTCCATATATATGTGTGAATATATGATATCTGTCTTTCTCTTTCTGACTTACTTCACTCTTTATAATAGGCCTCAGGTTCATCCACCTCATTAGAACACGGTCAATGCTTAATTTTCTGAAGAAATTCCATACTCTTTTACAAAGAAGATGTATCATTTTACATCACCACTAGCAATGCACAGAAATTCCAAGCTTTCTACATCCTTGTTGGCACTTTAATCTTTTCTGTTTGTCTGTTTGTTTGTTTTTACATAGTAACCATCCTATATTTAATATACATCCATATACCTGCCTTATGTCTCCTCTCACTCCCTTGTATTCCCTTCTGTCCCTGTCCTATCAAACTGTATGGTATCCATTCTGCCTTTCAGCATCTAGCATGGCACTATCTATGCAGAAGGGTCAATGGATAATTGGTGAATGTATGAATGGTTGAATAAATGAATGCCGGTGAGAGTAAGTGTCCTAAGTATTATCTCTAGTTCATTACTTTGCCATTTCATATACCCTGTTTTCCAGGTATAATTTTTCTGAATATGGTTTTCTCAGAGTATATGCCCAGGTAAGATTTTTGG
This sequence comes from Odocoileus virginianus, assembly GCF_023699985.2. Lineage (NCBI taxonomy): Eukaryota > Metazoa > Chordata > Mammalia > Artiodactyla > Cervidae > Odocoileus > Odocoileus virginianus. The sequence continues at coordinate 1,845,612 of NW_027224327.1, read as the reverse complement.
CCCAGCACATGATCTGTATTCGTGAATGGTCCATGTGAGCTTGAGAAAAATGTGCCTTTTGCTATTGTTGGATGGGATGGGGTTCTATAAGTGTCAATTAGATCAAGTTGATTGACAGTGCTGGGCAGAGCAAGTTTATCATTACTGATTTCAACTCGCAGGTCTTATCAATTACTGAAAGAGAGGTGTTGAAATCATCAACTATAATAGTGGATTTATGGATTTATAATTTTGGTTCTCTTCACTTTACCTCACATATTTTAACACTGTTGTTAGATGAATGCACATTTAGAAAGAATATGTCTTTGGATAATCGATGTTTTTGGCTTTATGTAATTATTATTTTCTGTACTCCAAGGCCAAATTTGTCTGTTACTCCAGGTGTTCCTTGACTTCCTACTTTTGCATTCCAGTCCCCATAATGAAAAAGACATCTTTTTGGGGTGTTTGTTCTAGTCTTGTAGGTCTTCATAGAACCATTCAACTTCAGCTTCTTCAGCATTACTGGTTGGGGCATAGGCTTGGATTACCGTGATATTGAATGGTTTGCCTTGGAAACAAACAGAGATCATTCTGTCATTTTTGAGATTGCATCCAAGTACTGCATTTTGGACTCTTTTGTTGACATTGATGGCTACTCCATTTCTTCTAAGGGATTCCTGCCCACAGTAGTAGATATAATGGTCATCTGAGTTAAATTCACCCATTCCAGTCCATTTTAGTTTGCTGATTCCTAGAATGTTGACATTCACTCTTGCCATCTCCTGTTTGACCACTTCCAATTTGCCTTGATTCATGGACCTAACATTCCAGGTTCCTATGCAATATTGCTCTTTACAGCATTGGACCTTGCTTCTATCACCAGTCACATCCACAACTGGGTATTGTTTTTTGTTTTGACTCCATCCTTTCATTCTTTCTAGAGTTATTTCTCCACTGATCTCCAGTAGCATATTGGGCACCTACCGACCTGGGGAGCTCCTCTTTCAATATCCTATCATTTTGCCTTTTCATACTCTTCATTGGGTTCTCAAGGCAAGATACTGAAGTGGTTTGCCATTCCCTTCTCCAGTGGCACATTCTGTCAGACCTCTCCACTATGACCCATCCGTCTTGGGTGGCCCCACATGGCATGGCTTAGTTTCATTGAGTTAGACAAGGCTGTCGTCCGTGTGATCAGATTGGCTAGTTTTCTGTAATTATGGTTTCAGTGTGTTTGTCCTTTGATGCCCTCTCGCAACACCTACCATCTTACCTGGGTTTCTCTTACTTATATGCAGAGAACATCATAAGAAATGCTGGGGTGGAAGAAGCACAAGCTGGAATCAAGATTGCCAGGAGAAATATCAATAACCTTAGATATGCAGATGACACCAACTTTATGGCAGAAAGTGAAGAGGAACTAAACAGTCTCTTGATGAAAGTGAAAGAGGAGAGTGAAAAAGTTGGCTTAAAGCTCAGTATTCAGAAAACTAAGATCATGGCATCTGGTCCCATCACTTCATGGGAAATAGATGGGGAGACAGTGGAAACAGTGTCAGGCTTTATTTTTGGGGGCTCCAAAATCACAGCAAGTGGTGATTGAAGCCATGAATTTAAAAGACACTTACTTCTTGGAAGGAAACTTATGACCAGCCTAGATAGCATATTAAAAAGCAGAGACATTACTTTGCCAACAAAGGTCTGTCTAGTCAAGGCTATGGTATTTTCAGTAGTCATGTATGGATGTGAGAGTTGGACTGTGAAAAAAGCTGAGCACCGAAGAATTGATGCTTTTGAGTGTCCCTTGGACTGCAGGGAGATCCATCCAGTCCATCCTAGAGGAGATCAGTCCTGGGTGTTCGTTGGAAGGACTGATGATGAAGCTGAAACTCCAATACTTTGGCCATCTCATGAGAAGAGTTGACTCATGGGAAAAGACCCTGATGCTTGGAGGGGTTGGAGGCAGGAGGAGAAGGGGATGACAGAGGATGAGATGACTGGATGGTGTCACCGACTCAATGGACATGAATTTGAGTAAACTCCAGGAGTTGGTGATTGACAGGGAGGCCTGGCTTGCTGCGATTCATGGGGTTGCAAAGAGTCAGACACGACTGAATGACTGAACTGAACTGAACTGAATTATTCTTTTATGCCTGATAATTTTCCTCATTCTAAAGCCTGCTTTTTTTAGGATTTATATTTATATAAACCATACACTTAAAAATAGTTAAAGTAGTAAATTTTAATGTTATATATATTTACCACAATTCAAAGATAAGGGATGAAAAATAAACACCATATAAATACTAATCAAAGAAAAACTTCAGTGATGATATTAATATGGACCACATTTGGTTTCATGACAAAGAAAGTTATCAGAAACAGGAGGAATTTATATCTTTCCTGATTTTCTGTATCAATTTCTATCAATTCTTGAGATGGGGCATTGAAGCCTTCAAGTATTTTGAATTTGTTTATTTCATTTGTGTCAGCTTTTGCTTCATACATTTTTCCATTTCATTTTTAGGTTATAATGCATTTTGGATTGAGATGTCTTCTTGGTGTATTGGGTATTTTGATCTTTTTTATTTTTTATACACTCTGATAATCTTTGTCTTTTAATGGTTTTATTTAGACCATTCACATTTAAAGTGGCAACTGATTCATGTCAATGTGTGGCAAAAACCACTACAGCGTTGTAAACTTATTAGCCTCCAATTAAAATTAATTAATTAATTTAAAAATAGGTGGCTATTGATATAACTCAGCCATTTATGACTCTCTGTGACCCCATGGACTATACAGTCCATGAAATTCTCCATGCCAGAATACTTAAGCTTTTAAAGAATATTTTTAAAGAATATTTGTTTATTTGCAAATAAATGCATTTACATTGTTAAAGAAAAAGGAAGAGTATAAAATTGTATTTTGAACTATCAACAGTATTTTTCACAGAACTAGAACAAATAATTTCACAATTTGTATGGAAATACAAAAAACCTTGAATAGCCAAAGTAATCTTGAGAAAAAAGAATGGAACTGGAGGAATCAACCTGCCTGACTTCAGACTATACTACAAAGCCACAGTCATCAAGACAGTATGGTACTGGCATAAAGACAGAAATATAGATCAATGGAACAGAATAGAAAGCCAAGAGATAAATCCACGAACCTATGGACACCTTATCTTAGACAAAGGAGGCAAGAATATACAATGGAAAAAAAAACAACCTCTTTAACAAGTGGTGCTGGGGAAACTGGTCAACCACTTGTAAAAGAATGAAACTAGAACACCTTCTAACACCATACACAAAAATAAACTCAAAGTGGATTAAAGATCTAAATGTAAGACTAGAAACTATAAAACTCCTAGAGGAGAACATAGGCAAAACACTCTCTGACATAAATAACAGCAGGATCCTCTATGACCCATCTCCCAGAATATTGGACATAAAAGCAAAAATAAACAAATGGGACCTAATGAAACTTAAAAGCTTTTGCACAACAGGGGAAACTATAAGCAAGATGAAAAGACAGCCCTCAGATTGGGAGAAAATAATAGCAAATGAAGCAACAGACAAAGGATTTATCTCAAAAATATACAAGCAATTCCTGAAGCTCAATTCCAGAAAAATAAATGACCCAATCAAAAAATGGGCCAAAGAACTAAACAGACATTTTTCCAAAGAAGACATACAGATGGCTAACAAACACATGAAAAGATGCTCAACATCACTCATTATCAGAGAAATGCAAATCAAAAGCACAATGAGGTACCATTACACGCCAGTCAGGATGGCTGCTATCCAAAAGTCTACAAGCAATAAATGCTGGAGAGGGTGTGGAGAAAAGGGAACCCTCTTACACTGTTGGTGGGAATGCAAACTAGTACAGCTGCTATGGAGAACAGTGTGGAGATTCCTTAAAAAACTGGAAATAGAACTGCCATATGAGCCAGCAATCCCACTGCTGGGCATACACATCGAGGAAACCAGATCTGAAAGAGACATGTGCACCCCAATATTCATTGCAGCACTGTTTATAATAGCCAGGACATGGAAGCAACCTAGATGTCCATCAGCAGACGAATGGATAAGGAAGCTGTGGTACATATACACCATGGAATATTACTCAGCCATTAAAAAGAATACATCTGAATCAGTTCTAATGAGATGGATGAAACTGGAGCCCATTATACAGAGTGAAGTAAGCCAGAAAGATAAAGACCAATTCAGCATACTAACACATATATACGGAATTTAGAAAGATGGTAATGATAAGCCTATATGCCAAACAGAAAAAGAGACACAGATGTACAGAACAGATTTTTTGGACTCTGTGGGAGAAGGCAAGGGTGGGATGTTTTGAGAGAACAGCATCGAAACATGTATATTATCAAGGGTGAAACAGATCACCAGCCCAGGTTGGATGCATGAGACAAGTGCTCAGGGGCTGGTGCACTGGGAAGACCCAGAGGGATTGGGTGGAGGGGGAGGTGGGAGGGGGCATCGGGATGGGGAATACATGTGGATCCATGGCTGATTCATGTCAATGTATAGCAGGGACCACTACAATATTGTAAAGCAAATTTCCTCCAACTAATAAAAATAAATGGGAAAAAAAAGAAAGAAAAAAATTGTATTTTTAAAACGTACCCATTATCTTCCTGGTTCTCACTACTGTCACTCATAGGTAACCACATTTATTATCCTCTTATATATCCTTCTTATTTCTTTGTTTATATACAAGCAAATTAATAGCATTTCTTAGTACTCTCCCCCATTTAAATAAATGCAGCACATTGTGCATTCCATTCTAATGCTATTTACTCTTTTCACCTAATCAATATCTCTTGGAGGTCTTTTCATATTGATTCATGGAAAGTACCTCATTTCTTTGTGTTGCTGCAGAGATCCCATTATATAAATACACTGTCTCATACTGATAGATATTGGAGTTGTTTCCCATCTTTTGCTAAAATTAATTGCTTCAATTAATAATCCTGTGCATATGTTCTCTTGAGCACACCCTGTAGAGTATATCCACCTGTACTGCAAAGTTTATCCACCTGTACTTTTGCTTAAATATTGCCAGGCTGCCCTCCATAGGGATGATGCTATTTTAAAAATTCCCATTGATAACGTACATGTGAGTACCTTTCCCCACAGTCAGTGGTTGCAGTCTTCAGAGAGGAGCTAATCCTACCTCCCACAGTAGGGTATATTAGATGAGGTACTCTACTTGCCCACCTTCAGCTCACCAGCTTAACCACTACTTAGCAATTCCTTCCTGCAGCTCCCAGAGGTTCATGACAGACTTGCAAAAGATCCCCCTCTACTATGCATTGACAAGAAGGAGCAAAAAGCCATCCATACTCAGAAAGGGAGGCTGACAGCATCCCAGTTCTATTTTTCTTGAGTCCAGATATAAGTCAACATCACATAGCTCTTACCTCCAAACTCTGCAAGGAAGTCCAAGCCTTTTCTAGACTTTTATGAGATCCAGCGCTTTATCAATCACAAAGATACCTTCTCTGAGTATTCCCACCTGCTTCTAACCTGCTATGGTAGAGACAGATCCCATCACTCCTACTGAGATTGTGGTGCCTTGCCAGTATGCCCTCTTGACTTTTGTCATATAACTACAGCTATAATCTTTTAATCAATGTTCAATGCACCAAGGACTGTGTATATAAAACCTCAGTGAGGACATATAAGCATAGGGAGCAGGACAGGAAGAGAGACTATAGTCTTATTTCACAAACATTAAAATTAACTAAAAAACTTAAGTTTAAAAAAAAAAATACTGTTTCCAAGCTGTAGCCTTGGAAATCTAACGTTTCTGATGAGCTATCAATCTAATATGCAATATGAAACACAGGACTCAGCCAGGATACATTATCTCCAACATATCTAACCTGAAGTTCACCATCTTCAGTGTCCAAAACTCCTGAGATTCTTGTGCGCTTAACTTTAAAATGCCTGCTTTTAATTTCTCATTCCCTTCTCTACAAAGAAGCAATGCTATTGTGTTAAGTGGTAGGCTTTACTTCTGAAATAAACAAAAGAATAAAAGCAATGACTGGCTGGATTGCAAGCTTAAATACATACCTGAGTCACTGAATTAGCTTTATGCTACTTTGGAATAGAAAATTCACTCTCAGGACTCACTGTGCAGACTGACTTTTGTGGGAAGTGAAGATGAGTTGAAGGAATGGTAAAGGCAGTTAATGACTCCCTATGACCATATCAAGGGCGTTTGGCGCCTGCTTTCAGTGGCTGCAGCTTTACAGTAGTCAGGCAGGACACAGAAGGAGAAACTATGCAGAATGGCAGCAAGGCCGGCGTAGGTGTCACTAGGATCAGTACACTGACCAGCTCCATCCAGGCCGCTGGTGGACACAGCTGCATCTGTATGCTCCAGAAAGTAGTTTTCCTGAAGAAGTGACTGTGTTCTTTCCTGGTCGTGCACCTTCCTCCTTCTCTCCACCAGCAGCACTACTGATGCATCTAGAGATAAAGCTGGAATAGCAATTCTCCAAAAAATTGTCATGCCACATATCAGTTGTGGGGAGGGATGGGAAAGAGGGCCAGGAATCTGGCCAACTTTAAACTCTCAAAATTTCATAAATCTTTTACACATTCAGTCTAGTTCAAATCTGGGTTATGTCTACAACATCGCTAGAGCTTTAAGAAACACTTAGGATTTTTCATTAGCCATATCTGCAAACTGGTCCTCACAGAGGAATTAAGCCTAATTGACTCAGCCTGGCCTCTTTTGTTCTGTTATGTTTGGGGGTCACACACATATATCTTTAAAGAAAACAAGACAGCTGCAATGATTCAAACCCACTAAGGAGATAAAGAGCCCACTCTCCACCTTTGCTTTCTTGTCTGCCAGTGTTAATATTCTTTACAGGATCTTTCCTCTTTTTTTTCCCTCCTATACACTTGTACACCAGGTGAGTTGATCCCAGGAAGAATCATTCCCCCAACTTCCTGGGATCCTCTGAGAAGGGGCATAACAGTAGGTAAATGACACTTTAGGTATTTGCATTGTCAGTATTTTCAGAACTATCCACATCTTGCATTTCATTGAACAGACTCACAGTTAAGGAGAAAGAATGTTGGACTTACAAGTCCCAAGACTCAGTCCTTGTTCTAGCTCTGTGGCAGTGACCATGATCCAACCCAGAGTAATAAAATGACTTCCCTTCCTTGAGTCAGGAATGGACCCTCAGAAGCACTGTCTTTACAGACAGGCAGACTTGTGCAATGGAATGAATTTGGTTCTCAGGGTTTAGACAGACCACACACTCAAAATCAGGTCCCATTATACCCACTGTGCAAGCCTAGGCAAAGGGCTGTCATCCTCTGAGCCCACTCTGCTCGTCTGTGAAGTCAGAGGAGCAGTGCCTGCCCTGTGGGGTGATGAGCATTAATGTGCTCATGTGAGTGCACAGATGGAGCTTCCACCTCCGTCCGATGAATAGCACAGCTCTGACACAGGACCTGCACTGTTCCAACCATGGCACGGTAACCCGGAAACGAGGGTGGTAACTCCTGAGCTCACAGTCCCTCACCTGCTGGTGCTACTGTTGTTCAGTCACTAGGTCTGACTCTTTGCAACCCACCGACAGCAGCACACCGGGCTCTTCTGTCCTTCACTGTCTCCAGGAGTTTCTCATTCTCTGCTGCCCCTTCTCCTCCTGCCCTCAATCCTTCCCAGCATCAGGGTCTTTGCCAACCATGACAGGTAACCTGAAAATTAGAGTGGGAACTCTCGAGCTCACAGTTTCTCCCACCTGCTGGTGCTCCCACCCTGATAAAAAATCTCTGTCCATTCGAATTTGAACTCTTCATAGTATCTGCTCTTACATAGCAGAGCAGTAAGAACACATACATTTCATATTTATTATCAAATTAAAAAGAAAGTTTCTAAACCCAAGTTCTAACTCAGCAGGAATGCATACTGTGGTTGATTAGTGATGTCTGTCCTGGGCAAGCATAGAGTGACCTAGTGCTTTACATTCTACCTGTCCCTGATTAATGGGTGATTTCCTTAAATTTGTCACATGTGTTAGTAATCCTGGCATCTTTAGTTCCAGCAGAAGACCTGGCATGAAAAAAACATCCTATGTGTCTACTGATGGAAGGAACCATCTTGACTTTGCTGAGTTCAGTTTTACTAACATTCCAGCAAGTGCCTGGCCTGGATATGATATGCCAATGGTGGGTATGATATGCTCAGGGCTAACTGAAGACTGAAAATCAAGGAAGAATTCCCTAGTGGGAGGTGTAAAATGACAGGAGTGAGGGAAAAATTATTTAGGGGTGGAAGCTATCTAAGATCAAATGAAGGATAAGTGTGGAGAAGGGAAAATGAAATCAAGGTTCAAACTAAGGTCTGGTCTACGGAGGCAGATGGGCATAGGTTTGACAGTAAGGGCTGGGCAGGTATAAAGACTGGTTCCCAATCAGACAACACCAAGAACTCTTCAGTTCAGTGTTGTGGAACAAAGCCAAGTGTCCTTGCTGCGCAGTGGGAGCATCCCATGTGCCCCCCTGCCTCAGCGCCCATCAGAGTGCAGAGGAATCTCCTGGTTATGCATCAGCCTCTCCATCTGAGCTGCAAGCTCTTCAGGACTCCCTTTTTCGTGTCTGTGTCCTCACACCCATCAAGGGGTAGCCCATGCAGGTGCTCAAGGAAAATTCTATGGTTACTCAGGATGGGGTTTGGCCATCTGAATGATGTAAGTAAAGATATCTGGATGCTGGCAGATTCATTCAATTCCAGCTCCTTCTGGGACTCTGGGCAGGACTAAGGAGATATTGGCCCATTTTTCTCCTACCAGACTGAGGGAATGGAGCAGCATATCCTGCAGGCACATGGGAATCACGATAATATGAATAGTTCCCACAAAGAGCACCTATCAGGCACCAGGAGATTTTGTATAGTTAGAGTACCTGCTGAGTTTGGGCCGGGGCAAGGAATCAAAGCATGCAGTAGTCTGTCCATTGCATGCTATTCCCCTCATTCAGGCTGTTGTCCTAATCTTGGACCCTTCTTGCCTGGCATCCTTGTTCTGGACTTATTGGGTTAGAGCAACAGGACTATGGTAGTGTGGAGTGATCAGAGTTCAAACCCTAGCTTGACTTTCAACAAGTTGTGGAGGTTTAATTGTGTTGAAGCTTCTTTTGTCTTGATTTCTTCATCTGTAAACTGTAGATAATAACATCACAGAGCTCATTGTTGAGACTAAGAGAAAAAAACATCTACTGAAATACCTGGGACACAGTAGGTTCTTAATACACAGTGGCTGTTTTTAATGCCATCATAATGCTACCTGCATACCACCAAGCAGATCATTAAATTCTTGTAAGCCTTGGTTTGCTTACATATGAAAGAGATCACTAGACTCCTCCCCCCCAACACACTATATCATATGCTTCTTAAGAATAACTGTTAATAAGTAAAAATAATCCAGCATCCAACCCTTCAGGTGAGATATAGTGGCCTTCCCACAGCCATCTGGGTTACCTCACACAGACTTTGTACCCATCTGAATTGATAAAGAAATTAAGACACAAAGGAGCAGAAGACTTTTCTGTGTTATACAGTGATACTGAAAGAGTCATAAATTTAGGACTGAAAGACATTTTAGAGGTCAACCATTTTATGCATCTCTATGGATAATACACCTGGCAAATAATAAGTGCTAAACCGAGATTTATAGATTAGTTGGTGACAAGATTTGTAATAGCCATTAAATTGCAAATATCTTTTAATTTTTTTACAATTGGACATTTTAAAACCAAAGGCTCTAGAGCAAGACTTCCATTATGACTATATTTTATAAACAATAAGAAAACAGTAAAATTTTCCATGTGACATGAAGGAATGGGATGTCAAGAAACTAGATCCTCACCCCTCAAACCAATTAATCCTCCAACAACCCTGTGAGGCAGGAATCATCATTTCTGATTTTCAGATGAAGTCACCAAGTGTCTTTGCCTAAAATGATACATGCAGTAGATCACAAATCAGGCCCTCCTGTCATCTGACTCTCACCATTACACTGCAATGTTAGATCCCCAAGGAGACCAGGGCTTTCTTGCAAACCTGCTGGGGGCTTATGACATCAATTTCATGTTTGTCATTGACAACCTCTGTTGCCCATACAAAGAGGTGAGCTGCTGTTACACGGGGAGTTCACCCAGCCCCAAACAGCCTGATTTTTTATTAAACTGACACAAAGAAATATTGTTGATACTTCCAGTAAATGTAATTTCTGCACTTCCTTTCTTCCCTTCCTCCCTAAAGGTAAGAATAGAGTGCCTTGGTTTTGTGTCCTGCCTTGGTACGTTGTTGGAAGCCACCACTTTCAGAGCTCTGCTGGGTTTAGGGCAGATTCTCTCGCCTCTTCCTTGAGTGACTTGAGGAGATGGGGTAAAGGCTGGATGTCACCATGAGAGAGCTGAGTTCTGGAAAACACTGCGGTGAATTATTGAGAAAGTCTTTCTGGTCTTTGTCACTTAATGTATCAAGAGTGAGACAATGGTCTGGGCAGTGTGACTTTGGATGTCCGTCCGCCTGAGACAAAAGCTAGACCAGACGACCTTTCAAGGTTTTTGCTAGTTCCAATACCCTAGCCTTGGGATCATGTCCCTTTTCCTGTTTATTAAAGTAAGCCTGTGTTTTCTGTTCACATAGGTAGAGACTTCAAAGGACAAAGGCTGTTTCTGTCACAGGAGAGAGAACACGGAGAGGCTGCTTAAAGAAATAAAATTGTAAAATGAAGCCTTGGAACCTTTCATAGATTAAGTTAATGGTGACCGCCCCATATAATAGTCCTCTTTCTCTGAATCCCCTCCTCCTGGGGTGGGATGGTGGATTCCTTCTGGCCGATGTTTACTAGACTTAACTAGTTTTGAATTAGTTTGGAGCCCTCACAAACAATCCCCTCTTTAGTAAAAATGACATTCCTTGAAATAAGTAATTGGGCCCAGAGATTTATTAGACTTGTTAGATAGCAAATGTGGCAGTGCCTTCACCCAGGACAGTGGTGGGGAACCCTGAGAGTCAGTGATGAGTTTATCTGCTTTCCTCTGGAATGTTTGACCTGGGATAGCTCCTTTCAGCCCCTGCCTATTTTCTTTGGCCAGGATGTTCAATGGATGGCAGCTTAGGTGAGACATCAACAGTTTTTTAAGCAGAGAAGCCGACTCCTGAGTAGAGGTTAGCTCTTTTCAGCCAGTTTGGAATTTTGATTTGGGATACTGGGTTGTTGGTGGCAAATGACTTCTTCCCCTTCATGCTCCTGTCTGACTTTGCTATTAAAATAGTCATTACGGCATCCATGTCTGTGACCAAGTTCCAGCCAGGCTAATGTGCACAGCAGAGAGAAATAATTTTCAAATAGATGGACTGCATGTCTTATCTCAAGACTAGCTTTAAAGGGCTTATTTTTTAAAAATTTCACTGTAGCTCATTCATATGGAATTCAAGACTAAAGAAATTCATGTGTAGAAATGCGAACAGACATTGATTAATCAAGGTAGCACCTTTTAGGTAAATGTATAAAAAAGTTTGGACATTGAAATTTAAACTGAAAAGAAAAAAAAAAGTGATGGTCCCAATGTTCATGGTGTTCATAGGAGCACTATTTACAATAGCCAAGACATGCAAACAAAACGTAAATGTTCATTGACAAACAAATGGATAAAGAAGATGTGGTCTTTATGCACAAAGGAATACTACTCAATCATAAAAAAGGATGACATAGTGTCATCTACAGCAACTTGCGTGTACCTAAAGATTATCATATTTTATGAAGTAAGTCAAAGACGTAGCATACGATATCACCTATAAGTAGAATCTAAAAAACTGAGGCAAATGAACTTATTTACAAAACAGAAATTGATTCAAAAGCATAGAAAAGAAACTTGTGGATAGCAGGGGAGGAGATAAATTAGGAGTTTGAGATCAATTTATGTATACTAATGTATATAATCTCTTCTGTGGCTCAGATGGTAAAGAATCTGCCTGAAATGCAGGATACCCAGGTTCAATCCCTAGGTCAGGAAGATCCCCTGGAGAAGGGAATGGCAACCCACTCCAGAATTCTTACCTGGAAAATTCCATGGACAGAGGAGCCTGGGGGGCTACAGTTCATGGGATCACAAAGAGTCCCACACGACTGAGCAACTAACACTTCCACACCCTTTCAATGCATGTAAAATAGGTAAAAAACAAGGACCTACCGTATAGCACATGGAACCATACTCAATATCTTGTAATACCTATAATAGTAAAGAATCTGAAAAAGAATATACATAAAACTGAATCACTTTGCTTTATACTTGAAACTGACAAAACATTGTAAATTAGCTATATTTCAATTTAAAAATTTAAAGATGGCATTTATCTTCTGTTTCATGGACAGGGTGTCCATTGATTTTAGGAATAATTTCTAGCTTTGGAGAAGGAAATGGCAACCCATTCCAGTACTCTTGCCTGGAAAATCCCATGGACAGAGGAGCCTGATAGGCTACAGTCCATGGGGTCACAAAGAGTCAGACACGACTGAGTGGCTTCACTTTCTTTTTTTCTTTCCCTCCTTTTGTTAGGAGTGACTCTAGATTTGTGATTATTTTGAGAAAGGAAAAAAAAAGTCCCTCTCTGTATGTCCCTTCTGAGTAAGTTATTGGTGAAATATTTCCACTCAGTGCCTCTTCCCTCTGGCTTCTGGTGAGGCTCAGCCAATGAGCCATCATCAGGGAATCTAAGAGGAATGAGGGGATGAGAGAGAGGAGGCATTTGTTGCCGGCTCCCTCCCTGCCACATATCAGCAGGAATGTGTTCCTCTCTCACATCCACAGCTCCCAGTGTGGGAACTCCCCTTCTGTGATAACCAGAAAGGTGTGTTGATAATGCACAGATGCCCTCCAGCCTCAGATCATTCCCATAATCCTCCTACACCCAGAAAGAAGCTCTTTAATAAGCTCTCAGCTATATCCTGAAGGATGACTTGCCAAGACCCTTTTTTGCTAGGAAATAAAACAGAAAAGGAGAGAAGGGTTATTGACTATAGATGAAACAAGATTTTCTTTTTGCTGATAAGTTGAAGCAAAACTCATAATAAGATCTTATTTTTGAATTCATTTGAAAATTTTCATATTAAAAATGTAAATTAAAGATTATGTTCTGTAATGGGGCCTCACCCTGTTGTAACTTCAATGCCCTGTTAGGCAGTTAAAAATCCCAAAGAGTACAGAGGGCATCTTGGGATACAGTTTTAAGGCTTCATTAGAAAGTTCTTGCAGGCAATTTGGCAATAGCAAACACACAATCAGGCAACTTATGTTGCTTGTAAATGAAACAATTTGCTCCTGGAAGTTTCCAATATTTTCTTCAAAATCAAAACACAATTTTGGAGAAATCTGAAGATGATCTATAGAATATTGCTTTCATTCAAAACCAAATCACTCATTTGGTTCTATCTTGTCAAAAAATGAGAAGGAATTTGAATACAGAGACCTCTGTCTTCCTCTGTATTCAACCAAGAAGTCTGTCACATTCACACTATTTCTTCCTTCCTTTGCCTTGAAGCAGTTTAACAACTCACACACAGAAGGTATAGCCAGCACCAATGTCTAAAGATGCTGCACCACCAAGACAGGGAGGGGAGTAGTGGCACAGATGACATGAGGGTTGCTGCTTTTGTGTAAATGCAATGCATCCCTTTATACAGAAGCACAACAGAGAGCCTTTGACATCTGAAATGTGGTTTCCTTGGTTGGCAAATGGCTTTGATAAAGAGTGAACACAGGATTTAATGTGGAAAATGGCAAAGAGACCATGATTCTCCTGCTTCCAGAATGGGGCCTGTACCTACGGCTGGGATGGCTCATATATCTTCGATTCATCACCCAACCCTGATGGCCACAGTGGTGTCAAGTGCCATGGTTCCTGCCCTGCAAACTGGAGAGGCGCTTCTCACCCCTGGATAGCTGTGACTTTAAACAAGAGGTTCCTAATACTTAAAAATGAAAAGCAGTTAAGGAAAGAAGCAGAGCAGTTACCGATTTATTGCAGCTTTGAGTGATTCCAAAGCCCTGCAGAGGGCAGGAGGCTCCGGACTGGTCTTGAGAGGCTGCTGGATCTTTCTGCTCTCTGCCCTCCCCCAGCCCTGCCCCTGCAAAGGACACCCTCTACATCTCTCATCTCTCATCATTTCCACTTTTACTTCTCTTCTTTCCCCTTAATTATCTTTCTTATCTTTCTTCTTTCCATTTCTCCTCCCCCCCTTTTATAATTAAAAAATAGCATGCGTGCTTATTTAAAAAAATCAAATTACACTGACATAGAGAATAAAAAGGGAACACAGACTTTCACTCCTGCCCCCAGGCTCCCTTTCCTGTCTAGAAGTGCAAGTCCTTCACAAACAAGAACACATGTGGATGCTCCTGCTCTGTGAACTCTTCAGAATAATAAATCAAACTATAATTTTAAAAATAAAAGTTTTCTCCTTTGTCTCTCAGGAGAGCAGCAAACAATGCCAAGACCAACGGACATTCAGGGCTGCAGACCAAGTGAGACTTGGAGGGGCCTCACATCTCCCTGCTCGTATGAGAGGGGGCCTGAGGCGGGCTCAGTCCCTCTGCTGTGTGTGGTCTCACCTGTCCCAAGGGACAGGCATAGTCTAGGCTTTCCCTCTGGGCGTAGCCCTGCTGTATTAGCTAGGGTAACATGAGATGCTGTAGGTAAATTATAAAATCCCAGCAGCTCACCACAGTAGAGGTTTGGTTTTTGCTCATGTAAAACATACTTGGTGAGAGGTGGGGTGGAGCATGTGAGTATTCACCAAGTTATTTAGAGACTTAGGTTGACAGAGGTTCTGCTCTCTTGATCCAATGGCTTCTGAGGTCACTCTCTATGCACCCCCCCCCCCCCACCCCACCATGGAACAGACAACAAAGAGAGGATGAGAATGGAGGGAGAGCTTTCTACGGGCTGGAGTGCAAAGTGACGACACACTTCCCTCCCATCTGAGTCCACTGACCAGAACTCAATGCTGTGGCCACACCTCACATCTAGGATCTCTGGGAAATGTGGCCAGCTGTGTGTATGCCTAGCAGGGTGGGGAGTGTGGATTGGGTGTGGTCACCTGCCTCCATACCGCTGTCTACCTGATTCCATTCCAACTCAAAACCAGAATTCACCCAGAGAGGTGTGTGCCTCTTCCTGAGGCTGATGATTATAAACAATTTGAGACAGGAAGGAAGGGGACAGGGGGTAATTGTTAAAAGTATGACACAACTGTTGAGACCAGGTTATAACAAAAACCAGTTAGAACCGACCAGGCCCAAAATGGCAGTAGATTGCCTTTCCAGTGGACCTTGAGCCTCAGTATCAATCTTTGCATTACATTAATTAATGACACACCCACAAGCTAAATGACAGTTTCAGGGCCAAGACATCAGTGCTGTCCCAATTCTTAAGCTTTTCCACCCTCTCCAATATAGGTGGAATAATCCTCCCATTCTTTAACTAGGAACTAATCACCTCCATACCCTGGGGCCTCTGTTGCCTTTTGAGACAGTCCATACTCTGAGTGTGTATCTCTTTAAAAAACCTGCTTTCGTTTTATTATGACTCACTCTTGAATTCTTTCCTGCTCACAGCTAAGGACCCTCACTTGGTCATCCCAGGAACTCCCCTGAGACCTGGAACATACCATCATCTCATGCCCCATTTTTCCTGTAGAAAAATCTGCTTCTCTCATGCACCGTCCACATCTAAGCCAGAGGAAATGAGCAGTGGCGGCCTGTGGGCCGCAGCTGACAGGTAGAAGGATTTTGTTTGGAACACAGCAGCTGTGCAAATACATTTACAAAGCAAACTACACGAAAAAACTCAGTTTTTGCTACAACACAAAAAGGTCCAGGAGAAGCCCAGGGAGATTTCACAGTGAGCCTGCATTTCCTGCCTCCTGGGTTGTGAAAGCGTCCAGTCCCGCAGAGCCGGGCTTGCCCGCGGCCTCACCTGGAGGGTGGAGGTAGCGCTCCCACCCCATGACTGTCCACGCTGCCTCTGCCTCTCGCGGGAGCCACCTGCTGTACTTGTGTGCATGTGAGGATTCTGCTGTGAAGTGAAAAGCTCCCTACTTTCCTGCTGTCTCAGCGTCCCCACACACGGGCAGCGGTCACTGCCCAGGCACCCAGGTGTGAAGCGGGCCCTCCACAGCCCCCTCTGGCTAGCCTCTGTCTGCGAGCCTCACGCTTCCTGGTGTCCTCCTCAGCCCTGGTCTGCCGGCGGGCCCTCACTCTCAGCCCCTCGCCGGCATAGCTGAGCCCAATCCCCTGCTGCTCCTGCCATGTGGCCACCAACGTTTTCTATCACTTGTGCTTTTCTGTGGCCCTGGCGGAGTGGTACTCACAGACCCCACAAGGAAGAATTTACCCCCCATTTATAACACAGAGGGATGCCCTCCAGGCTGCATGGTGGGCTGGGTCCTGGGAACCAGAGGGTGCTGGGAGCTCACCCAGTCAGAGGTCTGAGCAAAAATCCCTGAGTAGACTGATGTGGGCGCCATACGCAGAGAGTAGTGAAGGCTGGGGGACTGTCCATAGACATAAAAGCACAGGAGACATCGGAAGGCCAGTTTGGCAGGCAACATGGGGCAGGGAGGGAAGGAAGAAGTGGCAGGGAAGGAAGCCAGAGTGGTAGGAAAAAACAGACCATGTCAGACTGCAGTTGAGAAGATTTCATTTACCTTGAATGACAAAGGAAAGGTCTCAAAGCGTTTTTCAAGGGAAAGGGAGTGACTATATTTGCATTTTATAAAGTTCCTTCTATTTGTAGTCACTAAAGGATATATGGAGTGCAAAGCAGGAGCTTTGCACTTTTTTTCCTGTTGTGGGGAAATCCAGGTGCCACAGCACTTTTTCCAGGCCCACTGAATGGAGGATGAAAAGAGCGCCAATTCCAACAAGATCAGCAACCGTAGGGTGCCAGGTGGTCACCAGTGATGCAATGTTTGCCACTTAAGCACCAGAAGAGCAAATGGTAACATCTTGTCCGGAAGTTCCCATCTGGTCCAGGCCTCAGGGGACTGACTCAGAAGCCATCATCACGAAATGAGCTCCTGAGTGGAGTTTAATGTTTGCCAATGGATCACACACTAGAGCAGTAATTAATGATTTGATTCATTGTGCTTCAGGGAGCCACTGTCCAACAAAATAATCCAAGTAATTTAAATCTGCAATAAAGTAGGAGTGCAACAACATTTCATGACTGCACATAGCAATGATTTGCTGGAGAGGGGAAAAAAAAAGCAAGCATTTTTATTAGAGCCACAACCAAATAATCCATAGGAAAGCAATATTGAGTGCACAAGTGATTTGATTACATTCCTCCACAACAGTCCTCCAAGGCAGAGTCAGGTCCAAATGCATTTCAGTGAATGTGCATAATACCAAAGGTTCTGTAAACCAACACATTTCATCAAAATTACTGTGTGTGTGTCTGAGATAGAAAATGTTTGCTGAATGCTAACCGCCTTTTTATTCAGAATAAATTTCCTCCACCATTAGCATTTGGCATCTGCAGCCGATAGAAGCCCGAGTGGTGCCCTGTGGGGTAGGATTCTCCTCAACAAGCCCCTCTTTCAGGATCTTTGGTCACTGGTGCACTTGGGTGCCCCTCCCCATCATTCATGCTCCCACTGAGCAACCTGAGTGCTGCCTTGTGCCAGATATTGCCTTGAGTGCAATGCACAGACTACAGGGGAGACAATCCTGAAGTGGGCAATTACAGTAGAGTGGGAGAGGGGCAAAGAGTGACTCTGGGTTCTCTGGGATGGCAGCAAGGGCCGTCCGGAAGGGGTGAGGCCTGAGAAGTTAGCTGGGAGCAAAAGTGGGGAGGGTAGGCAGGGTATTTCCGGTGACACTCCATGAGCTCTTTTCATGGGAAGCACACACATTTCTTTAATTGGCCATTGGCCTCAGACAGACAAATAAACTCCCCCAAATCAAGAACAGAATAGACATATTAGACCAATAAAACTTCAAAACAGAGGTTACCCACATGATCAGCTTGAAGTCATGCCTAATTTACTTCTTCATGTTTCTTGACTGGCTACAGTATTCCAGGCACTGCTGGTCTTAGGTGCTGAGGATATAGCTGAGAACAGGGCAGACCAGTCACTGTCTCTGTGGATCTCATATTTAAGCAAAGCAGAGAGATAATAAGATAATTGTTGTGATAATAGCCATGCAGGAAATTATTGCTGTGGGAGTAAGTTGGAGGGACAGGAGGGGAAGAGAAGTATGAAATGGGGCTAGAACTTTGGACAGCAGCTAAACTTCCAACCTGCCCTGTTAACCTGGGACATTTCCCAAGCTGTCCATAGCAGCACACTCCTCTTGGGATAACTGCCCTTTAACACAAGAGTTGTCTCCATGTCCAGGGGTGCCTCAGCTTGACACCTGCTCTCTCTGTGTCATTAATAATTGTGCCCTGTCCTCATTCACTCTAGGACATGTCCTGCTCTGGATTATAAATTTTACAACCACCCCGACTAAACAAGAAACTGATTTCCAGTCAGACCCTACAACCCACGCAGTCGACTCATTCTGTCTTCTTCAGAGATATGAACCATATTTGAAGTCTGTAAATACCCAAAACATAGCAACTCAGTCTAAATCAAAGAGCCCTAGTTGAAAACAGTTTTGGAATAGATGTTATGTTTAATTATATCTGAAGAGACAAGATTTCACTAAATTTGGAGATCACGCATGTGACATTCTCTCCTGAGCCCAGCTTTCACCCACACTTTTTCTTAAGTCTATACTACATGTGCCAGGCACCACCAAAGAGATTCTCTGGAATAACCTCATTCATTCCTTGAATGATCATAATCCCTGTTTTTCTCCAAGGACTTGGGAATCTTTTCCCAGGCACGTTCTGAGGAGGACTTGACCTCAGGCAGAGGCTCCAGGATCCATGTCCTCACCTATTGTATAGACAGACCCCAGATAATGACCAGTCCAGCCCTTCTCTGGAGCTTCACACCCCATCCTCAACTGATGCTGGCCGATCCACTAGGCTGCCTCACAAACATTTCAAATCCAACTCATCCAAACCAGAAATCTTTCCTTTTGTTTTCCCAGATTTTCTCTTTCCCTGTTCCACCACTCTTGCCATGGTGGGAGTGGGGGCTGGTAGACTGCCAGCAGTCTGACCACTTGAACTCAGGCTCCACAGAGCATCTGCTCCTTGTCTATTTCCACCCTCCCTGCATCTGGCCCACTGTCCAGCTTGAAAACCCTAACCTCATTCCAACCTGTGTTCTTTCCTCAAATCTAACTCCCCCCACCTCCACACAGAGTCCTCCCCCAATGCCTCAGGGTTGACTCTCACAGTCAGACCCCAAGAGCTTAGCCTCTCCTGATGACAACACGGCCAGATGGAAAGAGTAACCAGAAGGTACTTTGGAGCCACAGTGGGACTCAAATCCCACCTATCCTGCTGACAGTTTCTGAGACCCTGGGTAAAGTATTTGGTTTTACTGAGTCACCACTCATTCTTCTGTGAAGTATTAATAGCATCTGATTGACTTTTAGTGAAGTGAACCAAGTGCCCAGTTCCCTAAGCAGAAGTGATGAATAATCTCTACCTCTAAAAAATCAGCCAACCCCAATATTTTTTTCCATGTATATATATAGACCTAACAGAAGCAGAAGAAATTAAGAAGAGCTAGCAAGGATACACAGAAGAACTATACAAAAAAAGATTTCAAGACCCAGATAACCACAATGGTGTGATCACTCACCGAGAGCCAGACATCCTGGAATGTGAAGTCAAGTGGGCCTTAGGAAGCATCACTACCAACAAAGCCAGTAGAGGTGATGGAATTCAGTCAAACTAATTTAAATCCCAAAAGATAATGCTGTGAAAGTGCTGCACTCAATATGCCAACAAATTTGGAAAACTCAGCAGTGGCCACAGGACTGGAAAGGTCAGTTTTCATTCCAATCCCAAAGAAAGGCAATGCCAAAGAATGTTCAAACTACCACACAATTGCACTCATCTCACATGCTAGCAAAGTAATGCTCAAAATTCTCCAAGCCAGGCTTCAACAGTATGTGAACCATGAACTTCCAGATGTTCAAGCTGGATTTAGAAAAGGCAGAGGAACCAGAGATCAAATTGCCAACATCCATTGGATCATCAAAAAAGCAAGAGAGTTCCAGAAAAACATCTATTTCTGCTTTACTGACTATGCCAAAGCCTTTGACTGTGTGGATCACAACAAACTGTGGAAAATTCTGAAAGAGATGGGAATACCAGACCACCTGACCTGCCTTCTGAGAAATCTGTATGCAGGTCAAGAAGCAACAGTTAGAACTGGATATGGAAAAACAGACTGGTTTCAAATTGGAAAAGTAGCACATCAAGGCTGTATATTTTCACCCTGCTTATTTAACTTATATGCGGAGTACACCATGTGAAATGCCAGGCTGATGAAATACAAGCTGGAATCAAGATTGCTGGGAGAAATATCAATAACCTTAGATAACGCAAATGACACCACCCTATGTCAGAAAGCAAGGAAGAACTAAACAGTTTCATGATGAAAGTGAAAGAGGAGAGTGAAAATGTTGGCTTAAAACTAAACATTCAGAAAACTAAGATCATGGCATTTGATCCCATCACTTCATGGTAAATAGATGGGGAAACAGAGGAAGCAGTGAGAGACTTTATTTTCTTGGCCTCCAAAATCACTGCAGATCGTAGTGGTCATGTATGGATGTGAGAGTTGGACTGTGAAGAGAGCTGAGCACTGAAGAACTGATGCTTTTGAACTGTGGTGTTGGAGAAGACTCTTGGGAGTCCATTGGATTGCAAGGAGATCCAACCAGTCCATCCTAAAGGAGATCAATTCTGAGTGCTCATTGGAAGGACTGATGTTGAAGCAGAAACTCCAACAGTTTGGCCACCTGATGTGAAGAGTTGACTCATTGGAAGAGACTCTGATGCAGGGAAAGATTGAAGGCGGGAGGAGAAGGGGACGACAAAGGATGAGATGGTTTGGGTTGGATAGCATCACTGACTCAATGGAGATGAGTTTGAGTAAAGTCCAGGAGTTGGTGACAGACAGGGAGGCTTAGCATGTTGCAGTCTATGGGGCCACAAAAAGTAGCACATGACTGAGCTACTAAAATGAACTGAACTGAATATGACAGGTACTGTGCCATGCGCTTCAACCTACTCAGCATACCTCCCCAGGACAAATATTGTTATCTCATTTTACCAATGTTTTGTGAGTCATTGACCTTATTTCACACCAATTCTAACAAAGGAAATAAAGCTACTTCTGTCTCATAAATTCATCATCTGAATATGGATTAAAAGCATTGAGCAGACATACAGTCTGTGCCTAAAGGACAGCCCATTGATGGCATGCAAGTTCACGATGTCCCAGCCTGAACTTGGGAAAAGAGAAACCCCAGTTGTGTCCAACTCTTTGCTCAGTCACTCAGTTGTGTCCAACTCTTTGTGACTCCATGGACTGCAGCTCGCCAGGCTTCCCTGTCCATCACCAACTTCTGGAGCTTATTCAAACTCATGTCCATTGAGTCGGTGATGCCATCCAACCATCTCACCCTCTGTCATCCCCTTCTCCTCCTGCCTTCAATCTTTCCCAGAATCAGGGTCTTTTCCAATGAGTCATTTCTTTCCATCAGGTGGCCAAAGTATTGGAGTTTCAGCTTCAGCATCAGCTGGGCTTCCCTTGTGGCTCAGGTGGTAAAGAATCTGCCTGCAATGTGGGAAACTGGGTTCAATCCCTGGGTTGGGAAGATCCCCTGGAGAAGGGCATGGTAACCCACTCCAGTATTTTTGCCTGGAAAATCCCCATGGACAGAGGAGCCTGGTGGGCTACAGTCCATAGGGTCGCAAAGAGTTGGACACGACTGAGTAAGCACAGCACATTGTGACCTCTCAATATAGAATTTAAGCAGCTTCCAAAAGAAACCCCAGAGACCTTCCATAAACTACTAGATAGAATCACAGGACCACAGCAGCTACTTGACAGGCGCACACAACTTGACACCCCAGAGCAGGTCCCGCCTCTCGGGAGGAGAGCTCACGGTGATGGGATATTTACTACACATCTGGCCCTGCGCTCCCTGCTTAAGGGCATGTTTTCATTACCCTGCAAAATAAAGTCATGGAGGAGCAACACCACAACCACCTTTGGTGATAGTCAAAATATTTTTGAGGTAAGAACTCTTTAACAAAAGGGAAAAGAAGACCCAGAAAGATTGGTAACTTGGCCAAGATCCCAGAGCTATTACAGGAGGAACACTCTGAATTCAGCTCAGCTCTGAGTACACACTAGTCCCCCAAGACATACTTAAGTGTTTGATGTGACAGCATCTGAATATGCTTCAATGCAGAGGGAAAATATGCACGTCTGCTGGCACATGGCCCCTGTGCTCTCGCTGTCTCAGATGCAATAAATGAAATGCTACAAGGGAGACTGCTTGATCATGTGCGCTAGGCCCTCTGCTAGCTTCTACAGCAGAACTAAGAGACAAACAAATAAAAGATGAGAATTTGGAACAGTTCCTGGAGGGGTCTCGTTCCTGTAAATCCATTTGGCAGTGCAACTGGGCATCCACTCTTCCAGCCTCCTGTGTTCAAAGAGCAGGCTGCCAGGACAAACTGGTTGGGCAGTGAAAACCATTGCTGGATGCATCCAAGCAGAGTTACTGTGGTCGAGGAGACCACGTCCTTGGGGAGTTTCAGTCTGAGTGACCTCTATGTGGCATCCAATGTTGAGGAACAAAGGGTGTAGGAAGGTCTTTCCTATTTCTGTGGAGTATCACCCAATAGCTTACTACAAAAACCTAGGAATCATTCTTGAGCCTGTCCTTTTCTTTGCTTTTCAGATGCAAGCCCTTAACAAGGCTGTGGGCTCTACCTCCAAAGCACAACCTGGATCCAGCCATTTCTCACCATCCCAATTACAAGCTCTACCTCCAAAGCACAACCTGGATCCAGCCATTTCTCACCATCCCAATTACAACTCCGGGTATATCCAGGCCACCACTCACCCATACCAGAGAGACTCCCAGCTGTACACTTCTCTGAAAGTTATTATCCACTCAGCAGCCAGTGATGTTTTCCCTTGCTCAATACTTTGAGCAATGGCTTTACTTCCACTTAGAATAAAACTCAACTTTTTAGCAAAATCCAGCATGCTTTCTTCCTGTGAATACTTTGTCTCAGTCTGAACCATCCCCTCCTTCCCTGGGTAACTTGGTGGTTCTTGGGATGCCTCCTGACTTGGCCCTGCTTCCCCTTACAGACAGACATGACCATCCAGCTCAATTATCTTCTTCCCAAATTTGTTGTCCTGACCAGCAGACACTCACAGCCCCTCTTCATATTTCTGAGTTTTATTTGCTTCACAGGACCTACAGCTATCATGTTTATCACTCACAGTCCAACAGATCAGCTCCTAAAGGACTGGTACATAGTAGAGGTGATTCATTTATTTCTGAATGAATGAATGTAGAGATTTGGGCCTTTATGTCTTCAGCAAGGAAAGAATGTGCTACATTGGTAGACAGACACCCGGGCCTGCTGGAGAGTGAACTGGAGAATATTTTGCATTGGTAAAAACATCCAGGATGTTTCATACTTCTGTCCCTTCTGGAACGTCCTTCTCACCCTGCTGTGGCCTCCACTGTGGGCCTGCTGATTACCCATTCATCATTCCAGATCAGCACCCTCCTCAGTCTCCCCTGACAGCCAGGTGAGGTAAGTGCCACTGCTTGCACTAATGCACTCACATCAATGGAACCACTTCCCTCTGGATCCACCCTTATGGATGGACACCCTCATGGGTGGGAGCCCCACTCTCATGGAGGGCATAGGTATGCATCCCCAATGTGAATAAAGACCTGGAATGCAGTGGGCACTCAATGCTGTGTGTGGAGACCCCAGATCAAGTTGCCAACTTTTCAAGTGGGGAAAACACAGGTCTCAATAAGAGATTATTTTTCTGTCTGCATGTCCTGGGCTTGATCTTCCAAACTGCCTCGGGCTTGGGCCTCAGCCTCTTTTTCCCTGTATGCTCTCACTTCCTACACAGACTCAGGCCTTCTTCTTCTGTGTGAGTGACTCCCACCTGTAACCTTGCTCCTTACTCCAGACCATATGTCCAGCCATGCAGTCAATATCTCCCTTCATTGGCAGACAGTATTTCAGAGTCATCCTGTCCAGAGCTGAGCTCTGGATCCTGCCCTTATGGACCTCTGCTATCATCACCCTCAGAGCCATTCTGAGTCCCTCTCATCCTCTCCCAGCCTGCAGCCCAGCCTGCCACCTCCCTGGAGACCTTCTCTGGCCACCTTCTCACCCTGGTGTAGCCACACTTGTCAGAGGCCGCTTAGCGAGCCTTTGCTCTTGCCCAGGTGGGTCTTCACACTGCCCTAGAACAGAAACCAGGAATCTTTTTAAATTCAGTCACATCATGTCATTTCTTCTGTTCAAATCTTTCCATCTCATTTAGATGAATTCTAAGTCAATGACCATGACAATGTCACATGCCCATATCCTCTCATCAGAGAGGCTCCACCTGAGGAGTCCCCCTTTGTTTTCTAAAAGTTTTATTGGAGTAGAGTAGCTTTACAATGCTGTATTAGTTTCTGCTATACAGCAAATCAAATCAGCTATCTATATACATAGAGCCCCTTTTTCTGATTTCCTTCCCATTCAGGTCACCAAAGAGAATTGAGTACAGTTCCATCTGTCATGCAGTCTGTTTTATACATGTCAGCCTCAACCTCCCAGTTCATCTCACCTCTCCTCCCTCGGTGGCCATACATTGTTCTGTATGTTTGTGTCTCTGTTTCTGCTTTGCAAATGTGTTCATCTGTGCCATTTTTCTAGATTCCACATATATTCATTAGTGTACAATATTTGTTTTTCTCTTTCTGACTTGCTTCACTCTGTATGACAGCCTCCGGGTCCATCCATGTCTTTACAAATGGCTTGATTTTGTTCTTTTTAATGGCTGAGTAATATTCCACTATATATATGAAAATCATAATTCCAAAATATTCCCCAATGTTCATTGCAGCACTATTTACAATAACCAGGACATGGAAGCAACCTAAATGTCCATCAACAGAGGAATGGATAAGGAAGGTGCACTATATATATAGGGCTATACATATATCCCTTGTGACACTTACCAGCACTGGGGATATTACTCAGATGCATATTTACTGTCTGTCTCCACGAGAATGGATCTTTGAACTACTCATAGCACACAGGAGAATAGGCTTGTCTGTGGAATGAATAAGTAGATGCAGCTCTAATGTTCCCTCCAAAGATCGAGTTCTCTCTGTCAAACCCCATAAGAGCTGCAAGTATAAAATCTCAAGTCAATTCACATGATTCAGACCCTATCCCAGGGGAAAGCAGTGGGCCTGCCATAGATCAGATTCAATTTTAAGTGGACTTTCTTCACCACTCAAGCCTCATCCTCAGTGGCCTCATTGCTAACCCTTCTTGCGCTTACATTGGGCCAGACATAGTCAGGGGCAGAGCAGTGGATGATTGAAGGGAAGCCGCTGGCAGGTGAGGTCAGGAGCTCAGGCATGGGAGGGGATTTCAGGGCTCCCTCCCCACAAGTTGAATTGACAGGGTTCGTTGTTGTTGTTGTTGTTGTTGTTGTTGTTATATTTTCCACTCATATTGTGTTAGCTCTCCAGAGAAACCAAGCCAAATATAGCTTATCTATCAAGATTAATTATAAGAAATTGGCTCACATGATTATGGAAGCAGAAAAGTCCCACGGTTTTCTGTGTGTAAGCCAAAGACCAGAAAAGTTGATGGAGTGAGTTCCAGTTTCAGGGCAGACGACCAGTGTCCCAGCTTATGCAGTGCATTCTCCCTTCCCACCTTCCTGTTCTCTCAACTGAGGGGATGTTGTCCACCCTCTGTTTCACTTCATCACCAATTCAAATTTTTGAATCTTATCTAGAAACACTCTCACAGACACACCCAGATATAATGTTTAGCCAGGTATCTGGATGCATTGTGGTCCAGGCAATTTAGCACATAAAATTAACCATCACACATACTTTCTTTTAAAATTTGCATTTGGGAAGGGGGGAGGCAGGATGGATTAGAAGATGGAGATTAACATATACACATTATTGACGCTATGTATAAAATAGAGAGGCTTCCCAGGTGGCACTAGTAGTAAAGAACCTGTCTACCAATGCAGGAGATAATAAGAGATGTGGATTCAATCCCTGGGTTGGGAAGATCTCCTGGAGATGGGCATGGCAAGCCACTCCAATATTCTTGCCTAGAGAACCCCACGGACAGAGGAGCCTGGTGGACTATAGTCCATAGGGTCGCAAAGAATCAGACATGACTTAGTGACTAAACAACAACATAAAATAGGTAACTAATTGAGAACATACTGTATAGTACAGAGAGCTCTACTCAACGCTCTGTGGTTACCTAAATGGGAAAGAAATCCAAAAAGACTTTATGCTTATATAACATGTGTACATATAGCTGATTCACTTTGCTATACAACAGAAACTAACACAACATTGTAAAGCAACTGTACTCCAATAAAAAAAATAAAATGAAAAATAAAAGCATAAAAAATAAATATATACCCCAACATTTGTATTTCTATTGTGTTCCAACAATATGCCAATTAGAGATGGATGCTGATGATACAAAAGTGACAGATCATCCCAGTCCCCAAGAACTTTGAAGAGAGTAATGTAAAGAATCCTTATAAAGTCAGTCCTTATAAAATCACATTACAGTGCCTGCAGAACTGATCAGAGGATGCATGGGAGTACCACTCAATCTAGGGAAGTATGGCCGAGATGGGGATTATTCAGAGATGCTTTTCTGGAGGAATAGGATATTCTGGAGTTGAGACTCAGTGCTGGGCTGTGAGGCAGCTAGCATGAAGAAGTGTACAGTCCAGAAGGGGCCTGAGGAAGTAAATAACAGAAACAAGTTGATGGGGAGCTTTGCTGACTGTGGTATGAGTCTTGGGGTGTCTGTGTTCCAGGCACATTTCTTCATAGGAGCAACTATAGAGGGAAAAAATAATTAAATCTGTTAGAGGCAGGTGGGCTGATTCCATTGTAACCTTCTTGCAGGATTGTGATCATTAAGACTTCTAATGAAGCAATGTATTGGAGAAGGTCCATGGAGGCCCACACAACCTTTCATACCCTGCTGCTGCTGCTGCTAAGTCGCTTCAGTCGTGTCTGACTCTGTGTGACCCCATAGACGGCAGCCCACCAGGCTCCCCCGTCCCTGGGATTCTCCAGGCAAGAACACTGGAGTGGGTTGCCATTTCCTTCTCCAATGCATGAAAGTGAAAAGTGAAAGTGAAGTCACTCAGTCATGTCTGACTCTTCACAACCCCATGGACTGCAGCACACCAGGCTCCTCCATCCATGGGACTTTCCAGGCGAGAGAACTGGAGTGGGGTGCCATTGACTTCTCATTCCCTAGATCTTCCAAATTCAAGCTTAGTTCCCTTTCTTTCTCTTTCTCTGGAGGAAAAAGTGCATGACAAATATGTTATATTATTTTAAACTGGCTGCATCTACATTGACAACATGGAGGACTTCAGCATGTGCAAAAAATACACATTGTAACTTTTGTGGACTCTGTAAGTCTGAGGGTAATTTGCCAAAGGCACCTGTCCTAGTTAAGCCAAGTCAGACCACTTGGAAACTAGAGGCTCTGTACCCTTAAGTTCTCCACTTTTATAAAGCTTACCCAGGGACTTTGTCCCATCAAGATAGTCTAACACTGCAAGTTAACAAGGAGACGCCCCTGGATGAGGCCATTTTAAACCCTTTTTAGTGTTTCATGTAAATGTGCCCAGCTATGCTCTGAAAGCCCGCAGCATAACTGATATTGGGCAGAATCAGAATCAACTCAGGGATGTTGTTAAGTAATTGCTGAGGACTGAGCTGGGCTGGACTCATCCAAAAATGTTTTCTTTTTAAATTGGTAGAAGTATCAGCTTTAGTTATCAAGCAAACAGACAAATAAAAGGCACAGATGGACAGGCTGACTGTGCAGAAAACTCCCAGAGGAATCGATGAGGGTTCTACCATTTTAAATGTGTAGGTAGAGGTGCCAGTGATTATTAATCCTATCCTTTAATAAAGGTGATGGAAGTTGACACAACTTCTAGCCAACTCCCAGCCCTTCCCTTTGTTCTGTAAGAGGATGAGTTCAGGTGGGAGCTCCTCTTTTTCTGTAACATGTGAGGTAGTCTAGCCTTTGAAGAACTCCACACTTACCACCTTGGAGATGAGGAGTTGTGGCCCAGCTTTGCTGTTCTGTCCTAAGAGATATTCCAGGAATGTCTCAAGGTTCTGAATGTCCCAGCCCAATCACTTGGGCTGAATAATTTGAGATTGCTATTTAACCATCTTTACCTACCTGCCTTATGTGGTTGAAGCTAATATGGTTGACCTACCTTAAATGGTTGAAGCTAATATCACAGGCTGAAAATAAGACCACAGTGGACTAGTAACAACTAAAAGTAGAATATGAGCATTTCTTTATTGTTGCTTTGTGATTTTTTTGGAGCTGAATCAAATACAATTTTTGTTACAATATTAATTTTTATGCTAAAACAATGGGTTCCTGTTCCCTAAGAGCTCAGTCAGTAAAGAAGCCGCCTGCAATGCAGGAAGCCCCAGTTTGATTCTTGGGTGGGGAAGATTTGCTGGAGAAGGGAGAAGCTACCCACTCCAGTATTCTTGGGCATCCCTTGTGGCTCAGCTGGTAAAGAATCCACCTGCAATTCAGCAGACCCCGGTTCCATCCTCCCTGGGTTGGGAAGATCCCCTGGAGAAGGGAAAGGCTACCCACTCCAGTATTCTGACCTGGAGAATTCCATGGACTCTATAGTCCATGGGGTCACAAAGAGTCAGACACGACTGAGTGACTTTCACTTTCACATTCACTGCCACAGAAAATGCCAGTTAATGTGCTACAGGTGGCTCAGTGCTAAATAATTTGCCTGCCAGTACAGGCAATGCGGAAGACATGGGTTCCATCCTGGGATTGGGAAGATCCCCTGGAGAAAGGTGTGGCAACCCACTCCAGTATTTTTTCCTGGAAAATCCCATAGACAGAGGAGCAGTGGACTACAGCCCATATGGTCTCAAAGAGTCAGACATGACTGATTGCAGCATAATAATATAAATATCCATGCTGCATCCACACTAAGGTGTTTCCACTCAGGCCTAGACTTCCTTAGGTCCAGACCCAATGAACTGGTCTCCGTAGAGCCAGGAGCAGGCCATGCCTGCTAGAGAGTTAGTATTTAATCAACATTTTTGAATAAAGTAATAATTGAATAAATGAAGTAAATAAAGAACTAGCACTACTTTCCTTCTTAAGAAATGATGTAATGTTTAGGATCAATCTCAAGCACAGCATTCACTCCAATGAGTCACAATGAGAACATCTCAGCCCCAAGATATTTGAGGCTTGGGCAGTTTTCTTGATCTTTCTGAGCTTTGTATTTATGAGCTTTTAAATGGAGAAAGAAGAAAGTCATTAATGTTGATTCCTAAGTCCTGTATTGTTCCAAGTAGTCCTCTCAGCAAAAAATTAAAAAATGGTGTTAGCCACTCAGTTGTGTCTGACTCTTTGAGACCCCATGGACTGTAACCTGCCAGGCTCCTCTGTCCATGGAATTCTCCAGGCAAGAATACTGGAGTGGGCTGTCATTCCCTTCTCCAGGGGATCTTCCTGACCCAGGGATTAAACCTGGGCCTCCTGCACTGCATGCAGGCAGGTTCTCGACCACCTGAGCCACAAGGGACGCCCAAGTCAGCAACATAAGCACAGCCCTTCTCTCTACTTGGGTCTGGTTTTACAGCTTTTTGCTGCACCCAGGTTGAAAGCCAAAGACAAAGGCATCTTTCACTGTCTCAATATGAAGACCACTGCTAAGGTCTCAAAGACTACTTGCTAGAACTACCAAACTGCAGTTCTTCTGCTCCTTGCCTCTCTCCTGACAGCTTTTCTCAGTTCCTGCCCCACGAGTCCAGTCCTGCAGGATTTTCACCTAGGCAGCAACTTGGCAGGAGGTTTCTTTTAAGACCTATAAGCCTGGCTGTCATCTGCAGCAGTCCCTTGACCCATGGGAACCCTTCGCAGTCCCCCTCCCCACAGAGAGAGTACACCTCACCTACCTGAAACCCGCCCCCAGCACTCTGTCTTGGAAACGGGCATCAGTCTGTGCTCACATGTGCTACCTCTGTGCCTTTAGTGTCAGCAGCTGACACTAAACTGGTTTTTAGGAACTGACTTAATCTGGAGGACACTGGAGCTTGCTTGAGCTCCATGGGGTGTTTGCCGCAGAGAGAGGAGCACCACAGCTGGGGACTTTTCGGTGACCCTGAGCCACTTGCTCACCCTGAACCTCGGTTTCTCTCTCTATGGAATGGTTGTAGAAGCATTATCTTTTTGTAGTTGGCGTGAGGATGTGGAATAAGTGCATCGACCCTGGGGCTCAACTTTTCCTAAGTGACACTTTGCTGTCCCAGCTATTTAGTGAAAGAGGATTGTATTAACACAAGCCAATAAAAACACATGATCAATTCACAAAGTACAAAAAGACAAAGAAGTTAATTAGAGTGCTGTCTTCCCATATAGACTGAGAGCTTGTGAGGGCTGGAATTTTGTTTCATCCTTCCCTGTATCCAGAGTGATGCCCATCCACAAGGAGAGGTTGGTTGAATAGATGGATAGGTGTGTGAATGGATGGATGGATGGACAAGTGAGTGAGTGAACTCATAGAGAAATATTTGTTTGCCCTTTATGTTGTCTCAAGTCCTACCTTCATGGGCTTTATATGCCATGAAGCCACTGTATTTGGCAAGGCAGGGGGAGAGGTATATAGTCGAATGTTGAATACAGACATTTTAACAGAAAGTGTTGCAGATGAACTGTTCAAAGCTTTTCCGGCAAAAGCCAGGCATTGCAGTTATCCTGACTCTGACCAGTGTCTAACAGGAAGATTTTATGTGATCTGCTTTGATCTTTTCTGGATGGAAGGGAATTTGTCACTGGCACCAAAAAGGGTTTTTTACAGTAACATTTCTAGTGATACTGTGCAGGGCAGGAGAAACCCCTGCAATCTTTCTGGAAACCAATTCAAAGACATGCATCAGAATCTTACAAATATCATCTTTGAAAGAGCAATTCCACCTCCAGGAATCTATACTAAGGAATGAATCAGAGATGTAGGCAAATGTTGATGCATACAGATGTCCCTCGCAGCATCACTTACAATAGTGACAACTTTTAAGTGACTTGAACATCCAAAATGGGAAATTATCAAATAAATAATGGTACAAAACCATGTTTAAACACATTTTATGATGTAGAGAACTGGTACACTGTAGATTAAAACTATACAGAGAGCAGGACATACAATTTTTCTTATAGAATCTTTCTACATGTGAAAAACAACATCTACATTTGGGGAAAAGTTTTAAAAAAAAAACCAAGATGCTGCTTTCATTGGTTACCCATGCTGCTGCTGCTACTGCTAAGTCATTTCAGTCGTGCCCAACTCTGCGCGACCCCATAGACGGCAGCCCACCAGGCTCTTCTGTCTGTCCCTGGGATTCTCTAGGTAAGAGTACTGGAATGGGTTGCCATTTCCTTCTTCAGGTTACCCATGAGAGGTGGAATAATGGATGTCTTTTACAGTTTTTTTTTTTTTTTTTTTTTTTATGCTTTCGGGGTTTTAAATGTTCACTATATCAATTGTGCTTAGTCGCTCGGTAGTGTCTGACACTTTGCGAGCCTTTGGACTGCAGGATCTTCTGTCCA
This sequence comes from Odocoileus virginianus, assembly GCF_023699985.2. Classification (NCBI taxonomy): domain Eukaryota; kingdom Metazoa; phylum Chordata; class Mammalia; order Artiodactyla; family Cervidae; genus Odocoileus; species Odocoileus virginianus. The sequence continues at coordinate 1,813,686 of NW_027224327.1, read as the reverse complement.
TGAGATTTTTCAGGCAAGAATACTGGAGAGGGTTGCTGTTTCTTCCTCCAGGGGATCTTCCCAACCCAGTAATCTAACCCATGTCTCCTGCAAGGCAGGTGGATTCTTTACCCACTGAGCCATTGAGGAAGCCCTGCTACATCAATCACTTGTATAATAAAATACACATTTTCCTAAGAAAAAATATGAACTTCATGTAGTAAAATATTAGAGACAAAAAGGATTTTTTATAAAATACAACTGTATTTTTAATGTTTTTCTTCATGTGCTTTTAATGAATGTTATCTCAGAAAGGCTAAAACAGTCTTAGAAAAGGATAAGTAACCTCTTAGTGTGTCTTGCAAAAGGATCATAATTATTAGGCAACTTTTTCCTTTTTCTACTTAATGAGGGTCAAATTAGTGTCACTCATTTAAAAAAAAAACTTACAAGGTAAATAGTAAACATATAAATGATGCTGTAATGTTTTTGGTATTATAGCATATGCTGGCTGGTAAAGACTACGTGTGCATGCTCAGTCACTCAGTTGCATCCAATTCTGAGATCTGCATAGACTGTAGCCCACCAGGCTCCTCTGTCCATGGGAATTATCCCGGTAAGGATACTGGAGTGGGTTGCCATTTCCTTCTCCAAGGAATCTTCCCAACCCATGGATCCAACCAGAGTCTCCTGTGACTCCTACATTGACAGAAGAATTCTTTACCACTGAGCCACCTGGGAAGCCCAGTAAAGACATGGGCATCTGTTACATAGAATAATGGTAGAAAACATGACAAAGATATCAATATTCTAATTGTGACTTACTCTCTTAATCCAAAGTTTCACGTTCATGTGTGAATTGACCCTTTGTTGTTGTACAGTCACTAAGTTGTATCTGACTTTTTGCAACCCCATGTTTACAGCACATCAAGCTCCTCTGGCCTCTACTATCTCCCGGAACTTGTTCAAATTCATGTTCATTGAGGCAGTGATACTATCTAACCATCTCATCCTCTGTTGACTCCCTCTCCTCCTGCCCTCAATCTTTCCCAGCATCAGGGTTTGTTCCAATGAGTCAGCTGTTTGCATCTGGTGGCCAAACTATTGGAGCTTCAGTTTCAGCAGCAGTCCTTCCAATGACTCTTATGACTTAGGAAATACCTTATAATGTTTCCATGTTAAGAAGCATTGCAAACATTTTCTTTCCCTGCGTGTTGTTACAGGAAACCTTCTCAGGCCTGTACCCAGTGCTTCTTATAATAGACACATACCAGAGAATGCTAGAGGAGATGACAGGGAGAGGAATTTAAACATCTGATAAGTTTTCAACATCAGTAAGTCATCTATTAGAAATGACTCAGTCTCTGTAAGTCTACCCAGTGCAGGCTCTGTGCAGGTCAACAGGGTCATGGACACAGCGCTAACTTCAGGGAGCTTACAGTCTGCCACTGTGGTGTCTATCACAGTGATGGGAAAGGAGCAAGGTGCCATGGGAAACCAAGGAGAAAAAGTCATGGTATCAAGGGCAAGACCATTCTTGACCTGCCGACTTTGCCCAATCAGCCCCCTTCCAGGGGAGAACCCTGCAGTCCTCTGCCAGAGAGTGGAGGGCATCTGGGAGACCTGCTGCTCACTCTACTGGAAGTGTCAGCCTTCTGCCTTGTTTTTAATCCCAACAATTAGAGTCACCTGGTGCCATAAGATTCTGAGCTTCTTAGTGCTTTGCTGTATATCCTAAGTAATTTCTTATCTTTCCCATTTTGTGTTTAGGAACCAAGTTTCATGGATTTGCTAAATTAGTTCACCCTTTTCTCTTTGCTTTCTTGCTTTGAAATGGGTTAAATAAATAGTCACTTGAAGAATTTGACACCCCCCCCTTACCAGGTGCTTCCCTGATAGCTCAATTGGTAAAGAATCCTCCTGCAATGCAGGAGACCCTGGTTCAATTCCTGGGTTGGGAAGATCTGCTGGAGAAGGGATAGGCTGCCCACTCTAGTATTCTTGGGCTTCCCTGGTGGCTCAGCTGGTAAAGAATCTGCCTACAATGTGGGAGACCCCAGTTTGATCCCTGAGTTGGGAAGGTCCCCTGAAGAAAGGAAAGGTTACACACTCCAGTATTCTGGCTTGGAAAATTCCATGAACTGTATAGTCCACTTTATCCACACAGTTTCCAGGATTCCCAGAGATCAGAACATATCCTTTTAGAGAATCTGATTAATCCGAGAGAAAAGTCATAAAGATATTGACGTTGGGTGACTCCTCAATGAAAGACCTTGACATGTCATTTCAGAGTGAACTCCACATGTGGAGAATTTCACTCTTGTAACAGAGCCTTCAATCATCCTCCCGATACCTCATTTTAAATGCAATCAGAAACCAACTATCACTAGATAATTGAGGAATGTGATTACCATGAAAACAAAAGACAAAAACTAAGAAAGACTGTTAAAAAAAAATCAAAGGAAATAGAAACTTTTCAGGAAACAACACCACCACCAAACTGTCATAAATACTTTCAGTAATGTAAAAAAAGACACTGTGTGATGCTATAGAATTGGAATATGCAGAGAAGAAAAAATAACTTGTAGAAGCTAAAAATAAGATAGCAGAAATAAGAGCATGATAGATTCAGAATATAATTCTGAAAAAATGTCCCAAGAAAGGAAGCAAAAGAGAATGAAAAATATGAAAAAGAATATACAAACCAGTCCAGTATAGCCAACATATGAAAAATATTATAGAAACACCAGGAAAAGAGAACACAGGACATGTAAAGGAAGAAATCATCAAAGAAATAATGCAAGAAGATTTCTCAGACCAAAGGAAACAAATATTCTGCATAAAAAGGCCCATAGAATGAAACAAATCAGATATTAACAAAGCACAAAATTATGAAACTGAGGACAAAATTAAAAATCCTGTAAGACTCTAGACAGAAAAACATGGTTAAATGCACAGAATCAGGGAATAACATATATCCTGTATTTCAACAATCTCCATAGAAGATAGATGACAATAAAAGAATCATTAAACTTTTAAAACAAATCTATACCCCAGTAACCTGAAACTCAAAAATAAGGGTAGAAAAAAATCAACCTTTCTATAGATACAGTTTCAAAACTTGCTCTCCCAAGCCCTGTTTCTCAGAAAGCTACTAGAAGATAGGTTCTACACAGAAAGGGAGGAGATTAAGGAAAAACACACACACACACAATTTATTATTTTATTTTAGTGCACTTTGACTTTTGCACTTCATTGATAGGCAATTTTTTGTTTTGTTTTTCAAGTTAAAAGGATTTTGGCATCCCTGAGTCAAGCAAATCTATCAGCATCATTTTTCCAAGAGGATTTGCTCACTTCATTTCTCTGTTTTCACATCCTGGTAATTATCACAGTATTTCAAACTTTTCAGTATTATTATACTTGTTATGGTGATCACTGATCCATGATCTTTGATGTTATTATTATAGTTGTTTTAGGTTTGCTGCATACCATGCCCATATAAGACAGTGAACTTGTGTGTGTGTTCTGACTGCTCCACTGACCAGCTGCCTCCCTATCTCTTTCTCTCTATCCTCAAGCCTCCCTATCCCCCGACACAGCAATATTTAAATTAGGCCAATTAATAACCTTATAATGACCTCTAAGTGTTCAAGTGAAAGGAAAAGTCATATGTCTCTCACTTTAAATCAAAAGCTAGGAATGATTAAGCTTAGTAAGAAACACTAAATCAGGAAAGGAGTACATTAAGGCTGTATATTGTCACCCTGTTTATTTAACTTATATGCAGAGTATATCATGCAAAATGCCAGGCTGGATGAAGCACAAGCTGGAATCAAGATTGCTGGGAGAAATATCAATAACCTCAGATATGCAGATGACACCACCCTTATGGCAGAAAGTGAAGAAGAACTAAAGAGCCTCTTGATGAAAGTGAAAGAGGAGAGTGAAAAAGTTGGCTTAAAACTCAACATTCAGAAAACTAAGATCATGGCATCTGGTCCCATCACTTCATGGCAAAATAGATGGGGAAACGGTGAAAACAGTGACCGGCTTTATTTCTGGGGGCTCCAAAATCACTGCAGATGGTGACTGCAGCCATGAAATTAAAAGATGCTTGTTCCTTGGAAGAAAAGCTATGACCAACCTAGACAGCATATTAAAAAGCAGAGGCATTACTTTGCCAACAAAGGTCCATCTAGTCAAGTGTGGTTTTTCCAGTAGTCATGGATAGATGTGAGAGTTGGACTATAAAGAAAGCTGAGCACCAAAGAATTGATGCTTTTGAACTGTGGTGTTGGAGAAGGCTCTTGAGAGTCCCTTGGACTGCAAGGAGATCAAACCAGTCAATCTTAAAGGAAATCAGTCCTGAATATTCATTGGAAGGACTGATGCTGAAGCTGAAGCTCCAATACTTTGGCCACCTGATGCTGGGAGAGACTGAAGGCAGGAGAAGGGGGACGACAGAGGATGAGATATTTGGATGGCATCACTGACTCAATGGACGTGAGTTTGAATAAGCTCCAGAAGTTGGTGATGGGTATGGAGGCCTGGCATGCTGCAGTCCATGGGGTTGCTAAGAGGTAACACCACTGAGCAACTGAACTGAACTAAACTGAGTGAGAAACACACATCAAAAGCCATGAAAGGCTGAAAGCTAGTCCTCTGATGCTTAACAATTAGTCAACTTGTAGATGCAAAGAAAACATTCTTGAAGGAAGTTAAATTGCTCCTCCAGGAAACATACAAATGGTTTGAAAGTGAATCAGTGTTATTGCTGATACAGAAAAAGTTTTAGTGGTCTAGATAGAAGATCAAACCAACCACAACATTCCCTTAAGCCAAAGCTAATCCAGAGCAAGGCCTAACTCTCTTCAATTCTGTGAAGGCTGAGAGAGGTGAGGAAGCTGCAGAAGAAAAGTTTGAAGCTAGCAGAGGTTGGTTCATGAGGTTTAAGGAAAGAAGCCATCTCCATAATAAAAGTGCAAGATGAAGCAGTAAGTCTGATGCAAAAGCTACAGAAAATTGTCCAGAAGATCTTGGTAAGACAAGTAATGGAGGTGTCTATACTAAACAATAGATTTTCAATATAGATGAAACAGACTCCTATTTGAAAAAGATGTCATCTAGGGCTTCCATAGTAAGAGAAGAGAAATCAATACTTAGCTTCAAATTTTCAAAGAACAAGCTGATTCTCTTGTTAGTAACTGACACAGCTGGGGACTTTCAGTGAGGCCAGTGCTCAAAATATCAAAACCGAAGAGCTGATGTTTTCAAACTGTTGGAGAGGGCTCTTTGGAGTCTCTTGGACTGCAAGGAGATCAAGCCAGTCAATCCTAAAGGAAATAAACCCTGAATATTCATTGGAAGGACTGATGCTAAAGCTGAAACTCCAATATTTTGACCACCTGATGTGAAGAACTGACTCAGTTGAAAAGACTCTGATGCTGAGAAAGACCGAAGATGGGAGGAGAAGGGGATGACAGAGGATGAGATGAACATGAGTTTAAGTAAGCTCCAGGAGATGGTGAAGGACAGGAAGCATGGTGTGCTGCAGTCCATGACATCACAAAGAGTTGAACATGACTGGGCAGCTAAACAACAACAAATGCTCATTTACTATTCTGCATATCCTAGGACCCTTAAGAATTTTGTTAAATCCACACTCTGCCTGAGCTCTGTGCATGTAACAGAACATGAGACATGAAACAGAAAATATATTGAGACCTACTTCTCAGAAAGAGATTTATTTTAAAATATTACTGCTCATCAACAACATCTACAAAGAACTCTAGTGGAGATGTACAGGGAAATTATTGTTGTTTTCATGCCTGCTAATGTAGCATCCATTCCTCAGATCATGGATCAAGAAGTAATTTTTACTTTCCAGTCTTTTTATTTAAGAAATATATTTGTAACTCTGTAGCTGCTATAGTGATTCCTCTCATGGATCTGGACAGAATAAACTGAAAACCTTTCAGAAAGGATTCACAATTCTAGATTCCATGGAGAATATTCATGATTCATGGGAAAAGGTCAAAATATCAACATTAACAGGAGTTTGGAAGAAGCTGATTCCAACCCTCATGGATGACTTTGAGGGTTTCAAGACTTCAGTGGAGGAAGTAACTGCAGATGTGGTGGAAATAGCAAGAGAACTAGAATTAGAAGTGGAACCTGAAGATGTGACTGAATTTCTGTAATGTCATGATAAAAGCTTAATGGCTGAGGAGTTGCTGTTCACGAATGAGCAAAGAAAGCCTTCTAGATGTAATAAACTCCTGGTGAAGATGCTGTGAAGATTGTTGAAATGACAACAAAGGATTTAGAATATTACTTAAAGGAGTGGCAGGTTTTTGAGAAGATTTCCTCCAATTTTAAGGAAGTTACACTGTAGAGAAAATGCTGTAATAGAATAGCACATACATATATCGTGAAAGGAAGAGTTAATTGATGTAGCAAACTTTATCATTGTCTTTCTTTAAGAAATTGCCACAGCTATCCCAACCTTCAACAGCCCCCACCATGAGGAGTCAGAAGCCATCAACAACTTGGCAAGACCCTTCACCACCAATAATATTATAACTTACTGAAGGCTCAGATGATGGCTAGCACTTTTAATAATAAGTATTTTTAATTATGGCATATGCATAATATTTTTAGGCATAATGCTACTGCACACTTATAGACTACAGTATAGTATAAGCATAACTTTTACAGGCACTGAGAAAGCAAAGAATTCATATGATTTACTTTATTGTGATATTCACTTTATTGCAGTGATCTCGAATTAAGTCTGCAATCTCTCTTAGATATACTTGTGTAGGAATGCAACAAAGAGTAGCAGATGATGTAAATAGAAGGAAATTCCAAGTATAATGGGACATGAAGACCACAGAAAGAGCACTTATGCACCAGGCTTAGATGGCAACAATACAGGCTGGAAGAGCCTTGGGAAAGATCTCTTCATGAAAATAAGATTTATAAATAACTGAATTATCTTAACATCGCTATACAGTTTTAGGCCAAATTTATAATAAGCATGTAGAAGATAAAGATAAAAAGACAGTGAAAGACAGACAAATAAATATTATAGGATAAAAAAAAATGAGTGGGTAGGAATGAAGAAGCAATTGTGTTATATGCTTACCTGGTGATGGCACTTGTACAATTACAATAATGTGTACTTGAGTAGGTGGAGTGGGGAGGATGGTGTGTAGCAAGAGAAAGGCTGATGAAAGAAATAAATCTTCTATCGATATAGTGAAAGGCAAATGCACAATTCCTAAAACTGAAAAACTGACACAGAAATAAAAGCATATTTTCAAGGAAGCAAAAGCAAATATCAAAACAAAAGCAAAGAGAAAAGAGTTAAAAACAAAGTAAATCAATTCCCTCTGGAGAAGAGAAAATTGGGGAAATGATGGAGAGAGGGGCTACTCTTTTCTTAATAAGTTTATAGAACATTTGACTCTTTAAATATGATAAACTAATTAAAGGCAGTATTTAAATTACTGCATTAATCAACAAATGCAGTTTGTTAAATGTTCCTCCTTCATCTACATAGGAAAAATTCCATGGAGCAAGCTTACTGTCTTTCTCTATGTTCTTCTAAAAACCTTATAAATTCCACTCTAGCCCCAGTCTGCCAGAAAGCAAAATATATGAAATTAATTGTTTGGATGGCCTTGCCTTATTTCATCCATTGATTTATTCATTCATTCGTTCATTTTATATTCACGGTGTTCCTTCCCTGTGCCATGCATTGGGCAAGGTCTAAGAAAATCAGACCTTTAAATAGATGGATAGATATAGATATATGTGTGTATGGATAGATAGATAGATAATGAATGGATGATTTCTGTGTGTGTGTGATAAGGTGAAGCAGATGCTCTATGTGACCCACCCATGTGCCTCCAACCTTAGCAATTCTAATGAGTTCAACACTTTATTTCTATAACTTGTGTCTTTTTCTAGAATTTTATGAGGCACTCTACCCAGAGTGAGACAGTCTACACACACATATGTGCACATATACAGTCCTCAACCAGTGAGTATCAGGAGTTGGTGGACAAATACCCCACCTTGGGTAGGAAAACTCTGAGTTTATTACACTAGCTCTCAGATGTGATGTGGGGTTAAGTTCAAATTGCCCAATATTGCCTGATTTAATAATGCATCTTTAATTGGCTGTCTTTCCTTCCCATTATCCTCACACTTCCCAAATATACTGTTGGACTTGAATCTTTGACTTGGAGTCTGTTTAGGCGGAATTCACTATAAGACAGTCATGAAATTTAGGACAGTAACAGAAGTTCACTGGATATTCAGAGATCTCAGAGGAGAGCACTGAACTCATGCTGGCAATGAGGAAGGTGGGGGAAATGACTGAAATCAAGGGTAGCCCTTGAGAGTGACTCTTGAGTGAGAAATTAAAGCACACTTAGCATTTTACAGGCCCTCTGCTAGGCACAGGATATCAGAAGCACACAGACATGGCCCCAACTATGGGGCCTGGAAGCATGGATGCTGAAGCAGGTAACCACAAGATGAGAAACAGTGAGATGGATCATGTAGCACGCAATGTGGGGAGCTAAAGAAGCTACTCTGTAAGGGAGTCCACCGGCCTGGGCTATTTGTCCACCTCCTGCTCCTTCTCCATGCATTCTCCCCTAAGCTCCATTCTTCATTTTTTAACTTTTATATTGGAGTAGAATTGGTCACCATGCTCTGCTAGTTACACTTCTCCTGCTTCCTCATGAGTTTCCTTATCCCGGCCAGTCCCCCCATGCTGGCATTCCTGGGGGCTTCAGTCCCAGCCAAGCTCATGTCTTATTTATGGGCTTTCTCCAGTTAACTCTACTCTTCCCATTATTTCAAATATCATTTATGGACCAAAGGTTACTAATCTATATCTTTATCCCAGAGCTATATTTCATGTCCCAAGCACAATTACCCAACACCACTTCTTTCTAAGAAATCTTACCTAGTACCTTGCTTTATATCATTGCAGGTGCTTGAAATGAATGGCTACTGGAAGGAGCCAGGCATCCAGTCATGGCATCCAGTCCCATCACTTCATGGCAAATATATGGGGAAGCAATGGAACAGTAACAGACTTAATTTTCTTGGGTTCCAAAATCACTGCAGATGGTGACTGCAGCCATGAAATTAAAACAACTCTTTCTTCTTGAAAGAAAAGCTATGACAAACCTAGGCAGCATATAAAAAGCAGAGACATTACTTTGACAACAAAGGTCTGTCTAGTCAAAACTATGATTTTTCCCAGTAGTAAAGTATGGATGTGAGAATTGGACCATAAAGAAGACTGAGTGCTGAAGAATTAATGCTTTTGAACTGTGGTGTTGGAGAAGACTCTTGAGAGTCCTTTGGACTGCAAGGAGATCCAACTAGTCAATCCTAAAGGAAATCAGTCCTGAATATTTATTGGAAGGACTGATGCTGAAGCTGAAGCTCCAATACTTTGGCCACCTGATGCGAAGAACTGACTCCTTAGAAAAGAGAGCCCTGATGCTGGGAAAGATTGAAGGCAGGAGGAGAAGGGGATGACAGAGGATGAGACATTTGGATGGCATCACTGACTCAATGGACATGAGTTTGAGCAAGCTCCAGGAGTTGGTGATGGACAGGGAGGCCTGGCATGCTGCAGTCCATGGGGTTGCAAAGAGTTGGACACGACTGAGCAACTGAACTGAACAGGAAGTAGGTGGACTTCATGATGCTCCTCGTACACAGCTAGGTCTCTTTTAAATCCAGCACTTTTCTGTTCCCTGATTGCCCAGATTGTTCCCTCTCCCTGAAAAATCTGTCATGTTATGCCTTAGGGTAATTGAGTTTCTCTGCTCCAGGAGACACCATTCATACACTGTCAAGTGAATTATCTAGGCAAAGCCTAGATTATTTCTGCTTCCATTATTACCTGAAACATACTTCATCATAAAGGCTTACCCCAAGTTTTCAACACAGATCAGGTCTCTTTAACATCTTGATACTTTCTTCTCAATAAAACCATCACACTTCACAGTTATATATCTACTTATGTGATGATATGCAATGATATCTACTTCATTCACTCTCCTATACAGAACATTTTCCCAGTGTTTATCATATAGCTAAAACTCAACAAACATTTGTGAAATGAACAAAATGAATTGAACTTAACCCTGAAAGCACTAAGTGCTTATTCTGCACCTGACAAGCTTCATATGCAGTGCTTGAGAGAGGAGGATAGAGACGATGGAGCCACATGATTCCTATCCCCAAGAGGGCCACAGTCAAGTGCAGTGTGGAACAGTCCAACCACGCAAATATGCTCAAGATATAAAGATGGCAGAGGACATAATGAGGAAGAAGGTGGAGGAAGGAGTGAGTGTGGGTGCCCGTAGCAGAGAAATAGGAGGGGAGAGAATCTGTGCAGGTCCCCAAGCCAACCTGACTCACTGCAATGCCTCGGGAGTCTTGGGCAGCCCGCACCTTCACACAGTACATAAAACAGCACTGAATAAATCTGAGTCCTAAGATGCTACAGCCTTAATGATGACTTCAAGGTTTTATGGGCAACATGGGCTTTGAGGCTGTGACCAGAATCTCTTAACAACAAAGTCAATAGAAACAGAATTGTCATGATAAGAGCAAGCATCTCATCAAATTTCAGTGGGACCATTATGGCTATTTATAGCTGCTAAAGAAGAGAGTTCACCTGAAAGTGTTTGTGAGAAACCCTTATTTACTTTTGGAAGTGATTTTACGATTGAGACTGGCAGAACTACCATGAGGGAGTCACGAGAATCCTATTGATGACTGGATATAAAACAAAGGGAGTTTATATATTAAATCTGTTATTTCTGACTCAGATGGGAGATTGTGATCATTTATGAAGGTTTTTGACATGTTGAGGCAAATTTATAAACTGATCCTAATAGGAGACAATACTTTGAACAAATGTATGTATAAAATAGTTTTTGCAGCGTAATAAACTACAACAAAACTTTGCAACTTAAAACAGCAAACATTTATTATCACTCATTATAATGAGTTCAGCTGGGTGTTTCTGATCTGAGCTGACTAGGCTAGAGCTAGATAGTCTAGGGTGGTCTCATTCATATGTACATGTCATTTAAGGCAATGGGAACAGATTCTCTGTGTGTCTCTCATCACCCATTAGACTCGCCCAAGCTCACTTGGTGGTAGACACAAGTTCCCAACAGTAGCAAGAAAAATCAAGGTCCAGCGTGTAAACACTTTTCAGATGTCTGCTTATAACCCATTTGCTATTGATCTTTCAGCAAAGCAATTTATATAGTTTAGTCGAGTCACTATGAGAACAGACTACCTCAGGGTGGAAAAAGGAAGGGAAACTGCTGTGAAGCCACTTTTGCCAACAAATCACTACAAAGATAAATTAAGGTTTATCTTGAGGAGTGTTGCATTGGGAGTTTGGTATTAACAGATGCAAACTGGTATATATAGAATGAATAAACAACAAGATCCTACTGTACCACACAGGGAACTACATTCAATAACCTCTGATAAACCATAATGGAAAAGAATAGGAAAAATAATATATATGTGTAACTGAGTCACTTTGCTAGATAGCAGTAATTAATACAACATTGTAATTTGACTCTACTTCAAGAAAAATAAATTTAAAAAATAGATAAACTAAGAATATGAACAGTGAATGTGATAGAACATGCCAGGGTCTACATATTTGATCTGAGAAAAAATTGTATCCAAAGATCCTCTGGTGCTTGGGGTCTTACATACAGAAATAAATTTCATTACCCTGCAAAAATGACAAACACAGAGTTGTTGCTCTGTAATTTTGACTAAAGGCAGCTGAGATTTATAGGAACCTAGCACAAAATCATTTTTATTCATATCTTTATTCACAACTAACCAAAAGAAAGTCATAGGAGGAAGTGGAGAATATGGTTGAGGTTTGCTGGCTAAGTATGCTAGCTAACATGCCCACAGCCATGCGCCTCTCTGGGGGGTTGCCCTGAGAAATCCACAGTCCAGAGAAGCAGAGAGTGAGATTTCCACAAGAAGAGCCCAGAAGGCAAGAGGAAGAAACTCAACTGCTTCTTTCAAACTTGCAATTAAGAATCCTCCTCCACTCACTGGACACTGCTTCCACATCATACCCAACCCCAGTAATCATCAGGTTTTGTTTTCTTAACATAATGGACATATCATGAACTTGAAACCAGACAATCATGTGGCTTTCAATATAGTCTTGATTGTAAAAATGAAAATACTTCTTTGTGGACACTGACAGGCAATATGCACTTGTCCCCAAGAGACTCCAAAATAGAAGTAAATTCCAAGGCCACTTGGACCCAGGATTATAAATGAATTTGCTTTTCTATTTCCCATTCCAAAATAGCTCATCAAAATTTTATAATGGTATTAAAAACCTAGAGATATTCTACTCATAAACTCCCAGCCACATGTTGATAGATACCCCAAATTTGAATACAAAATCCCTCTTAATAAGAAACTCCCAGGAGAATTAAAGTTCAAAATATAAAGAAGTCAATGAAATTATGAAATTAAAAGATGTGGCCATGAAACTAAACGATGCTTCTCCTTGTAGGAAAAGCTATGACCAACCTAGACAGCATATTAAAAAACAGAGACATTACTTTGCCAACAAAGGTCCATCTAGTCAAAGCTATGGTTTTTCAAGTAGTCATGTATGGATGTGAGAGTTGGACCATAAAGAAAGCTGAGTGCCAAAGAATTGATGCTTTTGAACTGTGGTGTTGGAGAAGACTCTTGAGAGTCCCTTGGACTTCAAGGAGATCAAACCAGTCAATCCTGAAGGAAATCAATCCTGAATATTCACTGGAAGGACTGATACTGAAGCTGAAACTCCAATACTTTGGCCACCTGATACAAAGGAAAGCACCCTGGAAAACATCCTGATGCTGGGAAAGATTGAAGGCAGGAGGAGAAGGGGACGACGGAGGATGAGATGGTTGGATGGCATCACTGACTCAATGGACATGAGTTTGAGTAAACTCCGGGAGTTCTGATGGACAGGGAAATCTGACATGCTGCAGTCTGTGGGGTCAGAAAGAGTCAGACACGACTGAGAGACTGAACTGAACTGACCTGATAAAGAAATCAATCTCGAAAATCTAATTTTGTCCTCAAATTAATGTCCAGACAATTTTAATTAACAGCTTCCATATGCATTCGATTTGCATGCAGTTGTAACTAATAATATAGAGAGGTTCAGTTTATCCTTTACAGAGTTTCTCAAGTGATGTAATCACTTATAAAACAATAATACAATTTCACAACCAGGATATTGACATAGATGCAGTCAAGATACAGAACATTTTCATAACCAAGAGCATCCTTCAGACTGCCCTCATATAGCCACACCCCACTCTCCCCTCTTTAACCTTTAGCGATCACTAATTTGTTCTTAATTTCAATAATTTTATCATTCAAAGCATATTATATTACTGGAATCACATATAGTGTGTGGGCTTCCCTTGTGGCATGTGTAGGGCTGCCCAGGTGGCACAAGTGGTAAAGAATTTTCTTGCCAATGCAGGAGATCAGGGTTGATCTCTGGGTCAGGAAGATCCCCTAGAGGAGGGCATGGCAAGCCACTCCAGGATTCTTGCCTGGAGAATCCCACAGACAGCATAGTGTGGTGGGCTACAGTCCATGTGGTCACAGTCAGACATGTCTGAAGCATCTTAGTACCCATGCATATAGTGTGTAACATTTTGGGACTGGGATATTTCAATCAACATAATTTTCTGGAGATACATCTAAGTCTGATACATATATCAACATGGTACATTTTATTGCTGAGTAGTGTTCCATGGCATGAAGGTACCACACCTTGTATAACCAGTTACATGTTGAAGGACATAAGAGTTGTTTCTAGCTTTGGGCTATTACAAACAAAGCAATACAAAAAAAGTTTGTTTATACATTTTTCGTGTGAACATCAGTCTTCATTTCTCTGTAATAAATGCCTAACAGCACAATTGCTGGGTCATTTGTATCACATGATATATCATATATCATATGATAGTTGTATGTTTAGTATTTAAGAAATTGGCAGACTCTTCCAGAGTGCTTGTACCATAAGAAATTGGCAGACTCTTCCAGAGTGCTTGTACCATTTTATATTCATACCTCTTAACCATTTTTCACAAAGCAAATGTTTTTAATATTGATGAAGCTGTTTACCATTTTCCCTAGAATTGTTCATTTGCTGTTCAGTTTAATAACTCTTTAGCTCTCCCTAGGACCTAAAGATTTTTTCCTCTGATTTTCCTAAAGTTTTATAGTTTTACACTTATGCCCATGATCCATTTTGAGGTTTTTTTTTTTTTCAAATATTTATTTATTTGGCTGTGTCAGGTCTTAGTTGTGGCATGTGAGATCTTTCATTGCCACACATGGACTCTCTAGTTGTGGAGTGCAGGCCCCAATGTGTGCAGACTTAGTTTCTCCATGGCATGTGGGATCTTAGTTCCCTGACCAAGGATCAAACCCATGTCCCTTGCATTACAAGGTAGATTCTTAATCACTGAACTGCCAGAGAAGTCCTCATTTTGAGTTAATTTTTGTATAAGATGTGAGACTTAAGTAGAGGTTTTGTTTTTCCTGAGTGTTTGATTGCTCCATTACCAATCAGATATTCATTTTTTGTTGTTGCTGAAAAAGTAGCATTCCTCCATTGAATTGCTTCAACATTGTGGTGAAAAATCAGTTGAGCATATTTGTATGGATCTACTACTGGGTTCTCTATTCTGTCCCATTTAAGTATGCTTCTAGCCTTCCTCCAAGACTATACAGTCTTTTCTAGAGTTATATAATTTTCAAATTGGGTATACTAGCTTATTCTTTTCCACAATCATTTTAACCAAGTTCCGTTCCCTTTCCATATTTTTTGTATTGATCTTTCTAGCCACTAAAATATCTTGCTGGGTCTTGAAAGAACTGGGTTAAACCTATATATCAATTTCAGGAGACTTGTTAACTTTACTATTTGGGATCCTCTAATTCAAGAATGTCTTCTTTGATCTTGCTTAGATTTCTTTGATCAAGTATTTTAGTTTTCAAAATGCAAGTTATATACATGCTTTTTTAAATGTATAATATAACTATTTCATTTCCTTTACAGATTTAAATTGTTGTATTTTAAATTTTGGTGTCCATGAGTTTATTGCTGTTATGTACAATTTATTTGTGCATATTTATCCTCATTCCTATGATTTTGCTGAACTCATTTCCTAATTCTAGTGTTTACTTGTAGATCCCTTGGAATTTCCTACATAGATAATGATGTCATATGCACGTAGGGACAATTTTATTTCATTCTTTCCAATCTACATATCTTTTAATTCCTCCTCGTGTTATTGCACTGACTAGAACATCAACACCTCTTTGAATGAGAGTAATGAGAGCAGACAATTTTACGTTTATTCTCAATCTTAGGAGGAAAACATCCAATTTTTCTCCAATAAAAATAATGTTAACTATTGGTTTTTGTAGATGTTCTTTACCAATTTGAGTAAGTTTTCCTCTATTCCTAATTTACTGAAAGGCATGCTAATCAGATATAGGTGTTGAATTTTGGCAAACTATTTCTCTACACTGATTCATATGCTCCTGTGTTTTTTATTTTTTCTCTTTAACTTAATAACATGATGTATTACATAGATTGATTTTCAAATACTGACCAGCTTTCCATCTTTGGAATGAACCCTACTTTGTCTGGTATATAATTCTTGTTTATATATTGGCAAATTCTGTGTTTTAACATTTGTTGAGAAGTTTGCATCTATATTAATAAGGATTATAGGTCTCTAATTTTCTTTCTCTTTTTTAAAATTATCTTTTCCTGTCACTGCTTCCACATTTTCCCCTTCTGTTTGCCATGAAGTGATAGGACTGGATGCCATGATCTTAGTTTTTTTTTAATATTGAGTTTTAAGCCACTTTTTTTCACTCTCCTCCTTCACCCTCATCAAGAGGCTCTTTAGTTCCTCTTCACTTTCTACCATTAGAATGGTATCATCTGCATATCTGAGGTTGTTGATATTTCTCCCAGCAGTCTTGATTCCAGCTTGTAACTCATCCAGCCCAGCATTTTGCATGATGTGCTTCGTGTATAAGTTAAACAAACAGGGTGACAATTAACAACCTTGTTGTACTACTTTTTCAATCCTGAATCAAGTCAGTTGCTCCAGACAGAGTTCTAACTGTTGCTTCTTTACCCACAGGTAGGTTTCTCAGATTCCCTCTCTTGGGCTCTAAAATCACTGCAGATGGTGACTGCAGCCATGAAATTAGAAGATGACTGCTTCTTGGCAGGAAAGCTATGACAAACCTAGACAGTGTGTTAAAAAGCAAAGACATCACTTTGCCAACAAAGGTCCATATAGTCAAAGCTATGGTTTTTCCAGTAGTCATGTATGGATGTGAGAGTTGGACCATAAAGAAGGCTGAGCACTGAAGAATTGATTGCTTTTGAACTGTGGTGCTGGAGAAGACTCTTGAGAGTCCCTTGGACAGCAAGGAGATCAAACCAGTCAGTCCTAAAGGAAATCAGTCCTGAATATTCATTGGAAGGACTGATGCTGAAGCTGAAGCTCCAATATTTGACCACCTGAAGCAAATAGCTGATTCACTGGAAAAGACCCTGATGCTGGGAAAGATTGAAGGCAGAAGGAGAAGAGGGCAACAGAGGATGAGATGGTTGGATGGCATCACCATTCAATGGACATGAACTTGGGCAAACTCCGGGAGATGGTGAGGGACAGGGAAGCCTGGCATGCTGCAGTCCATGGGGTCACAAGAGTCGGACACAACTTGGTGACTGAACAACAACAACAAGAAATAAAATTATGTTTTTTCTAGTTTTACAGTCAAGGTAATTTTATCTTCATAAAGATGAATTAAGAAGTGTTTCCTTCTCTTCTGCAATCTGTGAGAAATGCTCTAGATTTGGAGTTAATGCCTCTAACAATATCTGGAAAAATTCCCAGTGAAGTCACATGATCTTGGAAATCTTTGAGTGGAGGTTTTTATTTTTTTTTAATTGGAGTTAATTTCTTTATAACTCTGTGCTAGTTTCTGCCGTACAATGAAGCAAATCAGCCATATTTATACATATACCCCCTCCCTCTTTGACCTCCCTCCCACCCTCCTGCAAAGGGCACTTAGCTGAGATCTTTGAGTAAAGTTTTTTAATTAAGAATTCAATTCCCTTAATAGCGATACAGCTATTCACAGTATCTATTTCATATTGGTTGAGTTGTTGGATTTGTGTTTTTTGAAGAACTAACTTATATGCTTATATATTTATGTGTGGAATTATCTGTGGTATTCCTTCACTATCCCCATGAGTCTGAAGGAACCATGGTAATATATAGCTTTATTTCTGATATTAGCAACTTGTATTTTCTCACTTTTGTTAATTTTGCAACGTATTTTTCATTTTAAAAGTATTTGTAAAGAAACAGTTTTATTTCACTGTTTTTTTTCTACTACTTTGGTTTTCAATTTCATTTGTTTCTGGTCTTTTTTGTTCCAATCTGTCTACCAGCTTTGGATGCAGTTTGTTCTTTTCTTATGTTCTTGAGATTGAGAATAGATCATTGATTCATGATGTTTCCTATTTTCTAATGTATGACTCTAATGCTATAAATTTACCTAAAGGCATTGCTTGAGCTGTGTCTCACAAATTTTCATGTGTTGTATATGTTTTCTTTCAGTTTAGAATGTTTTTAATTTTATTTGAAGCATTGATGATGAATTGCTCAGAAGTGTGTTGCTTGTTTCCACATATTTGGAAACTATCCTTTCATTTCTACTAGAGATTTCCAGTGTGGTCAGAGAACACACTTTGTATGATTTCAATTTAAGCTTTGCCAATTTGTCTTATGACTCCAGATAGTGTTTATTTTAGTGTATATCCCATGTGCCACTGAAAAAAGTTATTCTGCTGCTATTGAGCAGAAGACTCTCCAAAGCCTTTTCATTGCTGATGTTGTTGAGTTTTCCTACATCCTTGCTGTCTTTCTGTTTAGCTGTTCTATTAATTGACAAGAGAAGAATCTTAACACCCCTTGACTATAATTGTCAACTTGTTTATGTCTCCTTTTATTTTCATCAGTTTTTGCTTCATATATTTTGCAGCTCTGTTGTTTGGTGAAACAAATTTAGGATTACTTGGTTGATCTTGGTTGAATGACCATTTTTTCATTGTATAATGTCCCTCTGTGTCTTTCATAATTTTCTTTTCTCTGAAGTCTACTTCATATGACATTAACATAGCTATTTATGTTTTTTTTATTAACATATGTATGCTGCCTATTTTTTTTTAAATTTTTTCACTTTCAACCTGCAAAATTCATCATGTTTGATGTGAATTTCTTGCAGACAGGATATGATGGATCATATTTTATAATCTACTCTTCTCTTCTAATCTGTATCTTTTAATTGGCATACTTAAACCATTTACATTCAAGGTAATTATTAACACATTAGGATATAAGGCTGTGCCCATTGTGTGGGATTTTTACAAGTCTGAGATACATAAAGTCTGACGTACATTGCCAGTCTATTCTCTTCTGTCCTGTTCTCAAAGTCTCCCTGTTTGCTTTCTATAGAACATCCAATATTTTTAGTTTTACTTAGCAAAAAGAATAAGGAAAATATGTCTTTTGCAATTTTCCAAGAAGCAAAATATCCAAATAATTTTATGTTATCCCTCTACTTCCAATTCTTCCAGTTCAGATCTATGGCTCATATTTTATCCTCATGCTAAGAATTCCTTAGTGTATGGAGAATGTCAGGACTCTTTCAGCAGCTGAACTGCCTACAACCAGGAAATTGTCATTCCTCCAGCAAGTCCAAAGTTGAGATGATCATCGCATAATCTCTGGTGTAACTTTTATAATGAGTGAAACAGCTAACAGAACATATTCAGATCTTGTCACTCCCTCCATTCCCTTGCCCCCCACCCCTATTCCTCAACCATCCCCAGCAGGGTCCACTTCACCCCTGGGCCATCAGGAACAATAAGGAGGTGACTCAGGGTTCTGGCTCCCTTTCATCTGGACAGGGAACAGCAAGGATCACAATTTTGGCTTCACACCCACAGATTGAAAGGAAAAAGAAAGATATTCCTCAGAGAGAAAACAGATAATGTGTGTACCTTAGAAAAAGTGCCATCTCCCATGTAACATGTGCCTGAAAATTTAATGGAGTTCAAGGAAAGGCAAGGATAGAGGTAAAATTTTTCTTTGTTTCAACCTATCCAGTGCCCTGTGCTGACAGCTAAGACCCAGAACCTGTGCACCCAAATACAATTTGATGAATATGGATAAACACGAGGTACAGTGAACATAGATTTAATGAAAATTGTGATATAACTCAGTTAGAAAGATGGGGGCCTCTGAGGGCAAAGAGAGCTAAATCTTAACCTCATGTATCAACAAATGATACTTGAAAATGATAAGTGCAAAAGCAGTAATATCAGCATTATATTTATAAATATGATGGTACATGGAAGAAGAAAGCCAAAAATCTTGAAACTGAAGGTTGGGAAGTGATGCAGTGAGGGGTCAGCTGTTTTACTGTGATCTTTCTTAGGGTTGTTGATCTTTTAACTATGTGCATGCATTACAAATTCAAGTATAAACATTAACAGATTGATCCTGTGGCTACCCCTCTGCCTGTATCAGCTGAGGAGTTCCCCTGTTCTTTCCACCCACTCTTTTTTGTGCATATTGACCTAGCTCACACCATATCCCAGCTGCAGTGTGACCGACAGGCCAGAACACAGGTAAAGATTAGGCAGCTATTCTCAGTCTGTCTGGTTCTGATCTTGGCTTTGAAGTCAACATTCAAGTCCAATGAAATAAATCCAATCCAATCCAATCAAATCAAATCAGCAAAGGCTCCTTGCACCTCCACTGAGAAGTGTGGGAAGGAGTGTAAACCAATCCCTGTGTATAAGGGGCTAGAGTTAAAAAGTAAACATTAGGAAGCAAGGATACAAGAGTCTCCATGAGGCCTTCACAATGCACATTGTCATAAGAACTGCCAGTCACAGAGCTGCAGGTAAGCACTGGAAATGGTCTGGCCCTCCTTTCTCATTTTACAAAGTAGGAAGCTGCAAACCAGACAGAAAGTGTGCCGTGTACCCAGCCTGCTGTGACTCAGGGCTCTGGTGAGCTACATAAACGTAAAACCAAAAGCTTTCACACATTCAAAGGGCAGGGCTTGGGGCTGAGTTTGAGAACCTGCCTGGATGCCAGATCTGAGTGTGCACAGTTTCTCCCTGACTTCAAGCTGCTCAGGAGGCCCGTGAGAACTCTGCTCTAGCCTAACCACTATCTGCATAAACAGATTTTATCTCCTGAATATCTTACAAACCCATCCTATTTTCTTCACTGGCACCACAACCATTACCTGGTCCAAGTCAGCTTCCTCTTCCTCTGGACTGCTGCAACTGTCTTTAGACTGGATTCCTCAAATCTTCTCTGACCCATTGCAGTCAGTTCTTTGAACTACACACAAAGTAATTCTTAAAATAAGAAAACAAGTGTGACGATGTTGATGATTTGCTAAAGCACTTTAATGGATAAAAGCAAATCAAACAAAAAAAACTACAATCTGAATATGGGGTTCAAATTCTGCCTGGTTCCATCACCTCCTCCCCCATCTGCTGAGCCTCCTGGGCGCTTCTCTGTTCTACTCACACACCATCTTGAGATCTTTCCTAATCAGCATACTCCTACCTGCCACAGGGCCTTTGCATGTGTTTCTTCCTTTATCTGCAGTGTTTCCCTTCCTCTCTTAATTCAGTCAGATATCACCTAAAGAGTCATGTTCTCAGCAAAGATCCTCTTGACCCCTCCAATGACTACACCAAACACTTGGCTAAAACTTTAAAAAGTTCACATTCAAGTGTGTTCTTTAATTATTGGCTATCTCTCCACCAGGCTGATGCTACCAGAACAAGAATCATTTATTTTCTGATGATTATAACCTTAACCTCAGTTCACTATCAATTACTTAGCAGATGGCAGGTTAATATTTTATCAGTAACTGAAAGAATGATTGAATGAAAAATCTGAGACAAACCAGTTTTAAATTAATGAACACGCCATTACTGAGAACCCTTCCCCTATGCTTCATCCTTTCTTAAATAGCATGCATGCAGACAAAGAAGAGAAGATTTGTGATTTAGTGATTTTTTTTTGTTTGTGATTCAGTGTCGAAGCAAGAATCAGAAAAGTTGCTATGTGTCTCCATCTGTACAACACAGCATATGCTCCTCAAAATGAAATTACCCATCAGTCATGCATGGCTTTCAGTGTGAAAGGTTGACCCTAAATGCTTTGATTCATCCCTTTGTCCTTCAGTTCATGATCTTTCAGTAGAAGATAGATGTTCAGCACTATAGTAACCTCTGATGCTGCCCCTTAATTAAAGTGAGGAGGTCAAGAAGGGCCCAAGGATTTCTCAGAGACTTGGCAGACAGAGGCTCTGTAGTGATCTTTCTGAAGCCCTGGCAAGAAACCAAGAAGACTTTACAGGACAGCTTTTCAGAATAGACAGGAGGTACCCACAGAGGCCACTCCTTGCTGGGATGTCTTGGGCTTGAGGCTCCCAGCAGCTGGTGACCAGAGCTCAGCCAGGTAAGTGCAAAAACCCTGTCACCTAACAGCAGAATGGCATGGCACAATAGCATCACAATGGTGACTAAATGTTCACAGAAATACCTAGGGCACAGGTTACCAACTAGATGACCCAGATGTTTTTGCCTAAATCTGAGTTTTTTGGTACATAAAATGGTGAAATGAGATTGCCTGTGTAAAGTGCTCAGGAAAGCAACAGGCACAGAGCAGCCCTGTACCGGTGTGGTAAAACACAGATGGCAGGGTGGGTGCCTTGAGTTCCAGTACCAGCTGGTGGTCTGAGCTCTGTGACTGTGAGCAAGTTACTGTACTGGGCGCTGGGGGTGAAGAGGATTGCAGTGGCGGAGGCGGAGCAGCCAGGCCCAGTCGTGTCTGATGGGGAGAGCCATAATCAAAGCTGCTGTTTATGAAGCCTTTACTCCATGCACCATCCAGGTACTCACATCTGAACTTTCTATTCTCTCTTGAGGTATGAGACCTCACAGTGATAACTGTATCTCTACTTGAGTCTGCCTTGTTTTCCTGTTTTCAACAAACAGCAAGCCTAAGAAAACCATCTGTCCAGGATCCTGAGACAGGGAAATTCTGGGGAGCCAAAGACCCTCCAACATGCCCCATGCTGTTCTCAGGCACAGGAGCCCCTTTCTGTTATCATATCTGCTGGTAAGTTTCTCCATGCCAGTTCCCTACACTTTGTAAATCTCTGTTTCTTGCAAACATTGCAGGAAAGGAAAATAATGCAAAAGGCGGGTTCCTCGCTTTTGCCCAGGCTCTGTCTCTCCTGCTAGAATGGACTCTAAGTGCAAAGGCACACAGCTAATTCCCCACCTGGCAGGAGCTTCTGGGAAGCATAAAAAGTAGGTCAACTCATCAGAGTCATTTGTCCTAAGGTGACACATGACCAAGCAAGAGAAAAATGTGTTAATTTGGTCAGGAAAAAAAAAAAGGTCTCTCAATGAATCATGGTTACAAAAGGAGTTTGAATTCAACCACACCAATTATCTATTATTCATTTATCCATTCATCCATTTACTCATTTAACACACACTTAAAATCAGACTCTGTGCAGGAAGCTGGAAATACCAAATCGAAAGGGAGGAGAAAGGAGAAAGTTCACAGAGCTTTGACACCAAACTAACCTAGGTTTGAATTTAAATTCTGCCATTTATCTGCTGAATGACTTGGAGTTAGCTACTTAGCATCTCTGATCTTTAGTTTCTTCATCCTTAGAATGGGAATAACAAATAGCCACCATCAAGGGTGTTGTACAGTATAAATGTGTCAAATGTCTACACAGTGCTACTATTATTATCTTTATCATGAGTATTGCTGCTACTATTGTAAAGAAATAGTAAACTGCCCTTAAGAAAACCAAAAAAAAATAAGTCAGAATTGCATATGTTATTATAAATTATTATTTTGTAGAACTTCTTTTCAGAATGAGAGAGAAATATAAAAGTTGGGAGATAGTCATAAGACAAAAATGCAGTAGTCTTTGTATAGAGGGGACATAGGTTATCTTTTCTCCTGCATCTGTCAGCACCCATCACTAGCAATATCTTATTAGTTGTTATTCCACTTTGTGGGCTTCCCTGGTAACTCAGTCAGTAAAGAATCTGCAATTCAGGAAATCCAAACTCAATCCCTGGATCAGGAAGATCCCCTGGAGAAGGGAATGGCAACCCACTCCAGTATGTTTGCCTGGAGAATTCCATGGACAGAGGAGCCTGGCAGGTTACAGTCCATGGAGTTGCAGAGTTGGACACAACTCTTGTGGACTGAGTCCACAAGAAACACACTTTCTTGTGGGCCTGAGCAAAAAAAAAAAAAAAAAAGTGTAGTAGATGATAGGGAATACCCCCATTCACACAGGTAGATGGCTGAGAAAACAGTCAGGTCAGAGTGCACAATGAGCTGATCAACCATCAGCAATGTGATACCATGAATACAAGGTGAGTGTGCCTGGAAAAAGTACAAAAGAAACAACAGCTTGTCTCCTCCACTGGGCCCTGAATTGGCCACAAACATATCTTTAAAATAATGTCACTAATATATCAATGAATTGAGATCACACTTGGGTGCTCATTTACTGCCAGACATATTTGTTAGTTAATAAAATAACCATTTTAAAACTTTCTATTATGCAACACAACAGCCCCATTGAACCCTTATTATCCTCATTTTACAGCTGATGATAGATCAGAGAACATGCTGAACTCCCACAGCTGGTGAAACTAGGATTGGATTGTAGAGCTCTCTGACTCCAGCCTATTCTGACATGCTTCTGACACATTTCTACACTGCGGACTCTTCCCTGTTCGGCCATTCTGTTTTGTTAGATGAGTGGAGAGGGACTACTTTTAGTACTTGATACACCACAAAGGTACTTCCTGCCTTGAAAGAAAGAGGTGACCCCTCTTAAACAATATCTCAATTAAAAAAAGAAAAATCAGTGGCCTAATGATTCTTTTCCTCGCCACTACTAGTTTGAGTGTTTGGGTAGAAATGATGCTTAGAAAATGCTTCAGAAAGAGCTGTAGTCATCTGATGTACGTAAGAAGGACCAGCTATACCACTAATCCTGGTTGTTGCCTAAACTCCTTTTCTTTCATGATTTTTTTCACTTCATTAAAAAAGATGAATTCCAAATCCTACTTAAAAGTGTCTATAATGTTATGCAACTCTATGTTATTGCCCACAATATGTTGGTTACCTTCCAAGTTCAGCATTGTATAAACAAAAGAGTGTCCTCACAAACTAGATCTATACAACATTTGTATAAAACCTGTGGAGCAAGAGTAGCGCCCACTCCATTTTACAGATGAGGAGGTCAAGGCTTATGGACTTGAATGTCTTCCAGAAGACATTCAGATCTCATGAATTTGCATTTATATCCAGAGTAAAAAGAACCTTTCCATTACCACACAGTCTTCCTTCATACATTTCTGGTTTTCTTAAAGTCCCAGAGCCACAACGTTCTCTAAATACTATTAAATTTGACTTCACTTGCAGTTACACATCCTGCCTAGTAACAATGACAATCATCGGTCTGACTGCAATCCTAAGACACCTCAGATGGGAGGCAGAGCCCACCTCACCTCTTGGGACCTTTGGAAAAACTATGACAATTTGACTTTTGCTAACATCCAAGGCAACTTCCATACAGCTGCCAGCTGGGGCCCCCACAGCACCTGTTAGGACAAAGCCATCTTTTCCGTGCATTTCCTAGGACAGATTTCAGAATCTCTTGCACCAAAGTAGCCATGCTTCCTTTGCAGTTTCTTCCCCTCTTCTCCCATTCGGGCTCAGTGTGGAGTGGGGCCTGACTGTGGCCACGCTGGCTTTCCATGGTACTGACAGTCACCCCTGCATTGTATCTCTGGGATATGTACAGAAGTGGGCACACCACTTCTTTATGTGGGGCCATGGAGGCTAGCCCATCCTTCTCAGCATGCTTTCCTGAGCTGTGGGTTCTGGGGAGCATTCTGCTCTGTTGACTTATTCTCCATAGATTCCCAAGGAGACTGCATAGCTCAGAGAGCATTCACCCTCCTCACAAGGATTCATGCACCCCTGCATCCACTGCAAGCTCCCTGTCTCCCTCTCTTTCTCTCTCTCTCTCTGTGCAGGGCTATTTGGAAGGCCTGTTTTGTTGACAGTTGACGCTCCATGCCTGCCACCTCTGCTATCAGAGACCAGTTTGGCCAGAAGTTCTCCAGATCGTGGCCCTAAAGGAACAGGGTTTCTTTCAGAGTGAAGGCAAAGTAAAATAAAATTGATGCCCATGCATGCATGCATGCTCAGTCATGTCCAACTCTTTGTGACCCCACTGACTATAGCATGCCACATTCCTCTGTCCATGGGATTTCCCAGGCTCAAATACTGGAGTGGGTTGCCATTTCCTTCTCCAGGGACCTTCCCAACCTAGGAATCAAAACTGTATCTCTTGCATCTCCTGCATTGCAGGCAGATTATTTACCACTGAGCCACCAAGTGAAGCCCAAATAATAAGCCAAATAATAAATGTGAGAAATATTCATAACTTCATAGGTTGGGGTAGAAGGTGAAGTAACAGAGGGCAACTGGCAGGCCCCAGTCCTGACCTACTGGGGAAGCAGCCCCCACCCTGAGTACCTGATGGACCCAACACCTCCAGGTTCTAGTTCATCTCCCTCTCCTCCTTCTGTAAACACAGACCTGTTTTTCTCAGAGCCTTCAGCTCCTTGCTCACTCCCATCTTTCATAGGGGAATGGCCTTTTTCAGGTAAAGCCAATCCATTTGGCTTTACTTTCTGCCCTTTCTCTCAAAAACAATCATTCTCCAATTAGTTGCTTTGCCACAATATAAGTCCATGAGCAGTAAGAAACCATGTGCAGTGCCGTGTGGAATGCCAAGCCTTGCCCCACAGTGCAGTTCCATCATTATTCATCAGACAATGGCTATATGCCAAGACATACCTAATCTTTGCTTGGCTATTCAGAGGATCATCAGACGCAGTCACTGTCAAAAAAAAAAAAAAGGTTTCAAGGTAGGTGTCTTAGTCAGCTGGAGCCGCTACACCAAAACACCATAGACTGTCTCAGTCTTGGAGGCTGGAAGTCTGAGATCAGGACACCAGCAGGGTGTGGTTCTGATGAGAGCTCGCTTCCCAGCTGGCAGGTGACAGCACTCACTGCACTCTCACATGGTGAAGAGAAAGAGAGGGGGAGCTCCAGGGGGTCTCCTCTTACTGTTGTTCAGTCCCTCACTCATGTCCAGCTCTTTGCCACCCATCGACGGCAACATGCCCAGGCTTCCCTTTCCTTTGCCATCTCCTGGAGATGTGCAATTCTAACAGAAACGTCAGTGACTCATTGAGTTAGTGATGTTATCCAACCATCTCCTCCTCTGTCATTCCCCTCTCCTCTTGCCTTCAGTCTTTCCCAGCATCAAAGTCTTTTCTGATGAGTTGGCTTGTTGCATCAGGTGGCCAAAATATTAGAACTCCCACTAAAGCATCACTCCCTCAAATGAATATTGAGGATTGATTTCCTTTAGGATTGACATGTTGAATCTCCTTGCAGTCCAAGGGACTCTCAAGAGTCTTCTCCAACACTACAGTTCAAAAGCATCATTTCTTCAGTGCTCAGCCTTCTTTATGATCCAACTCTCACATCCATACATGACTACTAGGAAAACCATAGAATGACGCTAATCCCATGATGAGGGCCTACCTTCATGATTTCATCTAATCCTCATTGCCTCCCCAAGATGTCGTCTACAATGCCATTGTGGTTGGGACTAGAGAGTCAGTCAATGTATGAATTTTGAGGAAACATGAATATTCTGTTTGTTACATTCTACCCTCCAAAATTCATGACCTTCTCACATACAGAACACATTCCTTCCATCTCAACAGCCCCCAAAGTTATTCTAGCATCACCTCTAAAGTCCAAGGTCCAAAATCTCATCTAAATATTGTCTAATAAGACATGGGTGAGACTTGGGTGCAATTCATTCTGAGGCAAATTTCCTTTCTGGCTGTGATGAGTTGTCCACTTCTAAAATATAATGGCAGGACAGGTGTAAATTGGACATCACCTTTCCAAAAAAGAGAGAAGTGAGAGAGAAAGAAAAGATAAAGGAGAGAAAAACAGAGAGAAGGAAAGAAGTCCAAAACCTAGCAAGGAAAATACCATCAGATCTTAAGACTCAGAAATAATCCTCCTTGACTTAAAATTAACATTCTATCCCCCGGCTCCCATTCATTGGCCAAACACAAAACGCAGTGAGCCAAATTTCAAAACACAGGACCCCTGTCTGTCCATAACTGAGAATATTGGGCTGCCAAAGTGTGTGTCCTTCCTTTGTCAACAGCTGTTCCTGCATTATCTAACATTCACACATTAAAATTCAATTGCATAAACCAGACAAGGAATAATCAGACCAGTACTGAGTAGGTTACCAATGTAGGTAAGGACGATGCAGACAGCTCAAGGAAACAATGCTGTATAAGTGCAAATCCACTCAGGTAACTACGTATCTCTGGGTTAAGTCAGAAAGAATGAAGGTGAAAAGAGAGGCTTTAAAACCTGCTGTCCATCAGCAGGCTTTGTGACATTTCTGTTAGAATTGCCCATCTTCATATACTTCACATCTTGATTAACAGTCAGGGTTGGACTCACTTATGGCATGGACCAAGCCTTAATTGCTTGTAAGTAAGCACATACTCACAACAACCCTCTGAGTTAGAATGTATTATTAGCATTGTGAGAATAAAAGATGAAGCAAGATGAAGAAGCAGTTCAAGGTCATATAACCAGTAAGTGTCTCAAGCATATTTTCTTTCTCAAAAGCCAGTTTTCAAAAATATACTCCCTGGTACACTATCTATCTTGTGAAAATGGACCTATAGTTACTGAATCTCTTCTGGTTTTAAAGGGAGCATTAGCATTGAAAAGCTCAAAAAAGTCCTATAGTAAAGACCCCACTTACCTTTGTTTAACCCAGATCTGATCAACCCCTTGTGACTACAGAGATCTTTTATCATATCAAATGCACCTTGAAAGACTCTGAACCAGCCTCTAGCTGCCTCCCCTTCTTCCTCAGAAAAAGGCTGTTTATCTGGTCTGTGAGCATGAAGAAGCAATCCAAGATTTGACTGATGGATTCCATCCAGGGAGGAGCAGTGAGCTCAGGCCAGAATCACCAACCACATGTGATCATGTGAATGTAACTTTAATGTAAAATTAAATAAAATAAAATTCCTTAGTCACCTCAGCCATGTTTCAAGCCACAAAAGTCAGATGTGGCCAGTAGATAGCATATTTGACAGGAGATAGAGAAGATTGGCATTATGGCATAAAATTCTATTGGACAAATGGAGTTGAAACTTAGATTCAAAGTCTCTGTATGGATGGGAGACCAGTTGTAGTATTACCCCCATTGACGTGATTGTCAAGATTCTAGTCTTTGTCCTCTAAGCTCTGTGGCCAGCCTGGGAAAGGGCCTAAAGGCTGGCTTATTTTCCTTCTATGAAAATGAGACTATTGCCTACATTTCTTACTTCTTAAGGGTGATGGGAATAAAATGTGGTAATATATACAGAAACAACTTCAATTCATTTAATACCTTTCTGGCTAAAACTCAAAAGTATCATTATGTCCCTCTGAGCACTATACTCTCTCTGTATTTAGAAACATAAATATTCAAATACCTATGAAATTCCTTCTGAATGAAGATCAACATTTATAAGTAATGACTTTTTAAAAATCCTACTGCTTTTTACTGACTCCATTATCAAAATGATGCTTTTATAGGTATCTTGTGTACCATTGCCAGGCAAATTTTCCTGAAATCATTTTCCACACCCTCCCCTGCTCAAAAGCCACCAATGGTTCCCTAGTGTGTCCAATTCTGACTCCTCCTTACTCAGGCTTTTTAGCCATCATTATGGTCCACACCTTTCACTTACTCAGCCTCTCTGACCTGTTCCATAAACAGCACACACACACACACACACAAAAATCAAAGTCATGGACTGTATTCTCTTAGGGACAAGAGTGATCAGGAACCATGCCTCAGAGGACAGGAGGGGAAACTGTGATCATGTTCCCAACCCCATGCCCTTGTTCACAGCCCTCATTTTCGTGATATTGTCCACATTTATCAGGCTGCACAGAGAGTAGGTCTGGAAACAGGAAGTCTGAAGGCAAAAAAAAAAAAAAGCCATATTTTCTCTAGTTGTCTTCCTAAGGTGTCTTATCAAATATACAATTTTGCAAAGCACCAGCCTTATCAGTTCTAAGGAGTAACATATGTCCTCTTTGCTCTAAGCCACACTTCACACACCCTCAGATTGATATGCAAAATTTCTCTTTGCTCAGGTGCCTTTCTCACATTTTATCCTTCAGTAAATTTCCTTGCCCTCTGGGTAAAGTCTCAGACTCTGAGCCTGACAGTCAAGGACCTTTCATGATCTGTCTCTCCACACACATCTCCACCTCCTCTTGTACCTGAAACTGCAGTAAGACTAGGGACTGTCTCCCAGGTTATCTTCCTCCAAGCACACTGAACATCCTCCTCTTTGATTTTCTACCTCCCACACCAAGGACTGCACTGGCTTTCTTTATGTGTGTTCATGCTCAATCACTAAGTTGTGTCCAACTCTTTGCAACCCCATTGACTGCAGCCAGCCAGGCTTCCCTGTTCATAGAATTTTCCAGGCAAGAATACTAGAGTGGGCTGCCATTTTCTCCTCCAGGGGACTTTTTGTATACCTAGAATGAAAATCAAACTCCCAACCATGGCCTTTAAAGCTTTTCATGGCTAGTTCTCTTGACTTAACTGGTCTCATTTCATGCCACTCATCACTGCCTTGGTCATGAGGACATAGCCACACTGACCTTTCTGTCCTTGACTGAACTAAATTGTTCCCACTGCAGCACCTCAACATTTCCTGCCACGTGCCTCTCAATCCCTGCACTCCTCTACCTTCTGCCTACAGCAGGCATCACTGATTGACATGATTCATTTATTGCTTTATTTGTACATGGTGTGTTCTAACCCCCTTCAAAGTTAAAAGTTATAACCTTTGCTGTATCTTAGGCCAGCGCCAGGCACATGATATGTAAGTGCTCAACAACAACGTAATCTGGAGTTGAATTAGACTGCAGTGGACATGGCAAAGAGCTCCTTTTGGCCTTCATTTATCTATTTAATAAATGCTAAACTCTTCTTAAATCCCTGGTGGCTCAGATAGTAAAGAATCTCCCTGCAATGCAGGAGATACAGGTTAGATTCCCTGAGTCTGGAAAATCCAATAGTGACAGTCATCACGCTAAGTATTGGGCTTCCTTCATGGCTCAGTGGCAAAGAATTTACCTGCAGTGCAGGAGACATGGGTTGAATCCTTGGGTTGGGAAGATCCCCCAAAGAAAGAAGTGGCAACCCACCCCAGTATTCTTGCTTGGAGAACCCCATGGACAGAGGGGTCTGTCAGGCTATAGCCCATGGGGTTGCAAAAGAGCCCTATATGACTTAGTGACTGATGAGTGCATGCATGCTAAGTTGCTTCAGTCCTGTATGACTCTTTGGGACCCTATGGACCCTAGTCCTCCAGGCTCCTCTGTCCATGGGATTCTCCAGGCAAGAATACTGGAGTGGGTTGCCATGCCCTCCTCTAGGAGATCTTCCCAACCCAGGGATTGAACCTGTGTCTCTTATGTCTCCTGCACTGACAGGTGAGTTCTTTGCCACTAGTGCCACCTGGGAAGCCCAAACAACAACATACTTAGCCCAATTGTGATAATCATTGCACTATTTATCACCTGTGGGCACCTTAGACTGAGAGCCTACTAAAGCTAAGACAATGTGCTGGTTACATCTGCATTCACATTGGCTCCACAGTGCCTGACATGTAGGAGAGGAAATGTAATCACAAGGCATATGCTTGAAAACAAAAATAACAAACAAAAAAATCAACTATTTTGAAAAGTGACATGGTCATAGCAAGGATGAAAAAGTAAAAAGAAAGAAGTAGTCATATATAAAAGATGTAAAATTTGATATAATTATATATTATGGATATTTTTCAGATATTAGGGTTTTCATGAGCAAAACCATCAGATAAAAGGTGCATGCTGTAAGAGTCCCTTTATATAAATGTTAGTCATTCAGTTGTGTCTGACTCTTTGCAACCCCCATGGACTGCAGCCCACCAGGCTCCTCTGTCCATGGGATTCTCCAGGCAAGAATACTGGAGTGGGTTGCCATTCCCTTCTCCAGGAGATCTTCCCAACCCAGGGATCAAACCTGGGTCTCCCACATCACAGGTAGATTCTTTACCATCTGAGTCTCCAGGAATCCCCCCTTTACATAAAGTTCAAAAATGGGGGAAATGAATGTATGGTGTTTAAAATCAGGGTAGCCATTAATGTATGGGTAGAAGGAAACTGGCCAAAAATGGTAGTTCAGTTTACTATCTTTTCTATACAACAAAGCTAATAACCCACACAACCATATATATCAATCATCAGAAATGATGGGATAAGAAAGAACAGCCCTTAGCAGGAACATGCTTAACCTTATGCAGCAGTGAAGAGTGAAATGTGGAACTGATTCACACAATCACACATAAAGCTTCTGTACAGACATGATATAACACTCCACTACCCGAGGACAAAGTCAACAGAGTGGTTAGGAAGAATCATAAATATTATGCAATGCTCAGATCTAGGAGAGAGTGATTGAAGAGCAACACAAAAGATAAATCTAAATGATTATTGTCTAATTAATACAAACACACCTCCAAAAATCTGAAATGTATAATACATTATAGAAAATGTAAATACTAAAGATCTGTATAATAAGAGTCAGGCAGAAGGCTGAGTAATCCAAAGTCTCTATACTGTCCACAAAGTGAAAAGAATTAATTTTATTAATCTCTAGTAAATTTAGAATTAATATTGTAGTCTCTATGGCAATTGTTAAAGTAATGATTAAAATATTTAACTCACACAAACATAAGATGAAAATATAACAGTAGAAATGAATTTAAAAAAAGAAATGAATTTAAAAAAAGAGCAAAAACGAACAGAGATGAAGAAGGAGAACTAGAGGAGCACACAGAAAAAAGATACATCAGATACTTTAGGTGTTAGTATACTAAACATTCCAATTAAAAGGTAAAGATGATAAGTGTGGATTAAAAATAATAAAAATATATTGTTTGTAAGACACTCAAGTTGAATAGTAAGAATGCAAAATGGTTGAAAGAAAAAGTATGAAAAACTGCTATGCAAATATACAATACAAATCAAGAGAAAGGTGATATGCCTTTATTAGTATCAGGCAAAGCAGACTTTAAGGCAGGAAGCACTACTAGAGCCAAAAAGAATAAAAGTATGTTTTAATTCACCAGAAGATATAACAAATGCATCTCTGTATGTACCTAATGTCATAGCCTCAAATACATGAAGTTAAAATTGACTACAAGTAGAAATTAAAAAAAAAAAACATATAAGTATACTGACATCTTTCTCAGTAATGGGTAAAACAAATAGATAAAAATAATCAACCAGTATACAGCAAAGTTCAACAAAATCACCAAATTTTAATTCATGAACACAGAATACTAAACATAGAATTCAGTTCAAAAGTAACCATAAAGTGAGCCAAGTCTCAATCTTAGACAAACTCTCTCAGAAAACTGAAGAAGAAAGAAATACTTCTTCCCAACTAATTTTATGAAACAATATACCCTG
This sequence comes from Odocoileus virginianus, assembly GCF_023699985.2. NCBI lineage: Eukaryota > Metazoa > Chordata > Mammalia > Artiodactyla > Cervidae > Odocoileus > Odocoileus virginianus. The sequence continues at coordinate 1,780,750 of NW_027224327.1, read as the reverse complement.
GATGCTAACATCTGACAAGGACATTATGAAAAAGGAAAACAACAAGTAAATATCTCTCATGAACAAAAATGCAAAAGTCCTAAGCAATGTACTTGAAGACCAAAATTAATGAAACATAGAAAGGAATTATAACAATGGTAATTTTATTCCAGCAATGCAAAAAAAATAATAATAATAATAAAATTTGGTTCATCATTCAAAAATCAGTGTAATGAACTACATTAAGGAAATGAAGGAAAATAATTATATAGTGTGAATAAATTTGATAAAATTGATCATTTATGAAAAATTCTTTACAAAAAAGGAATAGAAGTGAAAATAATGTATCTGATACTTTGTACAGAAACCTTACTGAGATATAATATTTATTCATGAAATATCAAAATTTGGGACTTCCAAGTAGCGCTAGAGGTAAAGAACCTGCCTGCCAATGCAGGAGACATAAGAGACACAGGTTCAATCCTTGGGTCTGGAAGATCCCCTGGAGGAGGGCATGGCAATCCACTCCAGTGTTCTTTCCTGGAGAATTCCATGGACAGAGGAGACCAGTGGGCTACAGTCCATAGAGTCGCACAGAGTAAGATACAACTGAAGCAACTTAGTACATACGTGTGCATGATATCAAGAATAAGTCAGGGATTCCCACTAACCTAACATTATATGAGGCATTCCAGTTAATAAACTTGAGGCAGGGAAAGAAATAAAATTATAGGAATTTGAGAAGAGAAGAAAAGCAGTCATTATTTGCAGATGACATGACAAGGTAACCTACAGATTAATTCCCAGAAGTTATAAAGAAAGCTGAGCATCAAAGAATTGATGCTTTTGAACTGTGATGTTGGAGAAGACTCTTGAGAATACTTTAGACAGCAAGGAGATCCAACCAGTCCATCCTAAAGGAGATCAGTCCTGAATATTAATTAGAAGGACGGATGCTGAACCTGAAATTCCAATATTTTGACCACCTGATACAAAGAACTGACTCATTGGAAAACACCCTGATGCTAGGAAAGGTTGAAGGTGGGAGGAGAAGGGGACAACAGAGGATGAGATGGTTGGATTGCATCACCGACTCAATGGACATGAGTTTGTGTAAGCTCCAGGAGTTGGTGACAACAGGGAAGCCTGGTGCCCTGCAGTCCACGGGGTCGCAAAGAGTCGGACACGAATGAGCAACTGAACTGAACTGAACTGATAAGTAAATTTAGCAGAATAATGGGATGGATTTTGTAAATAACCAAAATCAATTGTATTTCTCCATACCAGAGAAGTTATAGTACACAATGAGTATACTGTAATTTTAGAATATTACCATAAAAATAATATTAAAAGACATAGATAGATATAAACACAGCAAAATATCTGCAAGATCTGAAAACTGAAAATTAGGAAACATTCAGGGAAATTAAAAGCTTTATCAGTCTGTGTTTTACTAGACAAAGAGAATTGAATATATTTTTGATGCATTAAAAGAAATTGTCTCATGCAATTGTGACTAAACAAGTCCAAATTCTGTAGAAAATGCAATCAGGAAAGAAAGTTCATGAGCAGGGCTGAGGCTATCATCAAGTTAAAATTTCTTCTCCCTACTGGGGAAATTTAAGCTCTGCTTTTAAAGTCAAAAAAACACATCTAGATTATTCATGATAATATCCCTGACTGTTAACTGATTAGGGCTTTAATCACATCTGCAAAATTCTTTCACAACAACGGCTGGACTAGGGTTTGAAGAGTGGAGGACTGCAGCTCAGCCAAGTTAATAAATGAAGTGAACACAAAGAACCAAATAAATAAAACTCCACTCAAGGATTGGAAGATTCTGTATTATACAAATATCTATTCTCTTCAAAAATAGAGTCAAAGGTATCTAATATTCTTGTAAGATATGGAAACTTGCAAGTCAATTCTAAAAAATTTATATGGTAATTTAAAATGACAAGTCCAGCTGAGGCAATCTTGAAAAAAGAAAAAACATGGAAGATTAAAACTACCAGATAGCCAAGTTTTCAGAAAAGCTATAATAATTATGTTATAGATAAACAGACCAGTGAAACAGAATAGTCAAGGATAGATTGACACATGAAGAATTACTGTATGACAAAGTTGGCAACAAAGAACACTTGGAAATGATAGATTTTATTCAGTGAATAGTGATGGATAAATGGGGTAACAATGCACCTACCTCATACAATATACCAGATATAAGCCTAAATGTAAATAATGATAATAACAATAGTATCTCCAGAATATAATACTAAGGAAAATAGCTTCATGACCTTGAGGTAAGCAAAGAATTTCTAAATAAAATTTAAAATAATCTTATTGAGTGTAAAGGATAAAACAGGTAAAATTGCATTTAATTAAGACTAAGAAATTAGAGTCATCAAAAGAAACCACTGAGAAAGTAAAAACTCAGGTCACAAAATGGGGAAAATTATTTGCAACACATATAACAAAAACAGTCTATATGCAGAATATGTAAATAATTTGTAAACATACCCAAATGGTAAATAAAGAGTCATTTTGCTAAAGAAAATTCTAAAAAGCTACAATGCACATGAAAATTGTTCAATGTTATTTATCCTCAAGAAAAGCAATTAAAAGCATAATGAGATACCAATACATAGGAATTAGAGTGGCTAAAGTTTAAAAAGACTGGCATCATTAAGTGTATCAAATATGTGGAGCAACTCTAGACAAACCTATTGGGGGTATAAATCTGTACAGATTTGGGAAACTAATTGGAAAAACCTATTACAGTTGAACATAATGTATCACTTAGCAGTTTAATCCCTAGCTGTGCATTCACTGAGATGCATATTCGTACAGAAAGACCCATCACTACCCAGAGGGATGGGATGGGGAGGGAGGTGGGAGGGGGGTTCAAGATGGGGAACACATATAAATCCATGGCTGATTCATATCAATGTATGGCAAAAAACCACTAGAATATTGTAAAGTAATTAGCCTCCAACTAATATAAATAAATAAAAGCTCCTATGACAAAAACAAAAAAAGAAAGACCCATCACATGTGATGATAACAGCGCTATTCCCAAGACCTTCAAACTGGAAACATGCCAAATGACTAAACCAAATGGATAAACAATTAAATATTATAAATACAAATACCTTATTAATATAAAGCTGAGAGAAAGAAGGCAGAGACAAGTATAATCTGATTGTTTCATTTGTGTAAAGTCCACAAAATTTAGATTAATCCATCTTGTTAAAAATCAGTTTAATGGTTACCTGGAAAAAGGAAGGAGGTTAAGATCAGAATGGATTGTGGAGAAGACAGCTGAGGTGTTGGAAATGTTTATTTCTTGTCTAGAGTATATGTGGATTTGCTTTTATTTAATTGACAAATATACTGAGATAATTATAAATTCACATGTATTGGAAATATGTTGGTCCTTTATTGGACCGGAACCTGGTGGTCCAGAGTCGACGATGAGAAAGTGAAAGAAGGAAAGAGGCTAATATTCCCTGGGTTACGCAGCCGGCTTTCGCGCTCCAGGGAATCAGCCAGAAATAGAGAGATAAAGAGAAAGAGAGGAAGAGAAAGAAAGAAAAGAAAGAAAGAAGGAAAGAAAGACACAGGGACCAAAGCTCTGATGGAGCAAAGGTGTTTTAATCAACATGGCGTGGGCATATATACTGTCTTACAAGGTAGTTATTCTCAGCAAAGATAAAGATTAAAATTCCAGACTTACAAAACACAAGGCGATCCCTATTAAAGAGAGAAGAGGGTACTTATCACCATAATGAGAAACTAACAAAGGAAATGCCTGGATTCCTCAGCCCCGGGAAAGGCGTGCCTCTCCTCTTAATTCCTGAATATTCAGGAATTAATAAGGGCCAAAGGTTTCCTGACAGATCCAAAACAGCACACAGGAAGCCTCCTGTTAAATGCTTCCTGACAGAAATAATATTAATTAAGAAATAATACATAAGAAATCAAATCTCAGGTGCCCTTTACCTGGTTTCCCTTAATGGTAGCATCTTGCAAAACGATACTGCAATGTAGCACTAGATACCTACACTGGTACAACACCCGGCACCCACCCCCATTCAGATTCTCCCTGAGGAAGTATTTTTAGTATTTGTGTGTGTGTGTGTGTGTGTGTGTGTCGTTTTAGTTCCATACATATTTACCATTTGTTGTTAAGAGATTTCACAGTTAACATCTATGGGTTTGTGTGTCCATCACTTCGGTAAAGATACAGAACAGTTCCATGACCACAGAATACCCAGCTGCCTATTCATAACAAGAGCCACTTCCCTCCAGCAAAACTCCCCTAGCCCCTGGCAGCCACTAATCTGTTCTCTATTTCTAAAATTAGGTAATTTTAAAATGTTATATAAATGGAATCAGGCAACATGTAACCATTTGGAGTCGGCTTCTTTTTCTTTCTGAAAGAGCCTGACTCCTTCGAGACACATCCAAGGATCATAGCTCTTCCCCTTACACTTCTTCCTTGCCTCTACTCCTCCTGCCTCCTACTCCACTTTCTTCTTTTTTTGAGTACCGCAGTTTGATTTTTCTTAACCATTCTACCTATTGAGGGATGTCTAGCTCATTTCCAATTCTTGCTATTATGAATAGAGCTTTTATTATCATTAATGTACAGATTTTTATATGAATATAAATTTTTACTTTAAAAACGTTGTAATATCTTTTTTCTAGTTTCCATGTGTTCTAATTAGATATTCACTTTTATTCAAATTTGTTTTACTCCAAAGATGATGTATAATTTCTCTCTGGCTACTTTTAAGTCTTTAAATTTTTGAATTTTAATTATTACCTGTGTTGTTATGGGTTTTCTCGAGCTTATCCCATTTGGGATTTGCTCAGCTTTTGAAATATATTGGTTTGCATCTTTCACTAAATTTAGGAAGTTTCAGCCACTTTAACTTTGAATATTTCTTTATCTTGTCTTTGTCTTCTTTGTCTTTCTCCCCTCTTTCTAGGGCTTTGCATCCTTTATCATGATACCAAAGATAGATCTACTATTATTATTGCTATTATTATTGTTATAATCATTATAATTATTATTACTATTATTATTATCCCACATGTCCCTGAGGCTTGGATTGTTTGTTAGTCTGTTTGCCATAAGTCATTCAGATGGCCTAAGTTTTGCTAAACTGTGCCCAAATTCTCTGACTCTATATTCTGTCATTTCCACTCTATTCTAAGCCCTATCAGGAGGTTTTGTTTTAAATTTCTGTTATTCCATTTCTCATATTATCTTTCCCAGCTTTATTGACATACAACTGACAAATCAAATTGTATCTACTTAAAATGTACAAAGTGATCATTTCCATTTGATTATTTTTTTATGGCTTCTATTTCATTTATTTCAAGAAAATATTTTTGATTTTTTTTTATTATTATTATGGCTACTGTAAGATCTTGGTCAGATCCTTCTAACATCTGATTTGTTACTGTTAGTATCAACTGATTGTCTTTTCTCAATCAACCTGTGATCTGTCCTAAATGTTGCTGTGGTGGGTGGTTTCCTATTGTATCCTAGAGATTGTAACTGTAATGTAGAAGACTGGATTCTATTTAAATTGTATAGTTTAGCACTGTTTAGATTTGCACACAGCTACTGGCTACTTTGCGGGCTGTGGTTCCAAGGATGATTTAATGACCAGAACCTTTGGGATGTTTCTTTGGCCTGCCTGATTTAAATGGGCCCACTGGGGCAGCCACTTGGCAGCCTGAGAGGGCAAACCTGCAAATTTCTGCAAGACAGACTCCTTGATGTCTCTGGGAGGAGGAGAATTTGAAGCCCACAGGAACAAAGGTTTCCCTGGCTGGGTGTTTGTTGTGGTTGGTTCCTCCTTGCCTGGGGAGACTGGAGAGCACCCTCTGGGCTGGGCTGGTCATGCAGTGGGATCCCACCTGCAGATGTCCCTTAGTCACCCTGATTTATTAACTACCTAACACTGGCTCTGATCTTCTAACAACATCTAGTGACGATAGGCACTATTTAAGTGGAAAAGTTGCAGGTTAAACACAAGATATGTTGACACAAGTACAATCTATTAATCATATCAGAACACATGTGTCTGCTGTTGTTGCCAGAAAGAAATTATACATCATCTTTAGAGTAACACAGATTTGAATAAAAGTGAGTATCTCATTAGAACACATGGAAACTAGAAAAAAAGATATTACAATGTTTTTAAAGTAAAAATTTATGTTCATATAAAAATCTGTACATAATGATAATAAAACCTTGAAGTCAGGAAGACAATATCTGTCTTTCAGCACTGCTTGAGAGTGTCTTATTCCACTGAAACTTCAAGACTTGGTGGCAAACTGCTAAATTTGAGACTACTCTACCTCTCTTTGATAAACATTTTTCTCTGGTTTTGATAGAGTATCGTCTTCACTTGAGACTCACTATACAATATTATTCTTTAATTGACCAGAGGAAAGAAAATACCTCCTCTGTTCTCATATCTTATAGTATAGCTAACATCAGCAGGGGCTGACCACTTGCTATGTGGACAGCCCCGTGCTATTCCTTGCACACAGCCAAGCTCTGACGAAACTCCCCAGAGAGCTGCAAGGGCCCATAGGTCCCTGTTTTAAGGGGCTCACTTGGTGATCAGAAAAAGAGAAAATGACATCCAGCCAGGGGACGAGCTGACCTTTGTGGCAGTGGCTGGACTTCAGCTGGATGCCAGTTCCAGCTTCCTTCTCTCGGCCAAGTGTTTTATCTTCCTGCTGTGTTAGAGAAACAAGCATGCTCACATTAAAGAGTTAAATAAAATTGTAAAATATAGTCTGTCAGTCAAGAGTTCAGAAGAGAGCTGTAGTTTGATTTTTGAAATATCTATATAACACATACATACACATGCTCACACACATACCATTTAGATATTGTGTGTAGTATGAAAATGCTGACATAGTTAATCTGTATTATAAAGTATGTTCAGTTGTCATAAAACTTTCAGTAGTATCTTTGTCTAGTTGGTTCTCACAGAGAAGTTTGGAGGCAAAAGTCCTGGGTGTGGGATTCTATCCAACCTGCCTCTTAATAACCATGTGGTCTCAGGTAAATCACTCAAGCTCACTATACCTCAATTTTCTCCCTTGTAAAGAGGAACATTAGCATATGTTTTGTCAACATTACAAAGTGTTGGCAAGGCTCAAATCAGCTAATTCAGGTGTAATCTCTTAATAAATTATTAAATAAAGCATCATAGTAATTTATCATTGCTGGCCCTAAACGCCCATTTCCAACTTCATTGTCTTGTTCTCTAGTTTTCTAGGATGGAAAGGAAAGATTAACAATTCGAGTTCTGAGTCCCGGGTTGCTATCTGGTCTGGTATTAATGAAAATACTACTATGTCACTGTAAAAGTAGAGTGAGGACAATTTGAGGTGTTTCCATGCAAACACAGCAGTGCTGGGAGCCTTTTAGTATAAATGAAGAAGGAGAAAATAAATGAAAGTGAGACATTTCCAAACATGTTTTTTTTCAAAGGAAGAAATCATAAAGCCTGGCTGACAGCGGTTGATCTTCTTATCAGAGCAGTAGATCTTCTCTGCTAAATCCCATTATAAATGTTATGAATTTAGCCCAAATAGAGACATACCGGTGACGGCTCAGCACAAAAATTGTTCTTTCACTCTCCGTGACTCTTTCTGTCACTGAGGCAGTAAGGAGTATTTTATCACCAGCAGTGGGCCTGCACTGCTTGGCCAGGATAAAATCAAGGCGAGGCTGACAGCTGCGTACATCACTCCACAGAGAGCAGGCTGTCTCGGCAGTAATCTGGGAAAGCAGCTTGTGTGGCTCTGCTGTGTCCTGCAGGAGAACCAGTGGCTGCTTCAGGGAGCTTGGACAATGAATCATGATCTTCTATGGCACCTATTTTACTGTCCTCTGGAGCAGGCTCTCAGTCACCCTGCACCATCATTTATAGAGGCCTTTACAGCTCATTAGCTCTGAGAGCAAATCCTATGCAATGCTGGCTTATGACCCAGGTGCCTTCTAACTTGGGAGGCAATGAAGGGCAAAGATAAATAGGCTGTAGGAAGGCCCAGCTTCTGCCATACAAAGAACTATGGTGTGGGGCAGGGAGGAGGGGCTGGAGGGACATTAGGCCCAAGTTGCACAGGCAAGGCTTTGGGTAGAACAAGTGAAGTGTGGTCAGCACAAGAAATAGACACCCAGGACCCCTGAGAACAGCTCTTCTCTCTATCCATCGCCCTTTTCCCTCCTCTTTAGGCGTCTCCTTCTACCATCCTGACAGCTTTTCAGATGCCTACAATGTGCTCAGCCTCACACCCAGAGAATCTGAAGGCACTTCCCAGGCCGTTCAGTGCTCATGAATCATTTTCATAAAGCTAATTGTCAATTAGGAGATAACTAGCTTTACGTCCTGTTTCTCCACCTTATACACCTTCTATACTAAAGACATCTTACTGCACATATGACAAGACAAAATGACTACTGTGGATTGTGCAGATTTTGGCCTCCCCCAATCCTCTGCGAAAATTTTGAAATTGCTGATCTAATTTTCCTGCCTCTTTCCCTCCCCTACCTCTGCCTTTCAAAGGACTCTTGTGCTCTAGTGCCTGTTGTGTGACTTTGATCCTGCAGGCTTATAGGATGGAGACGTTCAGCGAGAGTGTTCAGACAGGAAGTTAACACTGCAGGGAGGTAGGTCAGTGCTCCCAGCACAGAGATAGGAGATAGAAGAACACCCAGAAAGTAAGGTGCCCTGGCTGTGGACACCAAGGAGATGACTTTTACGTTTTATATGGGAGTGAGTTTGGTGAGTGGAATGGCCCTGGAGACAGTAAGGTATAACAAATAGAATTTTTAAAAGGAAGGAAACATGGAAAATACTATGGTAAAGAACTTTTACTTCTCTTAACACTCTTGAAAAGGAACTGATGAGGAAGGTTTGTGTTGATTTGCATTATAAGTTGAGCTGCTTTGACCTTGATACCACTCAGGACAGAGCACTGAGCTCTCAGATCTGCATTTTCTATGCAAGCAGTAGTATAGATTTGGGGAGAGGCAACTCTGTCAGCTCAGTCCAGGGAAGAAGGGTTTAGGACAATCTCTAAGGACCCTCATCACCCCTGCCTACAAGGAACTGCCTAGGCTGAAAACCACCTTTTACTCAGACTTGAAGAGTCTCTTCACTGGATATCCAGCCTTCTGACCCATCTTACAGATTTGGGATGTGCAAGCCTCCATCCCCACGTGAGTCAATCCCTTAACATACATTTCTTTCTCCTCCATCTCTCTCTCTCAGTTTCAGAGGTTTCAAGTCTGAGATCAACATGTTGGAAGGGTTGGTTCTTCCTCAGGCCTCTTTCCTTAGTGTGTTGACATATGTCTTCTCCTTGTGTCTTCACCTGTTCTTCCCTCTGTGCAAGTCTGTGTCCTAATTTCCTTTTCTTATAAGGATACCAGTCACGTTGGATAAAGGTCCACTTCAACGGCAACATTTTAATTTAATCACTTCTGCAAAAACCCTGAGTCCAAATACAGACGTGCTGAGGTGCTGGGGGTTAAAGCTTCAACATATGAATTTGGGGGAGACACAATTCAGTCCATAACAGCAACTTTTTGATAATCCACAGCCTAGAGAGGTTGATGCTTGTTAGTATTTGGACAGCTAGTGAGCAGTGCAGGAGGACTTGAGCCAGTCACCCAGTCTTTGCAGAGCTGTCCATATTCTCTCTCATAGCTGCCTCACTTTGCCTCTCCCCAACTCCCGACCTGGTTGCACGGAGGCTCCTGTTTTCACTGGTCCTGCAGAGAATAGCTGTAATCATTAGCTCCTGAGTTAGCCCAGAACCTGTAAGTGCACAGACCACTCCAGCCTCTGGTGAGAACCTGTCTGGTGCTTCTCTGATGACCTCAATAGGAGACAGACCCAGGGACTGGTGGAGGAAAGACCACAAAGGTCATGTGAGGATCCATAGCGCTCTTACAACTGCTCTCCCCAGTTCGCTCCTGTCTCAGTCTTTCCCTATTACTTTCTCTTCTCCCTCCTAATTCAGTAACCATGAAAGTCCTTCCAGCACCCTTGCCCATCCAGCAGAACCAGGACACTCACCTTCCCATAGTAACCTTGACAGGGTGACACCATAAGACAGAGGTCAGCTTTCAGCCAGGCGCAACCATCTACCTGGCCCCATACACAGCCCAACTAGCATCCAATGGACTTTGGGCTGCACACAGCACTTGTGTCTGTGCTAGCAGCCCCACAAAGAATAGACCTAATTTGTAGCCTCATGAACCTTTGCGAAAGGACTTCCAAATTTCATCTAGTCATATTCCAGACTAATGAGAGTTCAGGAATGTTAATCATTTTAAGACATACACTGGTGTCCGTGCTATTATATTATCATTACCATATGGTGTGTATGACAGGGCTACAGGGCATTGTTCAGAAGCATCCCAACTCCGTGTGCTCACTGGTGCAAACACGTGCCATCTTTCCTTCACTGTGGTGAAGGTGGTTTAGTCGCTAAGTCACGTCTGATTCTTGCAACCCCATGGACTGTATCCTGCCAGGCTCCTCTGTCCATGGGATTCTCCAGGCAAGAATACTGGAGTGGGTTGCCATTTAAAAATAAGTATTGGAAAGGAAGAGTAGAAAAGAACTTATGTTGTAACAACATCTACAACACTTTTGCAATTTGATGGTTTGTTGCCCTTTGCTGTGGAGTGGAACATCTCTCTCCATCTCCTCTAGCTCTTCCCTAAATATGCCCAGGAGGTAAGATAACTGTCTGGAGTCACAATCTGAAATTTACTTCTCAGAGCCTGAGATAAAGACAGAAACACATTTGAATCAGCTTATCCATGGGGGATACACTGTCCAGTTGCTATTGTTAAGAGTTATTGAGTACATTCCAAACAACTCACCGGCAATTATTTATCAATGATGTATGACAAGTTGCTATTTGTACAGGCTTATACAATTCTACAGAGTTTCATTACTCTGACCTTCATTAGCTATGTAATTTTGCTAATGATCTCATCTGCATAGTGGATTCTGCCTTCAGAGATGCCAGCTCACTGACAAAGGCTTATGGACAGCAGCACATTCTGCCTTTGCCCATATGACTCTGGACATCACTCAGCCTTGATGCCTACCCCCAACTGCTTTTCAACTATTTCTTCAAAGTGGAGCAATCTCATATTGATAAATGAACAATAACCTCACATATGAAATGAAGCTGTACATTTATTAGAAAGGTAGGAATGATAAGATTAGCAAATCTATTAACTGTGTGTGATTGCCTGAGTAATGAGTCTATTTATCATTTATTGCCTTTCCTCCAGCCTGGCTCACACACATCTTTGCCATCAGCATGTCTGTTTTGCTGATCCAATTCGACAACACTGACAGTGAGGACAACTGACCTCGGAGGAAGGAGCAGTGGGGGCAGGAGCTGTTGGGAGGAGCAGAATGTCTGAAAATGCACAGAACTGAGTGAAGAATTAAACTATCCTGGGGAGAATTGCTGGACCTGGTCCTTGCTGGATGACTGCATGGGTCATTTTGCATTTTTTGAATCTCTGTTTACTCATTTGGGAAATAAAGACAGGATTACACACTTCACAGGAATGCCACACACTTAAATGATATAATTATGGAAGGTACTTAGTAAAGAGCAGAGACTCACAACAATGAGTTGGCTCTTCATTTTGGGGGCAGGAAAAAAAACACAAAACAACAACAACAACAAAAAAACCCAGTGAATCCAGTCCCTGCAAGCAAAGAACCAAGGTGGGAACAGCCTGGTGGGGGTGAAAGGTAAGCCTCTCATAAGCCCAGCTGAAATACAAATAAAAGCCATTTTTAAAAAATGATTCTTCATTTAAAAAAAAGAATTTTAAAAAATTCCCCAAATGAAATGAAACCAGGTCAGCTCTGTTTGCAGCACCTTTACCTATAACACATGATTGTAAGCCTCCCATCACCAGCAGGTCTGGAAGCGCTGGTCCCAGTGGCAGCCCTGGTTGACCCCCCAGGAGATGGCCAAGAGCATCCCTGAGGTCAACTGAGTTCAACACACATTCCCTGAGACTCCACTGGGTTTTAGGCTGAATTGTGGGTAAAGACAGGGCTCAGCCTTTGGCATGTTCTCAGTCTATCCAGAGGGGCATATGTATGGATAATTACAGACTGTTTTGATAAGTGAATAAACATTGTAAGTGTAGAGTGTTCTGCAAAGAGCCAACTAGCCCAGCTTGGAGGGTCAGCCTCCCAGGAGAGGAAAGGCTGAGGATGCTGCAGGAGGAGGAGGATGGAAGTGTGAGGAAAGAGCATCTTGTGTGAATCTACAGGAGATTCATACACTGAAAGCACAAATGTGGTTTGAGGGAGGATGTGCATAAAGATGAGGCTGAAGTGGGAGGCTGGGCTGCATCATGGGGATTGGAGTGCCCACCTCAGTATCCAGATTCACCTTACAGCAGCCAGCTTCCTCTCTTCTCTCTTTCCTGGGGCTTATTAGGAAATATTTCAAACTATCTAAAGGTAAAGTGAGTATGTGACAAACGAGTGTTGACATGTCTCTGTCAGATTTGCTTCATGTTCTATTTTACATGTATAAACATCTTAAATTGTTGTAATATCCTTCACACACCTACCATATCCCTTACATGTCCTCTTCCCTCTTCCTTGGGGGAGTCTCTATAAAGTTAGTGTTTTTACACTGGAAATCAATCCAGTATATTCATTAGAAGGACTGATGCTGAAGCTGAAGCTCCAATACTTTGGTCACCTGATGAGAAGAGCTGACTCATTGGAAAAGACCCTGATGCTGGGAAAGATTGAAGGCAGGAGGAGAAGGGGATGACAGAGGATGAGATGGTTGGATGGCATCACTGACTCAATGGACATGAATTTGAGCAAGCTCCAGGAGATGGTGAAGGACAGGGAAGCCTGGGCATGTTGCGGTCCATGGGTGGGAAAGAGTCGGACACGACTGAGGGACTGAACAACAGTAAGAGGAGACCCGCAGGAGTCCCCTCTCTTTCTCTTCACCATGTGAGAGTGCAGTGAGTGCTGCCAGCTGGTGTCCTGATCTCAGACTTCCAGCCTGCAAGACTGAGACAGTCTATGGTGTTTTGTTGTAGGGGCTCCAGCTGACCAAGACACCTACCTTAAAACATTTTTTGGTTTTGGTTTTTGTTGACAGTGACTGCATCTGATGATCCTCTGAATAGCCAAGCAAAGATTAGGTATATCTTGGCATATAACCACTGTCTGATAAATAATGATGGAACTGCATTGTGGGGCATGGAGTCATAAAGAGTCAGACATGACTGAGTGACTGAACAATAACCCCATTTATAGAAATTAGCAAGCAGCATATAACATTTTTTGAAATATTTTAAATTTACAAAATGGTATACTCTGCTTTTTCAGTAACAAGCCTTCTATCATTTGGTTTCCTTTTCTTTTTTTTTTTTATTTTTTTTTAATTTTTTTATTTTTTCCATTTATTTTTATTAGTTGGAGGCTAATTACTTTACATCATTGCAGTGGTTTTTGTCATACATTGAAATGAATTAGCCATGGATTTACATGTATTCCCCATCCCGATCCCCCCTCCCACCTCTCTCTCCACCCGATCCCTCTGGGTCTTCCCAGTGCACCAGGCCCTGAGCACTTGTCTCATGCACCCAACCTGGGCTGGTGATCTGTTTCACCCTAGATAATATACATGTTTTCGATGCTGTTCTCTTGAAACATCCCACCCTCACCTTCTCCCAGAGTCCACAAGTCTGTTCTATACATCTGAGTCTCTTTTTCTGTTTTGCATATAGGGTTATCGTTACCATCTTTCTAAATTCCATATATATGTGTGTTAGTATACTGTAATGGTCTTTATCTTTCTGGCTTACTTCACTCTGTATAATGGGTTTCTCCAGTTTCATCCATCTCATTAGAACTGATTCAAATGAATTCTTTTTAATGGCTGAGTAATATTCCATGGTGTATATGTACCACAGCTTCCTCATCCATTCGTCTGCTGATGGGCATCTAGGTTGCTTCTATGTCCTGGCTATTATAAACAGTGCTGCGATGAACATTGGGGTACACATGTCTCTTTCAGATCTGGTTTCCTCAGTGTGTATGCCCAGAAGTGGGATTGCTGGGTCATATGGCAGTTCTATTTCCAGCTTTTTAAGAAATCTCCACACTGTTTTCCATAGTGGCTGTACTAATTTGCATTCCCACCAACAGTGTAAGAGGGTTCCCTTTTCTCCACACCCTCTCCAGCATTTATTGCTTGTAGACTTTTGGATAGCAGCCATCCTGACTGGCGTATAATGGTACCTCATTGTGGTTTTGATTTGCATTTCTCTGATAATGAGTGATGTTGAGCATCTTTCCATGTGTTTGTTAGCCATCTGTGTGTCTTCCTTGGAGAAATGTCTGTTTAGTTCTTTGGCCCATTTTTTGAGTTGGTTATTTATTTTTCTGTAGTTGAGCTGGAGGAGTTGCTTGTATATTTTTGAGATTAATCCTTTGTCTGTTGCTTCGTTTGCTATTATTTTCTCCCAATCTGAGGGCTGTCTTTTCACCTTGCTTATAGTTTCCTTTGTTGTGCAAAAGCTTTTAAGTTTCATTAGGTCCCATTTGTTTATTTTTGCTTTTGTTTCTAAAATTCTGGGATGTGGGTCATAGAGGATCCTGCTGTGATTTATGTCGGAGAGTGTTTTGCCTATGTTCTCCTCTAGGAGTTTTATAGTTTCTGGTCTTACATTTAGATCTTTAATCCATTTTGAGTTTATTTTTGTGTATGGTGTTAGAAAGTGTTCTAGTTTCATTCTTTTACAGGTGGTTGACCAGTTTTCCCAGCACCACTTGTTAAAGAGGTTGTCTTTTTTCCATTGTATATCCTTGCCTCCTTTGTCGAAGATAAGGTGACCATAGGTTCGTGGATTTATCTCTGGGCTTTCTGAGACTCATCATTGTGTATCTAAATTGTACATTTAAGCCTTCATGATATTTAATTGTATTAATACATTAATAATAATAAAACTTAATTATCCATTTTCTTACTGATAAGCATTTATATATATATATATATTAACTTTATTTCAAACAAGTCTCCAATAAGTGTCTTTGACATGCAAAAGCATCTAGAGAATATTTACCTATAAGTAGAGTAGGAGAGACCTAAGGAATGTGCATTTTTACTTTTACAGACATTGTCAACTGGTTCTCTAATGCAGTTAAACCCGTTTTCACTTTCACCAGCAGAACCCCCAGGCCTTCATCCCTAACACATTAAACTATCAGACTTGTTTTGTTTTGGGGTGTTTGTTTCCAATCTGATAACAATGAAGTACCACACTTACTGTGTTGCTTTCACGGAGTTTTCCTGATTTCTAAGGAGGTGAAGCATCTTACTGTTGATGGAGCAAGTGTTTTTCTCTTCTGCATATATTTTCTAACACTCACTTTGTTGTACTGCTGGCTTTTGTCTGGATTTGTAAGAATTCTTTATGCATTCTGGCTACCAGAATTTGCTTGGCAAATATTTCCTCTTACCCAGCAGTTTTGTGCTTATTTTGACTTTTTTGGAGCTTAACTATTTTGTTATTCTAATAAATAAAATTTACCTATCTCTTCCTCTATGTTGTACACTATTTTGTATTTTTTAAGAAACTATTTCCTACCCTGATGTAGTAAAGATGTATTTTCTTTTAAACTTTCATATTTTTATTTTTTCTCTTTTTTCATATTCAAATCTTTAGCCCATGAAGGACATACATTTTGTGTAGAGTGTGCTTTTTTTTTGTTTTTAACCAAAAGCAAGTCAACTGTCCTAACACAACTGAAGAGGCTAGACCTTCATCCATTACTTTACAATGCTGAGTTTTACATTGTCTATATTCCTGGGAGTATTCATCAAGCTGAGGTTTTTGCTAAGCTCGAGGGTCCTATAAGGTGTCTTTCAAAATCCATGAAGTTGGAGTGAGGTCAGTGGAAAGACGGGGTTAATGATGGGCCTTTTTTAAGTTAAAACAGCTGCAGGCACTTCTGTCTGTCTTATTTATCACAGCACAAAGGTGGCAACCATGTGAAAATCTTCAGCCTCTGTTCCTCTCCCTGCCAGGGGGCTTTAGCTAATCCCTTTCTCCTACCTCCCAAGAAAGAAGAGATTTCCCTCCTAAACTGGTTATTTTATGTTCTGTGAAGTAGAATGGGAGAGAAAAGAGAAGATAAGATGGACAAAAGATGTTTTAGACTACAGCTTATTGAAGAATGTTTCTGAGTTTGGAAGAGTGTATATAGCCTTAGAAAAATGAGTAGAAGAGAAAGGAGAACATGAGGGGTGTTGCAGGAACAGGCAAGTGATCATGAAGCACTTGCCACTTGATACACTCCAAGAGGACGTTATGAGAAATGCTGGGCTGGAAGAAGCACAAGCTGGAATCAAGATTGCCGGGAGAAATATCAATAACCTCAGATATGCAGATGACACTACCCTTATGGCAGAAAGTGAAGAGGAGCTAAAAAGCCTCTTGATGAAAGTGAAAGAGGAGAGTGAAAAAGTGGGCTTAAAGCTCAACATTCAGAAAACTAAATCATGGCATCTGGTCCCATCACTTCATGGGAAATAGATGGGGAAACAGTGGAAACAGTGGCTGACTTTATTTTGGGGGGCTCCAAAATCACTGCAGATGGTGATTGCAGCCATGAAATTAAAAGACACTTACTCCTTGGAAGGAAAGTTATGACCAACCTACATAGCATATTAAAAAGCAGAGACATTACTTTGCCAACAAAGGTCTGTCTGGTCAAGGCTATGGTTTTTCCAGTGGTCACGTATTGATGTGAAAGTTGACTGTGAAAGAAGCTGAGCACCGAAACATCAATGCTTTTGTGGTGTTGGAGAAGACTCTTGAGAGTCCCTTGGACTGCAAGGAGATCCAACCAGTCCATCCTAAAGGAGATCAGTCCTGGGTGTTCACTGGAAGGACTGAGGCTGGAGATGAAACTCCAGTACTTTGGCCACCTCATGTGAAGAGTTGACTCATTGGAAAAGAGCCTGATGCTGGGAGGGATTGGGGGCAGGAAGAGAAGGGGACGACAAGAGGATGAGATGGCTGGATGGCATCACCGACTTAATGGACATGAGTTTGAGTAAACTCCGGGAGTTGGTGATGGACAGGGAGGCCTGGCATGCTGCGATTCATGGAGTCACAAAGAGTTGGACACGACTGAGCAATTGAACTGAACTGACTGAACCCTCCAAGAGGTACAAGTGAGAAACAGAGTCCTTTAAGGTTATTTTATTACTTGTTTTTGGTGGCGGATTGCACTTTAAGTGCAACAGTGCTTTGGGTCTGAACCACATGAGTATTGATTCCATGGAAGCTCTCATTTAGAAGAAAAGTCATAATTAAGATGACAGATCTGAAGGGTAGCTCTGCAGTAAAAGTAGCCACCATCAAGCACAGATGACTGGAGTTACACTATAACACACCAAAAACACTGCAAAAATTGTGACTAATGAGAAGAATATCCCATTCTAGAACATCTGGAAGGTACTGAAGGACTCCAATGTTAATCCTGTTCCCACATCCCAAAAGCCTGCTGATCATGAAAATTTGCATAGTAACCCCAAAACTGAAGAGACAAAAAGTGAGTAGTTTGCCTTTTCTTATTCCTCTTGTTCTTAAAGCAAAGAGAGAGTAAGGGCTGGGGAGAAATGAGTGAGAAAGAGAACTGTGCGGAGCAGTATTGGTTCTGTCTTGACATTGAGGCCCCAGCGAGTTCTCCCTCATGGGAATGGTATTTACACTTGAAATGGTGGGCTGAGGAATCTTAGTGTGAAACATTAAAAGAAAGTCACAGGGAGAGTCACACCTAGGCCACCCAACTAAGGCTGTCTATAGTTGGAACCTAGATTTCTTCAAGTGCTCACCATACCTCCAAGCTACAAAGATCTACCAGATCTTGTGAGCACCCAATACCTGCCTTCCAGTGGTTATAAGGAAAAGGAAACAAGCTGTTCTCAGACATTGTGTGGCGAAAGGGAATGAATCATTCACTCTACACCATAGGAAAGAGCAGGAGAAAAAGAGTCAACATGACAAGTACGCAAACTCACTAAAACTAAAATATAGATAGACAGATGGCATCATGCCAAATCCAAAAAAAGCTAAGCAGAGACATACAGGAAAACTTACCAATACACTTTTATTCTGAAGAATCGGTTAATAAGAACATGATTAAAATTCAAGGAAGAGGTGATAAAAAACATAGAATGAGGCCAAAGGTAAGACTGCAGGCTTAAGTTAAATTGAGAACAAAAGTAATACTATGAGTGTACTATCTCAGACCCAGTGAAATGTTGTAACTGTAAAGAACTGAATGATCACCGCTGGCAACTAAATTTCAAGCAGAAAGCCTTGATTTTTATATAAATAAATTAACTAGAGAGAAGGTGATCAGTGTGAAAGAGAGACAAAGATATAATCTAAGGGTTACTAGGTCATTGATAAGGAACCTCCAAGAAATGGAATTAAACACACAACCTTGTACACAAGAAGCAACTTTCCCAAGAGAAAAATGTTTTAATTCTGAAGATCAAAAATAATTTTACCTCATTGTAGTTTTGATTTGCATTTCTCTAATAATTAGTGATGTTGAGCATCTTTTCATGTGCTTTTTGGCCATCTATATGTCTTCTTTGGAGAAATGTCTATTTAGATCTTCTGCCCACTTTTTGACTGGGTTGTTTGTTTTTTGTTATGAACTGTATGAGCTGTTTGTATATTTTGGAGATTAATCCCTTGTCAGTTGCTTTGTTTGCAAATATTTTCTCCCATTCTGAGAGGTTGTCTTTTTGTCACAGTTATGGTTTTCTGAATGAATAAAGAAGATGTGGTACATATGTGCCATATTATTCAGCCATAAAAAGGAACAAAACTGGGTCATTTGTAGAGACATGGATGGACCTAGAGTTTGTCATACAGAGTGAAGTCAGAAAACAAATATCATATAATATGTATATGTGGGATCTAGAAAAATGGTAGAGATGAACCTATTTGCAAAGCAGGAATAGAGACACAGATGCAGACAATGGGCATGCAGACATGGCAGGGTGGGGGGGGTGGGGGGTGGGATGAACTGGGAGATTGGGATTAACATATATACACTACTGCGTGTAAAATCGATAGCTGGTGGGAATCAGCTGTGCGGCACAGGGAGCTCAGCGTGGTGCTCAGCGGTGACCCCGAGGGTGGAATGGGCAGGGGAGTGAGAGGAAATGTCAAGAGGGACGGGATGTTTGTTTACATACAGCTGATTTACTTCACAGTACAGCAGAAACTAACACACATTGTAAAGTGACTAGGTGTGCTAAGTCGCTTCAGTCAGCTTGATTGAACACGCGTCTCATGTTTCCTGCATTGGCGAAGGGTTCTTTACCACCAGCACCATCTGGGAAGCCCCAAAATCAACTATACTCCAGTAAATAATAATAATGATTTTACCAGAATCCAAGAAGGTCAAGTAAGCTAATGGATATCCATTCCCTTCCCAAATGCCTCTTTATAAGTAATCTCCTTCATGTTAATTAGTTGGCACAGTCCGAGCACTTTACACAAACTAGCCCGTTTACACACCTTGGCCCACCTGTTGCAACAGATCCTGCCTTGCGGAGATGATCACACCATTGCCTCCCCTCCCATGGGTAACTGTAGCGTGAGACTTCGATGTTCGTCCCTTGGAGAAGCAGCATCTCCTTGAGAGTGCGGCTGTTGTGACTTCCATCAAGAGTCTGGTGGAGTGACTTCTGAGGCTGGTTCTCTGAAGATGACACAACTTCCACTTTGCTTGCTAGCATACTCCTCAAAACCTTTAGCTGCCTGATTAGCACCCCAACTGCCATGAGGTGCCCATGAGAGATAAGATGAGAAAGCTCTGAGGCTGCCTGGGGAGATATTTCCAAGACACTTTGTGCACTTTTTTTGACCAAATTGTGGTGGTTTAGTGTCGTTACATAGCATCCTGATTTTTTAACATAACCAGGATTTCACTGTACATCATTTTCAACTGAAATATGACATTTCATTCATGTATTTCAGTATAGTCATTCCTTTCCAGCTGTACCCAGGATAAGGACAGATCTGATACATGGACATGTCTTAAGTAGGTTGCTATGTTTTATATTTACACATTTTTCATTTTTGGAAGGTGTAATGTGGACCTTTTGCAGACCTGTTTAGAATCAAAACCACCACCAAGACCTGGTTTTCATAGTGTCTGTATATTTGTGATGCAATGGACTTGTAGAGGTTGCTACTGAAAACTACCATTAGCCAGTCTTTCTTACTGACAATAAATCATTAGTAACATTTTCAAATGCAGATGAAGCAGCTGCCATCCCCTGTTGTTTTATATGTTCACCCTCAGGTCCAGTTCCACCCTGCCTGACCACCACAACCCAGGAAGAGACCCTGAGCTAGCACTGGCCAGCAGAGCCTTTCCTGAATTAATGACCCACAAAATTTGTGAGAGAGAATGCAACGGCTGCTGTTTTAAGCCACTTATTTGGTGATTCATTACACAGTAATAGATTATAGGGACTTCCCAGGTGGCCAGTGCAGGTTTGACATAACAGAAGTGGGTTCGATCCCTGGGTTGGGAAGATCCCCTGGAGGAGAGCACAGCAACCCACTCCAGTAGTCTTGCCTGGAGAATCCCCATGGACAGAAGAGACTGGCAGGCTACAGTCCATAGCGTATCACAGAGTCGGACATGACTGAAGTGACTTAGCACAAGCACTGTTGATGATAACCAGACACAGGTACTTTGTTACCCTCATTTAATCAATGAGGAAACTGAGGCACAGAGAAAGTAGATGACTCCCCACAGTAACACAGTTACGCCGTGGCAGAACCAGGATTTTAGTCCCCAAGTTGTCTGGTTCCAGAATGCCGCCTCCTGTGAGGGTCCTATACCAACTGTCACGAGGCCAGATGGGAGGGGACAAGTCCTGAAAGCCAGATGAGTTTGTCTTGGGTCATGTCTCCCACTTGGCTGCCTCACCTTCAGTACTGAGCTCCTGTGTTTCAGAGACCTCTGTACTGTGAGGCCTCAAATATCAGCATTGCTATTTTTCGTATCACCTCAAATGTTTGTCTTGCTTGTGGGATGTTTTGCTTTTCTAATAATGTGGTGGCTGTTTCCTTAAGGACAAAAGAGAGCATAAAAATATGTCAGTAAAAGGTATATCATGCTTCTTAAATAGATTCAATAATAATCAACACCAAATTAGACATGCGTAATCACAGGTGAGGTCTTTGCTTGTCATCAGTGTTATTCTTTCCCCAGAGAAAGATAAGAGGGAGCTAGCAGAGAGATGAAGAGAAAACAGAAATTTAAATCTAAATTCATATGCAAAAGCAAGCCTCATCTTTTGCTTGGTTCCATCTAACGTGAAGGTTTACATCATATCATGGGGCCACCAACATTGCTCAGACCTAGCACCAGCTGGCACGTCTGGATGGCAAGATCCATGGTGGCGGCAGCACCTGTTCTATTGCCTGTCCCTGCTTTTACTGAAAACCTCTGTGACGTCTCCATGCTCCATTATGGTGTTGTAAAATCAGTGTGGGTAGTTTCAAAAATTAGATGTTTCCTTGGGTTCGATCCCTGGATTGGGAAGATCTCCTGGAGAAGGAAATGGCAACCCACTCCAGTATTCTTGCCTGGAGAATCCCAGGGACAGAGGAGCCTGGTAGGCTACAGTCCATGGGGTCGCAAAGAGTCAGACATGACTGAGTGACTTCACTTCACTTCATTTTGAATATATATAATACAAACATATTTATGATTAGCTCTGTGTCTTGGAGAAATGGATCTCAAGAAAGTTTCTTTGTTTGTAGAGGATCAGGGAGGAAGGGAGAGGGGAAAGATCAGAGGGAGGAGGCTGAAGCCAGCACAGTGGGGCAGACTCTCTGGCGAATCACAGAGGGACAGCAGGCCTGGCACCAGCAGGTTCGCAGAACATAATCTCATTTTTCTGTGTGTGTTGCAAGATTGACCTTTCTCTGGCTTTTCTAGAAAGCTTCCTCCCAGCATACTACTGCTGCTGTAGTCAGAATCAAGGTTACTCTTATTGTGCTGTTGTACTGTGGTCATGGATGGATGCGATAAAGTGCTGACTTGGACCTCATTATGGAAAATAGAAGCTGCCCACAGAATTTGGGCCACCTTCAGATGACACTGATAAACAAATGAATCATTTACATTCATGGTGAACAAATCCCACCTCAATGACTAGTTTACTTAGTTGATCATTTTTATCTTTTTTGGGAAATGTTCCACAATGAATCACCATTTAACATTTAATTGTAGGATCATTTGTCATACTGAAATAATTTGGCAGGTAAAGTAAAACTCTATTAAGATTTGTGATAAAACTATAAAGAGTAGCAATTTTCTTTGGGGGAAAAAATGTCCTTATTTAAAAATTGATTTCCAAGATACTTAGTATCCCCAGAAGAACTGTGCAATGTTATTAATTTTTATGTGAGAAAAGTATTTCCATTGCAGAAATGGTCTGACAAATTATTGAGGCCAACAGAAAACATTTTTGGTCAGAACAATCCCTGTAAATAGTATACAGGCACTGGGACTTCCCTGGTGGCTCAGATGGTAAAGAATCTGCCTACAATTCAGGAGACCCAAGTTTGACCCTTGGGTCAGGAAGATCCCCTGGATTTGGAGAAGGGAATGACTACCCACTCCAGTATTCTTGCCTGGAGAATTCATGGACAGAGGAGCCTAGCAGGCTACAGTCCATGGGGTTGCAAAGAGTCAGACAAGACTGAGTGACCAACATTTTCACTTTATTTCTTATACCTCACATTATTGTGCTTCACAGATATTTGTGTTTTTTTACAAATTGAAGATTTGTGGCAACCCTGAGTTGAGCAAGATTATTAGTACCATTTGTCAATAGCATTTGCTAACTTTGTATCTCCATGTTACATTTTGGTAAATTTCACTGTATTTCAAGTTTTTTCATTATTATACTTGTTATGGTGATCTTTGCTCAGTGATTTTTGGTGTACAATTGTAATTATTTTGGGGCACCACAAATCATTCCCATATAAGAGTTTGAACTTAAGTGATATATGTGTGTTCCTTCTGCTCCAATAATCAGCTGTTCTCCCTCTCCCTCTCCCCCTCCCCACTCCCCCATTCCCTTAGACACAACAATGGTGAAATTAAGCCAATTAATAACCTTACAATGGCCTCTAAGTGTTCAAGTGAAAGGAAGGGTCACACATCTCTCACTTGAAGTTAAAAACCAGAAGTGAGAAATTATTAAACTTGGGGAGAAAGGCATGTTGAAAGCTGAGACAGGCTGAAAACAGTTAACAAAGTGTGAATGCAAAGGAAAAGTTCTCAAAGGAAATGTTAAGTACAATTCCAGTGAACACAGGAATGGTAAGAAAGCATAATAAGCTTTTTACTGATATGAAGAAAGTTTATTAATGGTCTGGATAGAAGATCAAATCAGCCACAACATTCCCTTAAACCAAATCCTAATC
Organism: Odocoileus virginianus; assembly: GCF_023699985.2. Taxonomy (NCBI): domain Eukaryota; kingdom Metazoa; phylum Chordata; class Mammalia; order Artiodactyla; family Cervidae; genus Odocoileus; species Odocoileus virginianus. The sequence goes on along the minus strand of NW_027224327.1, from coordinate 1,757,154 downwards.
CAGAACAAGGTCCTAACTTCAATCAATTCTATGAAGACTGAGAGGAGTGAGGAAGCTGCAGAATAAAAGTTTGAAGCTGTCAGGGGGTGCTTCATGAGGTTTAAGAAAGGATCATCCTCATAATATCAAAATGCAAGATAGAGCATCTAGTGCTAATATAGAAGTTGCAGCAACTTATCCAAAAGATCTGGGTAAGGTAATTGATGAAGGTGGCATCCCTAAGCAACAGATATTTATTGTAGATTAAAGACCCTACTGTTGTAAGGAGATGCCATCCAAGACGTTCATAGTTAGAGAGGCAAAGTCAATGCTTGGTTTCAAATAACAGGCTGACTTTTTTGATAGGGGCTATCACAGCTGGTAGCTTTAAATGGAAGCCAATGTTAATTTACCATTCTGGAAATCCTAGGGCTCTTAAGAATTATGCTAAATCTACTCTGCTCTATAAACAGAAAAAATGAAGCCTGGACGACATTTATTTACAACATGGTTTAATGAATATTTTAAGCCCACTATTGAGACCTAATGTTGAGGGGAGAAAAAAAGATTTCTTTCAAATATGATTGTTGCTGTTGAGTTGCTAAGTCATATCTGATGCTTTGTGACCCCATGGACTGCTCATCAACAATGCGCCTGTTCACCCAAGAGCTCTGATGAAGATGTTTGTTGCTGTTGTTCAGTCACTAAGTCATGTCCAACTCTTTGCGATCCCATGGACTGCAGCATGCCAGGCTTCCCTGTCCTTCACTGTCTCCCAGAGTTTGCTCAAATTCATGTCCCACTGTGCCAGTGATGCCATACAACCATTTCATCTTCTGATACCCCCTCTCCTCCTGCCCTCAATCTTTCCCAGCACCAGGGTCTTTTCCAGTGAGTTGGTTTTCTTGCATAAGGTGGCCAAAGTATTGGAGCTTCAGTGTCAGCATCAGACTTTCTAGTGAATATCCAGGGCTGATTTCCTTTAGGGATGACTGCTTTGATCTCCTTGAAGTCCAAGGGACTCTCAAGAGGCTTCTCCAGCACCACAAATCAAAAACATCAATTCTACTACAATGAGATTAATGTTGTTTTCATGTCTGCTAACACAACATTCATCCTTCATCCCATGGATTAAGGAGTAATTTTAACTTTCAGTTTGTATTATTTAAGAAATAAATTGTATAATGCTGTATCGCCATAGACAATGATCCTTCTGATGGATCTGGGCAAAGTAAATTGAAAACCTTCTGGAAAGGATTCACCATTCTAGATGCCAAGAAGAACTTTTTCAATTTATGGGAAGAGGTTAAAATATCAAAAAACACAGAAGTTGAAAGAATTTGATACCAACTCTCATAGATGACTTGGAGGGCTTCAAGACCAGTGGAGGAAGTAACTGCAGATGTGGTAGAAATAGCAAGAGAACTAGAATTAGAAGTAGAGCCTGAAGATGTGACTGAATTGCTGCAATCACATGATAAAACTTTAATGACTGAGGAGTTGCTTCTCATGGATGAACAAAGAAAGTGGTTTCTTGAGATGGAAACTGCTCCTGCTGAAGAAGCTTTGAAGATGATAGAAATGACAACAAAGGATTTCTAATATTACATAAATTTAGTTGATAAAGCACCATCTGGGTTTGAGAAGATTGACTCCAATTTTAAAGAAGTTCTACTTTGAGCTTTCCTGGTGATTCAAACATTAAGGAATCTGCCTGTGAAACAGGAGACCTGGGTTTGATTCCTGGGTTGGGAAGATCCCTTGGAGAAGGGAATGGCAACCTACTCTGGTATTCTTGCCTGGGAAATCCCATGGACAGTGGAGCCTGGTGGGCTACAGTCCATGGGGTTGCAAAGAGTTGGGCATGACTGAGCTAATAATAGTAAAAGTAACTTTGGGTAAAATGCTATCAAACAGCATCAGATGCTACAGGAAAATCATTCATGAAAGGAAGAGTTAACCAATTCAGAAAACTTCATTTTTGTCTTAAGAAATTTCCAGAGCCACCCCAAGCTTCAACAACCACCATCCTGATAAGTAAGTACCCATTAATATTAATATAAGAACTTCCACCTGCAAAATAATTATGACCTAGTGAAGGCTCAGATGATGGTAAGCATTTTTAGTAATAAATATTTTTAAATTATAATTTGTGCATTTTTTAGACACAATGCTAGTGCATATTTACTAGATTATAATATATATAAATGTAATTTTTAAAAGCACTGGGAAACAAAAACTAATGTGATTCACTTTATTGCAATATTTGCTTTATTGAAGTGGTCTGGAGCTAAACCTGCAAATATCCCCAGGGTATGCCTATGCCCAAATTCAAGGATAAGAGCAAAAGCATAGTGAAAGGATAGCAAATGAACTCTGAGAAGGTGATGATCTAGTACAAGAACTCTTACACTTGAACTACATCAGGATCTCCTGAAGATCTACCTAAACAACACTTCTGAGTGCTAGCTCCAGACCTACTGATTCAGTATTTCTGAGTTGGAACAAAGACATTTTCTCATCTAACAAGTTCCAGGTGATGCTGATGCTGTTAGTCCAAGAACCACACCTAGAAACCAGATATGATAGAAAACATGCTATACAGCTGAAGTCAGTTTCTCCGGGATCCAAATTGTTACAGCACCATTTACTTGCAGGTAACTGTGGGCGTATTTTTATTTTATCTGATTATTTTTTCTTTTTAAATAAAAGCTTTCAAGATAAGTGTATGGATTAAATGAGATTATATAAATTACATAACTAAAAGTCATCACTTTAGGCATTTAATAAATAATAATGATTTTGCTTAATCTTTGTTGAAAACTTTTTCCAAATCACTATGTATTTGCCTTTTTATTTTTTTCCATTTATTTTTATTAGTTAGAGGCTAATTACTTTACAATATTGTAGTGGTTTTTGCCATACATTGACATGAATCGCAGCACTGTTTATAATAGCCAGGACGTGGAAGCAACCTAGATGTGTTTGCCTTTTTAAAGGAAACTATGTAGAAAAATAGAAGTTTCTCGATATTAAATGCCTCATTCAATCTTTAAAGAGGCTTTTGAGCACTACTGTATACCAGACATTAGACAAGTTTCTGGTATTTGCCTTGTTATATAATTGTTTTACTAACTAGGCAATAAGCTTACCTTTTGAATAGCTCTTCCTTGGAATAAGACTGAGCTGAATGTCAGTGTGGGGAGTCTCCATAAGCAGGAAGGAAGCTGGCAGTACACAGGCACCTGGAGCTGCAGTTGCCACCTACCCCTCCTACTGCCTGTGAAATGGGATTATTGGACTGAATTTGTTAATCACTGATTTTGCAGTGCTAGTCCAGAGTAGGCTCAAGGTCCATTTACATGTATCTGCCAAATTCTCTGAGGTTTCATGGTTTCTCCATTTAGTAAATAATTTGAACTCAAAGATAAGCTGTGTTAAAAATGAATGTCTCTAAGCAGACATTGGACAATCTGCTCTTCTTGAACAGAACAATTTTGCTCATTAAACATGCTTTAAATAAAGGCAATGGTACAGATGCTGTTGATTTGATATTCTGAATCTAGCCCATCACCTTCTCTTGTATGACTTTGGGATGGGGCTTTGCCTTATTTCTCTTCTTTAACAAAGTGAAAAAGATAATTTCTAATTTGCAAGACTCTTGTAAATACAATAAGTAATTTATATGAAGGACTTTAAATGAATTCAGTGTATTTCAACAACTGTTTTTGAGATATTTGTGATAGAGATATTTAAAATACACATGTGCTTCTTGATTTCAATTACCCCAATCCTAGAACTTTTGCAGACCTCAGACTTTATTCACTGCTGTTTATCTTGAATTCCAGGGTCACCAGCCCATCTGTTTCCAACCCTCTTAACAATGAGTTTCTAGAGAAACAAAAGTATTCTATCAGATAATTCTTATAGGGCAAAGTGAGTCTTTTGCCCCATAACATTTATATAGTCTTCCTACATGACCTGATGACCTGGTATTCATTAGTAGGTAGATTTTAATCTGCACAACCAGTTGTCTTTTTCCACCTCTTTCCATTTCCACCTCCTGATCTATCTCCTCTCTTACCTCTCACTTTTACTTCAATTCACCTTGAACACTCCCCCTACAATAAAGAGAATGTGTACAGTGTATATAAATATGGATGGTAGTGTACTGTACTTGTCAGATACTACCTAAGTGCGAGTTACAGGAATGGAATCAGAGATCCATTAGACTTAATATAGTTTCCCCACATTTCTTTTACAACAAACAAAAGCTAAGAGTGTAAGAAGTGGGGAGGGAGAGGCTTACATCTGCAAATAAAAAAAGAGGATGGGACATCAGGATTTGGAAGGTGAGCCTCACATCTCAATGACAACTGACAGTCTCAGCCAATCCAACTAGGAGCTCAAGTACAAAAATTGTCTGAATATGCCCTAAGAAAACTATAATTGAAAAAGACACATGTACCCAATGCTTATTGCAGCACTATTTATAATAGACAGGACATAGAAGCAAACTCAATGTTCACCAACTGATGAGTGGAAAAAGAAGTTTTAGTACACACATATATATACAATACAATACTGCTCAGCCATAAAAAGGAATGAATTTGAGTCAGTTCTAGTGAGGTGGATGAACATAGAGCCTGTTATACAGAGTGAAGTGAGTCAGAAAGTTAGTACATATGTATGGAATCTAGAAAAGTGGTACTGATAAACCTATTTGCAGGGCAGGGATAGAGACGCAGACATAGAGAACAGATTGGTGGACACAGTGAGAACAGGAAGGGGTGGGACAATTAAGAGAGAAGGATTGAAAGATAAACATGATCATGTGTAAAATAGATAACGGGAAGTTGCTGTATAACACAAGGAGCCCAGCCTGTATTCTGTGAAAACCTAGAGCAGTGGGATCGGGTATAATGTGGGATGGAGGTTCAAATGGGAGGGGACATATGTATACCTATGGCTGATTCATGTTTATGTATGGCAGAAATGAACACAACATTGTAAAGCAATTATCTTCCAATAAAAAATAAACAAATTTAAAATTAAAAAAAAAATAAGAAGACAAAAAATAAAGGAAATTGGCTATATACCAGGCCACAAGATGCTAACTCAATATATTCCAAAGTTAAGAAAAAAGAGATTGCCTGAAAAGGAAGTTCTGTGTTAGCTTGATATGTGCAGACTCTGGTATCTCAGCTGTTTTTAGTCACTGGTTGGAGACCCTAAAGAAGAGTTCCAAATCAGAAGCTGAGATTGGCTTCTGAAATTTCTAACCTCTGGAGTCTGTAAGTTATGGGCACTCTGCAGGGAGGTCTGAGCAGTGCTTCCCTACCATTGAAGTGATAGCTCTGTCACCTGAAACTTGATCTGCCAGAGTCCAAAGTTAATGCTTGTTCCACCATTTCATCCAAGTTCTTGGTTGTACACAGGCAATGCGATCCACTGAGAAGATAGGTCTGACTGCATTTGATACTCATCGATTCCAGAGTCTCAGGAGGATATCCATAAACACATTTGAAGTTATTCAACAGTATCCCTTAGTTCTGTCTCTCACCTAATGCTTCAGCCCCCAGACAGGTGGAGGAAGTAGAGATTGGCCAAAACCACCTTCTCCAGTCTATCTTTCAAAGGAGACTGGTTTTGAGATGAAAGACATTTGCCCATATGTTAATAAAAATCAGTAATGTAATACTTTTGTTTATATCACCCTTGATTGATAGAAGGAAAAGATTTAGTAAAAGGTAAAGTAGTACTCAGGCACCAAAAACTCAATATGTGATCCTCAAATATGTAACATTTGTTCTATTTGCTTTTAAATGAAAACTTTTAATATTATTCCCTTATGTTAGCACTACATATGATCAGTCAACTTCATTTTTCTCCTTTCCTTGCCACTGTTTTGTGTTACAGTAAAAATCTACAGGTCATATCTGGTTTAAAAAAAAAAACACACACACACAACTGTAAATGGACTCAGCATTTGAAAGGATATCTCTCAAGTAGAAGGCAGAAGCCACACCTAAACTCCAAATTCAAAAATCTCCCTTGTAATTTCCAATTTCCGTACTAGTATTCAGAGATCTTGGATAATAATTCCCAACCTAGCTATAAGAAAAAGCGGGTCAAACTGAAAATCAGCAACTTTATATAGGTCTATCAGAAAACTGAGGCTACAGAGCAAATTGCTGCCTCAAATCCTGGAGAAACCAACCCTTTGAGTGAGACACACCTGAGGTCCACTCACCTTAGGTGGAAGTTGCTGAAACCAAAACCTAGTAGAAACGTGTAAATGCTAATTTTGACAAAGTGTTAGAGTATAAGTGTGGACAAATTTAAAACTAAACTATGCCTGAGGACCTCAGTCTTAGGGGACCCCAGAAGTTTATGGGCTTAACTCTGGGAAAACAACTAGATTCTTACGGTAAAGATTGAGAAAAACCACTTTAGGCCTCTAGCAAAGGAAAGAGAAGAATAACCACTGTGAAATAAGTCATACTAAAGGTTTATTTACCTCAATTTCTACTGGCATAGTTCTAATGGCTGAATTTTAGCAAAAAATTGCAGTGTATGTAAAATCCCAAGAAGAAAACATAGTTTGAAGAGACAAAGCAATGTAAGAACCAGGCCTAGCTAAGATACAGATTTGGGAATTGTCAGAAAACTTTTAAAAGAACTGTGATTAATTTGTTAAGAGCTCTAGTGAAAAAAAAGTAGACAACATACAAATGAAATAGAAATGCTAAGAGAGAATCTAAAAGAAATAGTAGAAGTCAAAAATACTATAGCAACAATGAAGAATGCCTGCATGGTTTCATCAGTAAATTTGAGATAGCCAAGGGAAAAAATCAACAAGCTTGAAGATGAGACGACTGAAACTTCCCAAACTAAAGTGCGAAGAAAATAAATAATAAATAAATAATAAATAAATAATAGTGATAAATAAAACAGAACAAATTATTCAGGAAATGGAGTATAATATGAAAAGATGTAATGCATGAGTAATTAGTGCATCAGAAAGAGAAGGATAAGTGAATAGAGCAAAAAAATATTTGAAGTAACTATGCCCAAGAACTTTTCAAAATGTGAAATAAACACCAAACTGCCATAGATCAAGCAGCTCAGAAAACACCAAGCAGGAGAAAAATTGCCATTCTCCCATACACCAACATGTATTAAAGTTGCAGGAAACCAAAGACAAAGAAAAAGAGTAAAACCCAAAGTAGTGGCAGGATGCTGGATGGGATTATATACAGAAGAACATGGATAAGAACAACAGTGGGTGCTTTGGGAAAATCTGGAGGGATGGGGCCTGCACATGTACACCTATGGCTGACTCTTGTTGATGTATGGCAAAAGTCATCCCAATATTGTAAAATGACCATCCTTCAAGTAAAAAAAAAAGAATTACAGTGGAGTTATCAGAAACCATGCAAATAAGAGAGAATGAAATACCTCAAGTGTGGAAAGGAAAAGCCACCAGCCTAGAATTCTATATTGAGCAAGATATTGCTCAGATTTGAAGAGAGATAAACATTTTTTCCAGAAAAAAACAAGTTTTTAAAACCCAAGAAAAGTCAGTATCAACATACCTGCCCATCAAGAACTGTTGAAAAAAAATTTTCAGGTGGGAAAAATAATTATGTGAGTCAGACGCTAGAATATATATAAAGTAAGAAAGATAATTATAAAATGAATAAATGAGTATAAAATATTTTATGTTTCTAATTCTCAATTGACCTAAAAGGTTGCTGTTTAAAACAATAATAGTAGCTATATATTGTGTGATTACAGATTGGACAAATGAAATGAATGACAACACTATCCAAAAAGGTAAGAGAGAGAAATAAAGAACACTCTATTATAAGGTACCACCACTACATGTGAGTTGCTATACTGTCATTTATTTACTTATTTATGTTTTGCTATACTGTCATTTAAAAGTAGACTTTTATCAGTTAAAAATGTATATTGTGAACTCTATTGCAACCACAATTTTTAAAATAATGTTTGATATAGCAAGACATGACATAAACTGAATTTATAAAAAATGCTCCAAACAAGAGAAGAAATCAAAAGGAGAAAATAAAACAAGAAAGAAATGCAATCAATAGAAAGCAGTTACAAATATAAACATTAATACATCAATAATAAGATAAAAGGTGTCAGAGTTGATTAAAAAATAAGACAACTGTAAGTTTTCTGTAAGAAATCCACTTTAAAAACAGATTCGGATAGGGTAAAAGTAAAGAAATGGTGAAAATATACCATATTAACACTAATCAAAAGAAAACTGCAGTAGCTTCATTAATTTTAGACAAAACAGACTTCAGAGCAAGAAATATTATAAGGGATAAAGAGGCCTATTACCTAATGACAGAGGATTTAATTCACTAGATAATAATAATAAAAAATACATATTTACTTAAAATTAAAAAACAACAAAATATGTGAAGTTATAAACTTATACATCTGAAGGAGAAATAGACATTCCACCATTATAGTTAGAGAGCACAGCATCTCTTTTAAAGTAATTGAAAATGATGCAAACAGTAAATCAGTAATGATATGTTGAAAGTTGAAAGTGAAAGTCACTCAACCATGTCTGACTCTTTGCGAACCCATGGACTATAGTCCATGAAATTCTCCAGGCCAGAATACTGGAGTGGGTAGCAGTTCCCTTCTTCAGGGGATTTTCCCAACCCAGGGATGGAACCCAGGTCTCCCACATTGCGGACAAATTCTTTGCCAGCTGAGACACCAGAGAAGCACAAGAATACTGGAGTGGATAACCCATCCCTTCTCTAGTGGGTCTTCCCCACTCAGGAATTGAACCAGGGTCTCCTGAATTGCAGGTGGATTCTTTACCAGCTGAGCTCCCAGGGAAACCCCAATGATACAGCTGAACTAAATGTCAATGGTTCAACTAGATGGCAACATCAGTTGGTCAGATCAAATTGACATTTATAGAATACTTTATGCAACAATGGCACAACACACTTTACTCTCAAGCTCAGGTGAACCATTCACCAAGATAAAACACACTAACAAATTAAAAACAGTAATCTCACACAAAGCATGTTCTCAGACCACAGTGGAATTAAACAAAAAATCAATAACAAAAAGATAATTGGAAAATTCCTCAAATATTTGAGAATTAAACATATGTATTAATAATACATGAGCAAAATAATTTTCAAAAAGTACTTAAAACAACATAAAAATGAAAAACAAATTATCAAAATTTGTAGTATGAGTGAAAATAATACTTATAGGGAAACTTACAGCAATAAATATATATATTAGAAAAGAAAAATAACTAAATTAATAAAATAAGTTCCCACCTTAGGAAACTAGAGAAAGCCCAATACAGTCAAAAAATAAATAAATAATTAGGAAAAAAATACAGTAGAATTTAATAAAATTGAAATTAGTACAATAGAGAAAATCAATAAAAGGATTGCTTGAATAGATCAAAAAATTAATATCTCACTAGGCTAAGTAAGAAAAAAAAGAAAGAATTTGCAAATTTTAATATTGAAATGAAAAGGAATCATCATAACTGCATTGCCATTAAAAGAATAATAAAGAAAAGCTATGATGTCTCAAGTTTTATAATTTAAATGAAATGAAACAATTTCTTGAAAGATTCAAATGACCAAAATGCATACAAGAAAAAAAAATATCCCTTTATCTATTAAAGAAATTGGATTAGTAATTAGTCACTATCAAAAATCAAATTTCAAGGCTAAGACGGGGAACTCTTGTAAGTATTCAACCAAGATATAATTTTCATAATTACATCCATAAACTAGAAGCAGAGGAAACATTTTTTATTTATCTTATGAGGCTGGCATTACTTTAAAACTAAAATCAGAAAACATTCAAGGAAAGAAAGCTACAGAACAGTATCTCACATGTGAAAATTCTCAAAAAAATATTAGCAAATTAAATTCAACAATGTAAGAAAGAATTAGGACACATATTACAAGAGTGCAAACCTGGTTCAACATTCAAAATCAATCAGTGCAGGCTGCAGGCTGTTTGACATCAATGAAATGGCAGAGTAGGGAATAATCAGTTTTGTACCCACCCATCTTCCCAAAATAACATAATTAAACAGTTTTCCATGAACAAAAATAGCCCAGGTGGGCTTAAGGGTGCCATTAAAAGCATACAAAAATGTAGAAGAACAAACAAACAAACAAAAATATAGGATAACCACAAAGGACTTTAGCATCCTTAAAGATGGCTATGAATTCTCCACAAATTTCATAGTAAAGGACTGAGTAGTGTATCTCTGTACAGACCCCAGCAGCCTGCTCCATGTAGGACACCAGGAGCTTTTGCTAGTGAAATAACTGACAGCCCATAATCCAGATTCTGGCTCTGCAGCTGGGCCCTGCACACATATGTTTCAGACTGTGACTCTGTGGTTGCTCCACTTGCACCTGTATCTCAGGTACCAGAGTCACCACTTCTGTGGGCTGATCAGCTTCCTAAGTCCAGAGCTCCTGTTTCCTCACATGTATCTATACTTAAGACCCTGGCTCTTAGCTGCACACTGTCCACCTGCATTACTTATGCCAGTCACCACGGCTATGGATTAACTCAAGTTTCAAACCGTATTGCTTTGCAAGTGCCCACACTCCTGTCCCCGACTCCATGAGGTCTCAAGGACTCGGGCACTAGAGGCATGATTGCTGCAGGCTAACCAGTGCCCAAGATCCCTGTAAATCAGATACCATTACTAACACCAACATAAGATCATCTCTAAGCCAGATCAGATGCCAGAAATGATGCCCTCAGCCACAACATCCCCCATGAAAGTAAAACAGATAAAGTGATTCCCAGGAGCCCTGCCACCAAAGAAACCAACTATTTTCACCTCTACTGTAGATTACCTGTAACCTTGGTCATTGAGGATCCCTGAAATATTTTTCAAAGTTGAACTCAGCAGAATAAGCTTCATGGAGACTCTGATGCTGGGCATCCTTCAGATCTGGGACCACCATAACCCACCCAGTCATTACTCTTACACACACCCATAGGCAATCATCCTTCCCCATCAAAATCAGTTTGCAAAGACTGAAAATGTTGGTTTTATAAATCATATGCACAAGCATTGATGCAAGTCTAAAAGAAAGATAAAAAATCACGGAAGCAGCAGACTATTGAAGAAATACAATTATTTTTTAGTAACCAAGCCTGAATAAATAGACTATAACATGTCAGACAAATAATTCAAAGTAACTGTTTTAAGGAAACTCTAAAAGAGAGTATGAGCTTCTCTTGTGGCTCAGCTGGTAAAGAATCTGCCTGCAGTGCAGGAGACCTGGGTTTGATCCCTGGGCTGAGGAAGATCCCCTGGAGAAGGGAAAGGTTACCTACTCCAGTACAGAGATAACTCAATGAAATCAGGAAAGTAATGAATAAAATAAGAAGTTCAATGAATAAATATAAGTAATTAAAATAAGCAATGATCTGGAGCTGAAAATACAATGAATGAAATGAACAATGTAATAATGAGAGCATCAATAGCAGTCTTGATCAGCAAAGGGAAAAAATATGTGAACTTAAAAGACAAGTTATTTGAAATTATCCAATCAGAGGAGAAAAAGAAAAAAAGACTAGAGAAAGTCTACATTAATTATAGAATATCATCAAATAAAACAATATTTGTATTGTAGGAGTCCTAGAAGGGGAAGAGAAGAAGAAAGGGGCAGAAAGCTTATTAAAGAAATGAAGGCTGAACTTACCAAATCTGGGAGGAAATGTGAACATCCAGATTTGAAGCTTATAGGTCTTCACACAAATTCAAACCCACCCCCAAAAAAAGACTTCACTGAAACACATTGTAATCAAACTGTCAAAAATTTAAAAACAGATAAAATCTTGAAAGCAGCAAGAGAAAAAAAAATCTCGTTAAAGGGAATCTCATAAAGCTATCAGTGGAGTTTTCAAGAGAAACCTTGCAGCCAGGGAGAGAGTGGGATGATATATTCAATGTGCTGAAATTTAAAAAAAAAAAAGAAAAATAAAAGAAAACAAAAACTGCCAATCAAGAATATTTTACCTAGCAAATCTGTCCTTCAGAAATGAAGGGGAGAATAAGACTTTCCCAGTTAAACAAAAGCTGAGGTAATATATCACCACTTGTCCTGCCTTACCAAGAATTCTAAAAAGAATTCTTCAAGCTGAAATTAAAGGACACTAATTATTAAGATTAAAACATATTAAAGTATAAAACCTCTTAATAAAGTAAGTATATAATCAAATCAGAATAATCTAGTACTATAAAAGTGGTATATAAGTCATTTAACTCATATAAAGTTTAAAAAACATTATTATAAATATAACTACAATAATATAGTAATGGACACACAATAGAAAATGGTGCAAATCATGAGATCAGAAACATAAAATGTGGAGGGAAGGATTCTTTACAATCGAAGTTATGTTATGCTTAAAATATATTGCTATGATATAAATATTTTACTAATATGTAAGCCTCACAGTAAACACAAACAAAAACTTATATTAGAAACAAAATATAAAGCATAGCATTCCAACATGAAAAATCATCACACCACAAAGAAAGGCAGCAATAGAGAAAAGAAGGAATAAAGGAACTACAAAGTAGAAAATGATAAAATGGGAATAGAAAGTCCTCACCTATCAATAATTACTTTAAATTAAATGGATTAAATTGGACAGTTCAAAGATATAGAGTGGTTGAATGGATTGAAAAACAAAGACTCAACACATAGTGCCTACAAAGAGGCTCACTTCAGCTTCAAGGACACATAAGGCTCAAAGTGAAAAGATGCAAAAAAGATATCCCATCCAAGTGAAAAACCAAAAGAGAATAGAAGCGTGTACATGCTAAGTCGCTTCAGTTGTGTCTGACTCTTTACGACCCTATGGACTGTAGCCTGCCAGGCTTCTCTGCTCATGGGATTCTTCAGGCAGGAATACTGGAGTGGATTGCCATTTCCTTCTCCAGGGGATCTTCCCAACCCAGGGATCAAACCTGTGTCTCTTATGTCTCCTGTGCTGGCAGGCAGGTTCTTTACCACTAGCACCATCTGGGAAGCCCATGGCTATACTAATATCAGACAAAATAAACTTAAAGACAAAAAAATAAAAAATAAAGAACTGTAAAAGTAGATAAAGAGATCAGGAGAAGCTCTATACAGTCAGTAAAAATGGAGCTGACTGTGACTCAGATCTTGAGCTCTTTATCACAAAATTCAGGCATAAATTGAAAAAAAGTGGGGAAAATCACTAGGCCATTCAGGTATGACCTAAATCAAATCCCTTATGATTATACAGTGAAGGTGATGAATAGATTCAAGGGGTTTTGATCTGGTAGATAGAATGCCTGAATGAAAATCAACCGAAGTTCATAATATTGTACAAGAGGCAGTGACCACAACCATCCCATATAAAAAGAAATGCAGGAAGGCAATTTTTTTTTTTTTTTTTTTGTCTGCAAAGTCTTTCCATATAGCTGAGGTAGAAAGAGAAGTGAATGGCAAGGGAAAGATATACCCAATGAATGCAGAGTTCCAGAGAATAAAGGAGAGATAAGAAGGCCTTCTTAAATGAACAATGCAAAGAAATAGAGGAAAACAATAGAATGGGAAAGACTAGAGATCTCTTCAAGAAAACTGGAGATATCAAGAGAACATTACATGGATGATAAAAATAGAAACAGCAAGGACCTAACAGAAGTGGAAGAGATTAAGAAGAGGTAGCAAGAATACACAGAAGAACTATTCAAAAGAGCCTTAATGTCCCAGACAACCATGATGGTGTGGTCACTCATGTAGAACCAGACAACCTGGAGTGTAAAGTCGTGAGACTTAGGAAGTATTACTACTTAGGAAGAAAGCTATTGGAGGTGACAGAATTCCAGCTGAGTTATTTGAAATCCTAAAAGATGATGCTGTTAACATGCTTCACTCAGTATGTCAGCAAATTTGGAGAACTCAGCAGTGGCCACAGGACTGGAAAAGGTCAACTTTCATTCCAGTCCCAAAAAAAGGCAATGTCAAAGAACATTCAAATTATCATACAAATGTGCTCATTTCATGTGCTAGTAAGGTATGCTCAAAATCCTTCAAGATAAACTTAAGTAGTATGTAAGCCAAGAAATTCCAGATGTACAAAGTGGGTGTCAAAGAGGCAGAGGAGCGAGAGATCAAATCTGCAACCTTCACTGGATCATGGAGAAGGCAAGGGAGTTCCAAAAAAAATCTACTTCTGCTTCATGGACTATGCTAAAGCCTTTGACTGCGTGGATCACTACAAACTGGAAAATTCTTAAAAAGATGGAATTATCAGATCACCTTACATGTCTCCTGAGAAAACTGTATGCGGGTCAAGAAGCAACAGTTAGAACTAGACATGGAACAACTGACCAGTTCAAAATTGGGAAAAGAGTACTACAAGGCAGTATATTGTCATGCTGCTTATTTAACTTCTATGCAGAGTAAATCATGTGAAGCATTGGGTTTGGTGAATTACAAGCTGGAATCAAGATTCTGGGAGAAATATCAACAACTTCAAATATGCAGATGATGCCACTCTAATGGCAGAAAGTGAAAAAGAACTAAGAGACTTTTGATGAGGTGAAAGAGGAGAGTGAAAAAGCTGGCTTAAAACTCAGCATTCAGAAAACTAAGATCATGGCATCCAGTCCCATCACTTCATGGCAAATAGAAGGGGAAACAATGGAAACAGTGACAGATTTTATTTTCTTAGTCTCCAAAATCACTGTGGATGGTGACTGCAGCCATGAAATTAAAAGACGCTTGCTCCTTGGAAGAAAACCTATGGCAAACCTAGACAGTATATTAAAAAGTAGAGACATCACTTTGCCAACAAAGGTCTGTCCAGTCAAAGCTATGGTTTTTACCACAGTCATGTACAGATGTGAGAGTTGGACCATAAAGAAGGCTGAGTGCCAAAGAATTGATGCTTTCAAATTGTGGTGCTGGAGAAGACTCTTGAGAGTCCCTTGGACTGCAAGGAGATCAAACCAGTCAATCCTAAAGGAAATCAACCCTGAATATTCATTGGAAGGACTGATGCTGAAGCTGAAGCTCCAATACTTTGGCCACCTGATGCAAAGAGCCAACTCATTGGAAAAGATCCTGATGCTGGGAAAGATCTAAGATGAAAGAATAAGAGGGCAGCAGAGGATGAAATAGTTGGGTGGCATCACTGACTCAATGGACATGAATTTGAGCAAACTCTGGAAGATAGTGGAGGACAGAGGAACCTGGCATGCTACAGTCCATGGGGTCACAAAGAATTGAACACAACTTAGTGACTGAATAGGCAGCAACAACATAAAGGGATCAAATCATCCAGATAATATACATCTGTAGGTATATATGCAAGCAACATCAGAACATCTAAATATATTAAACAAATATAAGCAATTTAAAGCAGAAATAGATAACACAATAGTAGTAATGAATCAATATCCACTTCACTTTCAAAACAATTAATTTCTTGCCTATTCCAGCTTTTAGAGCTGCATTCCTTCCATTCCTTGGCTTTTAAAATCTTCCATCTTCAAAACTAGCAGTGTAACATCTTCAAACCTCTCTCTGCTTTTATGTCATTTTCTACACTGTAGTTAATTTTCTTTCTTTCTCTTGTAAGACAAATGTGATTAATCTTAGGATTCACCCAAATAATCCCAGATAATCTCCTCACTTCAGAATTCTAGCTTGATAGCACATAAAAAGTCCATTTTTCTGTATAAGGCATTATTTTGAGTTCACGGGAATAAGCCCTGGTTACCTTTGTGGGATATCATTCAGCCTAACACACCATACAATCCAGTAATTTTGGGCCTACATATCTACCAGTTGATTTGAAAACTATGCCCACACAATAATCTGCAACTTAATTTATATAGAAACCTTATTCATAATCATTAAAAAAAAAGCCCTGGAATCAACCAATATTCAGTATGGGAGTAGATAGACAAATGGTGCATATTCATATTGAGATACTATGAAGTGATTTAAAAGATGAGCTATCAAGTCTTTCAAGGACATGGTTACATAGTGCATGACTCTATTTATATGGCAAAATGAAAAACTACAAAGAGGCTATCAGTGTTCACCCCAGATTAAGGGAGATAAAGGTTCAATAGGAGATGCGAAAGGAATTTGATTAGAGTGTTGAAACAATTTTGAATGACATTATAATGATGGACATGTGAACCCATAAAATTCTACAACTAGAACCATGAATATTTATGTATGCAAATGTTAAGAATTAGGTCATCAGACTTCAAAATGGAATGCAGAGCATGACAAAATAAACTAACTTCTATTATAGGAAAGAATGTGAGAAAAATTACTGACCTATGTAACTCTGGCAATGTGGGGTCTATACACGGAAGGTAGATGAATCTGCACATTAAAACAAAGTAGCTTCATATGAGGTATGCATTAATTTTGTAATGTCCACTAAACATATGCACAACTTGAGAGTTGCATGTTAAGTTATATTTGGGGCAAAATGAGGACTGCAGCTCAGGAGATGGCACATGAGTTAGCTCTGGGAGACTGCTCCAAGGAGGCAGAAGGGGAAGTCATGCTATACACAAGTTTGTAACAAAGGGAGCAGGCAATCTGAGCATAAAGATAAGGTATCAAGTTAAGGAATTTAGCATTCTGTGTTTGGGAAGATGCAAGCCTCTGGGCTCACTGAATTCATTCCTTTCATATGCACCTCAGCTATCTGGGGCCAAATCCTGTTTCTTTGTTCACCTTAAGGAGTGGCAGATGGTTGCTTCTTGTATTCCCCCAGCTCCTCAGCAATCCCCCTGGGGGGTGGCAGCATCTGCCTGATATGGCAGTTTGGGGAAGATTTAATCACATTTGAGGCCAGAAATCACCGATGACTGTGGCATTTCTTGTTTATTGATATGACAGGAAATATTTTCATTTCACAGTAACCTCTATAAATGTGTATTGGAATTGAAAAATTAAATAAATTTACAGAAGATAAGGAGAGCCAAATTTCTCACTGTTGAAGAAGAAAGTTACAGATAAGCAGGGGGAGGAGGATAGAATGATTCACACGGTAATGAAATTGTTGTAGCCACACATTCCAGGAAACCAACTCACTCAGAAAGACAACGCAGATAGTGGAGAGCAGTTCATTACATCTGCGGGCCCAAGGCAGAGTCTCCTCTTAACTAAGGACCCCAACCAGCATTTGTGAAAACATTTTATACCCCATGTGTACATGTCTAAGCCTACCACCCCAAATTCCTTGAGACTTACATAAACTAAGGAAGGGTAAATACAATCCCAATAACCCCATCAGTCATGTGCCATGTGCTCAGACAGTTAAACAATTCAGTTCAGTTCAGTTCAGTTCAGTCACTCAGTCGTGTCCGACTCTTTGCGACCCCATGAATCGCAGCATGCCAGGCCTCCCTGTCCATCACCAACTCCCGGAGTTTACTCAAACTCATGTCCATCGAGTCGGTGATGCCATCCAGCCATCTCATCCTCTGTCATCTCCTTCTCCTCCTGCTCCCAATCTCTCCCAGCATCAGGGTCTTTTCCGATGAGTCAACTCTTCACATGAGGTGGCCAAAGTATTGGAGTTTCAGCTTCAGCATCACTCCTTCCAATGAACACCCAGGACTGATCTCCTTCAGGATGAACTGGTTGGATCTCCTTGCAGTCCAAGGGACTCTCAAGAGTCTTCTCCAACACCACAGTTCAAAAGCATCAGTTTTTCGGCGCTCAGCTTTCTTCACAGTCCAACTCTCACATCCCTACATGACCACTGGAAAAACCACAGCCTTGACCAGAGGGACCTCTATTGGCAAAGTAATGTCCCTGCTTTTTAATATACTATCTAGGTTGGTCATAACTTTCCTTTCAAGGAGTAAGCGTCTTTTAATTTCATGGCTGCAGTTACCATCCATAGTAATTTTGGAGCCCCCAAAAAATAAAGTCTGACACTGTTTCCATTGTCTTCCCATCTATTTCGAGGTGATGGGGCCAGATGCCATGATCTTAGTTTTCTGAATGTTAAGCTTTAAGCCAACTTTTTCACTCTCCTCTTTCACTTTCATCAAGAGGCTTTTCAGGTCCTCTTCACTCTCTGCCATAAGGGTAGCGTCATCTGCATATATGAGGTTATTGATATTTCTCCTGGCAATCTTGATTCCAGCTTATGCTTCCTCCAGCCCAGCATTTCTCATGATGTACTCTGCATATAAGTTAAATAAGCAGGGTGACAATATACAGCCTTGATGTACTCCTTTTCCAATTTGGAACCAGTCTGTTGTTCCATATCCAGTTTCTAACTGTTGCTTCCTGACCTGCATACAGGTTTCTCAAGAGGCAGGTCAGGTGGTCTGGTATTCCCATCTCTCTCAGAATTTTCCACAGTTTATTGTGATCCACACAGTCGAAGGCTTTGACATAGTCAATAAAGCAGAAATAGATGTTTTTCTGGAACTCTCTTGCTTTTTCAATTAGTCAATAATCAATAAGCATAAGGTAACATTCTGACATTTACAGAAAAATGTATGGCCTGTCTGGAGGAAGGGGTGATTATTGTATGTGTTCTCTTAGGTGACAAGTAACCTGGATAAGATCTTCAAGATTCCCCTGTCTGGACGGGGTCTTATCCTTCTGTTGTCATTTCCAAAGACACTACACACAGAGTTCAGAGTCCATTGGAGAGGTGGCTGAGCATAATCAGCATAAACAGGCCTAAGATGGAGTCCAGGTCCTATGAATTCCTTCTTCAAAAGGAAATTGAAGATATTAATGAACTCATGTTTATTTTTATACAGATATATATCATTAAACAGATATATGTATTGATATGGGTATATACACAGATCAGTACACATGCACACATTTCCTTTCTCTGCCAGCTAAGAGAGCCTAGAAACAATACCTCAGAAGTAATGAGCACACCTAGTGTTCAGATCTTGGTTTCTACTATCAATCTCCAATAAAAGAAACTAGAGATCCTTGGGCAAATGGATGGTTCTAGGATAAAATTAGTAAATACATAGGTGCATATGAAGAATTCAAAATTGAGAAAGTGCTCAAACTACAATGATAGGGATGTGTCAAAGGGACAAAGTAGCTAACAAAAAAGTGCTGGTCATTCAGTTGTGTCTGACTCTTTGTGATTCCACAGACTGTAGTCTGCCAGGTTCCTCTGTCAACAGGATTTTCAGAAGTGGGAAATGTAAGGCAAGTGCAGAGAAAAAGAGAGTGAGCTGGGCAGTCAGGCAAAAAAGGGAAATTTATTAGAGGGAAATGAGAGGGTGACTGGCCCTTAAGGAGAACCAGTGTCCTCCCTTTCTGATGGGGTCTTTCTTATACCCTGGCAATGAAAAATTCTCTGAAGGGATGGTTAACTTTTAGGCTATAGAGTCCTGTGGTCACGTAGCCAGAGGTCTGGAATCTGGTGGTCTCATAGCTTTGAGAAGGTAGGTGCCAGTGAGAAAACAGAATGTCATTTGGGCAATTTGGTCAGTCTCAAGGATCACTGTGATTTTATTCTTTGTTTGCAAAGGTCAACATAATGAGCCATTTCTACCATAAGCCCCCATGTGGGCCTGATCATTCCAGCCTTTTTGATTTAGGATGAGGGCTGAAGGTCAATCTTCTGTAACTGTTCCCTCTGGGACAGGGGTGTCATGGGGGTGAGATAAGAAAAGGCTGGAATGTGGGTCAAGGGGGTTTGTGTGGGGTCGAAGTTTTTGATAATCTGAGCGAGTTAGAAGTAGCTCATGGATAGTTTGGTTGGTGAAGGCTTGTAAGTGGTCCTGAAGAAATTTTGAAAAAAGATGCATTAAACATGGGCTGAAAATTAGAATAAGGGTAAGTAGAAGGAGAGGGCCTAGAAAAGGTAGGACCCAGGGCATCCAATTCCAATTGCTTAACCAGTTTTCCCATGAATTACTGAGGTGCTGACGTATTCTTGAGGCCCTTTTTGTCAGATTTCTTGCTGCTTCCTTTACAATGCCTGATTTATTGGTGTAGAAGCAGCAGGCTTCCTCCAAAAATAGGCATAGGCCTCCTTTTTCTGCTGTGAGGAGGTCTAATCCTCTTCTGTTTTGGAGGACCATGGCTGCCAGGGAATCTAGCTGGTTTTGGATAGTGATAAGGCTGTTAGCTATTTCTTCTAGGCTCTCAGTGAGGTCTTTAGAAAGGCTTTGATAGTAATTTAAAGAGGTTGCAATTCCTGCAGTACCTGTCCCAATTCCAGCCATTCTTCCTAAACAGATTAATAGAGGAATGAATTGAACTGCCTGTCTGAGTTGGTTATGAGTTAGTGGGATAAGGAGGGTCTGATTGTTAGGAGCAATAAAAATAACTGGGGCAAGATACACCAGAGTGCATGCTCCTGTCCAGTTAGTGGGAAGACATAAACAGGCGGTGGCTCTACATAAGAAAAATATTCCAGGAGTAAGAAGACAACAGCTGAAATTGATAGCAAATAGTCTTTCTGGGAACTTGTTAGTAGTCTCTGAAAAGGACAGTGTACTCTCCAGTGTAGCCCTATAGGAGGAGTATTTATGGCATATGCATAAGGGCATCTCCCTGAGAAAGTAAGAGAATGTCCCACAGTTTCAGAGACATGGTATACAGTGAGGCCTGAAAGGAAGGAGAGACTTGTTTATAGAATTTTTTTCTGGAAAAACAGAAAGGATCCTGTTGTTGTAGATCAGCATCAGAGGTTGTGGGTCATCCTATAGCTGGTCCTTCATGAGCAGAAGTGAGATCTGTGAGGAGGGAGGTCAGTGTCTTGTCAGAATTGTGAATTTTATCAATTGAATATAAATAACGTACATATGATTAAAAAAGGGGGGGATTATGTGTGAAAAAGAGAAGTGTTTATGTGAGCCCATTGATCTGTGGACCTGGGGAGTGCTGATCCTCAGGAGGAGGAGATGGATAAGCAAATCCCACAATCACTGGTCAGGGTTGGGTTTGAGGTGTTGAGTAAAGAGTCAGATTTAGAGTTCTGAATAGGGAGACAAGGTTTGGGGCAGGGTGAGTTATAGGCAGGGTATTAATGTGAAGTTTGGACTGTAAAAGAAGAGGGAGTAAGAGTAAAATCATGATGTGATGTCTCATGTCTAAGGGGAGAAAATGATAAAAATAAGAATCCAGGTGTAGAAATCAATTTGGGTTGGTGTGAACTCTATGAAATCTCCCTGGAGCCAAAGATCAGTTATAAAGTCAAGGAGTAAAGGGAGATCAGTAACAGTGGTGTTTCCAGGAAAGGTAAGGGCTTGTGTTACTATGTGAAGGAAAGTGGATAATGAATTCATCTAGGCTGATCACAGTAAGAGGAGGACCACACCCCAAAAAACAAGAACTATGGAGAAGTAGGTAAAACAGAGGGAAAGCTTTTGAATGATAGTCCACTCAGGGGAGACACAGAGTAAAGTCCTATTGTGAATAGGGTAAGTAGGGGAAATCCCAGTCCAATTAGTAACCAATACATCTGTTTTTGTTTTACTTATTGATATTTGTTTTTGACTATTCTGTTTCTTTAGGAATTTGATCCAGTTGAAGCCTGGGGGGGGGTCACAGAACAATGGTGGTGTAGTGAGGAGCATCTGAGTAAGGAATGTTTTTGGCAGAGATGGAGAGTTTCTTGGGGTTTGCTTTAATCTAGAGCTATGAAACCAAGAGGAATGACCTGCTAGCTGAGCAGCTCTTGGTGTGGCTAAAACAACCTCAAACAGACCAGTCCATTGAGGCTGGAGTGGTGTAAGGTCTTAAGAAGGACTCAATCCCCAGGTATGAATGTTAAATCAGCTGGATTTTTTTTTTTTTTTTTTTTTTGATGAGGCTTTGGGAGAGAGCAATCTCATGTTCTCTCATGAGGTGTCTAATAAGGTTAAGGGTGGGAAGATAACCTCCCAGTATTGAACTGATCAAAGAGAAAAGGGCATCCATACATGAAGTCAAAAGGACTGAGGAAAGATGGGGCCTGTGGAGTAGCCCTAATGTGAGCCAAAGCCATGGGAAGGAGTTTGGTCCATGGCCTTTGTGATTCTAGAGAGAGTTTGGTTAGATGTGTTTTGAGAACAGAATTTGCCTTTTCTAGTTTTCCTGAGGATTGGTCTATAAGGAATATGTAGTTTCCAGGTTATGCCAAGGGGTTGGGCTACCTGTTGAGTGATCTGGGAGATAAAAGCTGGCCCATTATCGGATTGGAGAGAGAGTGGGAGGCCAAAGTGAGGGATGATTTCTCATATGAGAAATTGTGTTACCTCTGAGGCAGTTTCTGATCTCATAGGAAAAGCCTCAATCCACCCTGAAAAAGTGTCTACTAGAGTGAGCATGAGTTATTTTTTGTGTTGGTGGCATATGAGTGAAATCAATTTGCCAGTCTTCTTCTGGGATTTGTCCTGGAGTCTGATGTGTTGGGAATGAGGAAATAGGCTTGAGGACTCCCTGCAGTGAGACTAAGGAGCAGATAATCCAAGAGTGAGTGATTTGTTGTAGGAGTGAAAGAAGGTTAGGATAGGTGATAAGAGGTCTTAAGAGATGATAAAGAGGTTTAGTGTCTACATGTAGGGTCTCATGAATGTCCATAAGAATCAAATGGGACCTAGTTAAACTTAAAAGCTTTTGCACAACAAAGGAAACTATAAGGAAGGTGAAAAGACAGCCTTCAGAATGGGAGAAAATAGTAACAAGTGAAGAAACAGACAAAGGATTACTCTCAAAAATATACAAGCAACTCCTCCAGCTCAACCCCAGAAAAATAAATGACCCACTCAAAAAATGGGCCAAAGATCTAAACAGACATTTCTCCAAAGAAGACATACAGATGGCTAACAAACACATGAAAAGATGCTCAACATCACTCACTATCAGAGAAATGCAAATCAAAACCACAATGAGGTACCATTACACGCCAGTCAGGATGGCTGCTATCCAAAAGTCTACAAGCAATTGCTGGAGAGGGTGTGGAGAAAAGAGAACCCTCTTACACTGTTGGTGGGAATGCAAACTAGTACAGCTGCTATGGAGAACAGTGTGGAGATTTCTTAAAAAACTGGAAATAGAACTGCCATATGACCCAGCAATCCCACTCCTGGGCATATACACCCAGGAAACCAGATCTGAAAAAGATACGTGTACCCCAATGTTCATTGCAGCACTGTTTATAATAACCAGGACATGGAAGCAACCTAGATGCCCATCAGCAGATGAATGGATAAGGAAGCTGTGGTACATATACACCATGGAATATTACTCAGACATTAAAAAGAATACATTTGAATCAGTTCTAATGAGATGGATGAAACTGGAGCCCATTATACAGAGTGAAGTAAGCCAGAAAGATAAACACCAATACAGTATACTAATGCATATATATGGAATTTAGAAAGATGGTAATGATAACCCTATATGCAAGACAGAAAAAGAAACACAGATGTACAGAACAGAGTTTTGGACTCTGTGGGAGAAGGCGAGGGTGGGATGTTTCAAGAGAACAGCATCGAAACATGTATATTATCAAGTGTGAAACAGATCGCCAGTCCAGGTTGGATGCATGAGACAAGTGCTCGGACCTGGTGCACTGGGATGACCCAGAGGAATGAGATGGGGAGGGAGGGGAGGGGGGTTCAGGATGGGAAACACATGTAAATCCATGGCTGATTCATGTCAATGTATGGCAAAAACCACTACAATATTGTAAAGCAATTAGCCTCCAACTAATAAAAATAATTGGGGGAAAAAAAAAAAAAGAATCTGTGTGGCCTGAGATTGGGGAAGGACATAGCGGCCTGTTTTTGTAACCTCAGTCTCCTTGTGGTTGTGCTCCCTCTTGTAATAATCACGGTTTTTCTTCAGGGAGGTAAAGGGTCTTTATGTTGGAGATTACTATAAGTTGGTGAGCTGATTATCAGAGTGAGGCTTATTTTTCTTCTCTGTCTGCAGCATCGTTGCCCTGTGACATGGGGTCTGAGGCCGTACATGACATTGGCAATGTATGATGCCTACTTCAGTTGGCATGTTAGCTGCTTTTAAAAGTTGGAGTATAAGCAGGGTGTTTTGGGAGAACCTTTAGTAGATAGGAGCCCTCGCTCCTTCCAGATGTCAGCATGTGAGTGTATGATGTGGAAAGTATATTTAGAATTGGTGTATATGCTTTCTATCTTGTTAGCTGTGAGGATGAGAGTTCTAGTTAGTGCAGTAAGTTCTGCCTTTTGGGAACAGGTTCACAAGGGGAGATGTTGTGATTCAATAATTTTGGTGTCAGAGACAATTGCATATCCAGCTACTTTTTTCCTTCTGATGTCATGGAGGAGCTGCCATCAATATACCAAGTAAAGTCAGGGTTATTTAAAGGGGTTGAGGAAATGTGGGAGAAATGGGGCATCAGGTCTTCTAATGCCTCTGTGCAAGTATGGATGGGGGCTCAGAATTAGGGATAAGGGTGGCAGGGTTGAGAGTAGGACAGTGTTCAAAGGAGAACTCAGGAGATTTGAGAAGGGTGACAAGATTTAGTTGGATGCATGAAGGAAATAGAAGGGCCCTGATTTGTGAGACAATAAGTCCTTAAGGTCATGTGGTGAACAAATGACAGTGGATACTCCAAAAGTAAGTTTTTTTTCACTTTCCTGAGCAAGGAGTGCAGCTGCTGCCAGAGCATGTAGGCAGGCCTGGCCATCCTCAAATTGTGGTATCTAATTGCTTTCATAAGATTGAAGTGACAGGAGTGAAAGTGGAGCCCTGATTTTATCCCGAAACTCCTAGGGCAATTTTGTGTCTCTCAGTAGTATAGAGTATAAAGGGGTGAGAAAGGTCAGGAAGTGTTAGAGCTGGGGCTGAGAGAATGGCTTGCTTAAGGGTGTTAAAGGCTGAACAGATATTTTATTTTAGCTCTAGGGGTTCTGAAATACCTCCTCAGGTGGCTTGTGCCTAGTAGGTGAAATTAGGAATACAGAGGTGTGGGTATCCAGCTAACCACAAGAAGGACAGGATCTCTGTCCTTTTGATGTAGGGAGTGGTAGGATGGATATAAGGGACTTTCAATCAGTACTAATATATCTTGTTTGTTTGGTGTTAAAAGGATTCTGAGACAGGTGACTCTAGGAAGAGACAGCTGGACTTTGGTGGGAGATACTCAATAGCCTCTATCAACTAGAAAATTAAGGAGTTGTATAGTGTGTTGTTGACAGTGTGTAAATGAAGGACTACAAAGGAGGAGATCATTCACATATTGGAGGACAGTACTTGGAGTGAGGTCAGGAGAGGTTAGGTCTGATGCTTGAGCTTGGCCAAGAAAATGAGGGCTATCACGAAAGTCTTGTGGGAGAACTGTCCATGTCAGCTGTTGGAAGCAGCAATTGTCTGGATCTGACCAGGTAAAGGCAAAGAGGTCTTGAGAGTCTGGGTGTAACAGAATGGTAAAGAAGGCATCCTTGAGGTCTAGAACAGTGAAGTGGGTAGTGGAAGAGGGAATGAGAGAGAGAAGAGTATAGGGATTTGGAACTACTGGGTGTATGGGGATAACAGCCACATTGATAAGTCTCAGGTCCTGGACCAGGTGATAGGAGATCATTTGGCTTTTTGATGGGTAGGACAGTGGTGTTATAGGGAGAGAGAGTTGGGCACAAGAGGCCCTGATGTAGGATTTTTGTGATGATAGGATTTAACCCTTGTTGATGTTTTTGGAGATGGGGTATTGTGGTTGATTGGGGAATTTAGAGGGGCATTTGAGACAGATATGAATTGGAGCATGGTGAGAGATGTGTGTATCCCAAACTATGGGGTTTACAGATGAGAAGGGCAACGGGGTAGGGGAAGAGGAGGTGGGGTTGAGGAGCAGTAGCCAGGCTAGATCAGAGGGTGGACTTGGGATAGTAATAGAGGCTTTGAATTTTGAGAGAAGGTCTCTCCCAAGAATAGGAGTGGGGCATTTTGGGAGTATGAGAAAAGAATGGGAAAATGGGGTATCTTGAAGTGTGCAAGGTAGAGGCTCAGTTATTCGTGGTGTAGATATTAAACCCCCATAACAGAGACCTGAGAGACCTTGGTTTTTCCAGAGCAGGTAGGCACAGCAGAGTAAGTGGCCCTCATGTCCATGAGAAAAGAGATGGGCTTACCTGCCACAGTGAGAGTCACCCTGGGCTCCATAGAGGTGATGAGAGTTGGGGCCTGGGGCCCTGGGCAACTTCAGTCTTCAGTAGCAAGTCCAAGGAGGCTGGGCAGAGCTGGATTGGAGTACTACTGCTTGGAGCAGGAGGGGATGTCCAGCTCCCTAGAGGGGATTTGGGCAGTCGACCTTCCAATGTCCCTTTATGCCACAGCTGGGACATGTGGACCTGGAGGGGGCCTTGGCTTTAGGCATGAGCAGGCCCAGTGGCCTTCTTTGCCACATTTGAAGCAGGGCCCAGGTGGCTTCCTTTCTTTGTTGGTTGATGGAGGCTTGGAGCCATGTAGGGCAGTGACTAAAAGGTGGTATTTGGCCTAATCTCATTGGGCCTTCTCTAGTTTTGCCTGTTTTTCCCAGTTCAACGAACGATAAATTTAAAAGGTCTTGTTGAGGAGTTTGAGGACCTTTTTATACCTAGTTTCTTTTGGATATCTGGGGATGACTGGGAGATAAAATGGGTGTTAAGGACAATGGTGCCCTCTGCTGAAGTGGGGTCTAATTTTGTATATTTTTGTAGGGCTTCCATTAACCTGGCTAGAAATTGTGCTGGGTTTTCATCTAGTCTTTGAGTTATTTCCTGGAGCTTATCAAAGTTGACAGCTTTATGCCCTGCCTTTTGAAGGCCCACAATGAGGCAAGCAATCACGTGATTTCGGGATGCTTGTCCAGGTCTCCCTGACTGGTAACCCCAGTTGGGATCATCTTGGGGGACAGACATTGCCCTACAGGCTTAGTGTCCTCAGGCCTGTGTATCTCATCAGCATGCACCTGAGAGGCTTGCCATACTCCTTCCTTCTCTTCTTGGAGAAGAGTGGAGGATGATGTAAATATCAGGCCAGGTTAAGTGAAAGGTTGGGAAAGATACTTGAATTCTTTTAGGTAAATATTAGGGTCTGAGAGGAAGCAGCCAAGATGCTTTTCAATTTGAGACAGATGGTGAAGGAGAATGGGACACGAACCCGAACAATGCTTTCTGCTCCAGCTGCTTTCTGTAAAGGGAGGCATGGAACAGGGAAAGGAGTGGGGTCCTGCTGTGAAGTTTCCTGTTTTAAGCTTGTTCGGGGCTGGGTATGGGGAGGGGATCGAGGGAGGTCGGGATAGAGACCTGGGACCCTTGGAGTAGAGTGTGGGGATGAGGCCTCAGAGCTCGCCTCTGGCACAGGCAGGGGAGGGGGTGGGAAGCTGCAGAAGAGGGGAACGAGGAGGGGGCATAAGGTGGAGGTTTCAGAACTGGATCTGGAGCTGCTGCAATGGGACTGGGAGCAATAGGGAGTGGGCTGTGGTCAGAAGGGTCGAAGGAAGAAGGAAAGTCTGAACAGGGATCGGGAGAGATTGTATTAGAAGGATGTGGCCCAGAGTGGGCTAAGAGTGTTTGAGAAGTAGAACAGAATTCACAGAGAAAGGGTTGAGAGCAAAGAGCAAAAAAAGCCTAAACGTAAGGGATTTCTAACCACATGTTGTTCTGGCAGCAAGAGTTATTGAGGTCCCATAGAGTATTATAATCGAGAGTTCTGTTTTCTGGCCATTGGGACCTATTATCAAGTCTGTATTGTGGCCAGACAGTGTTAGAATAGTAAATAAGTCTTTTTGGTCTTATCTCCCCTTGGAAGCCCAAGGCTTTTAGGTTTTGGAGACGACATCCTAGAGGAGTAGATTTTGAGGACTGGAATTGAGAATTTCCCATTGTGGCTGAATGGTGAGGTTAGACAAGTGCGAGCAAAAGTGAGGAGAAAGATCCGAGGGAAAAGGCATCCCCACTCTCAGGACTTTCTCAGAGAGTAATAATAGTCTGTTTTGAAAGGGGCATCCCCTATTTCAAAGTCAGACTGGGCACAAGGCTGAGGGCCTAAGGGCCGTGGGTGTCCTCCCGCCTAGCCCTAGGACTTGGAAAGGAGGCGAGAGAGAGAGGATCCGAGAGAATGGGATTTCACTCACCCTTGTAACCAATGGATGAAATGTGGGCTGGTGTGTGGATGTCAGTCCAGCAAGGTGAGTGGAGAGCCCTGTCCTAGAGCTCATCTCAGGTTCTCGGCAAGGTCCAAGGGAGGGGGACCACCAGAGG
This sequence comes from Odocoileus virginianus, assembly GCF_023699985.2. Lineage (NCBI taxonomy): Eukaryota > Metazoa > Chordata > Mammalia > Artiodactyla > Cervidae > Odocoileus > Odocoileus virginianus. The sequence continues at coordinate 1,728,899 of NW_027224327.1, read as the reverse complement.
TGGGCTTGTGCGAGGAGCCCAGTTGTGGTGGATCTTCCCTCCTGGGTTTTGGCACCAGAATGTAAGGTGAGTGCAGAGAAAAAGCGAGCCGGGCAATCAGGCAAAAGGAAAATTCATTAGAGGGTGACTGGCCCTGAAGGAGAAACAGTGTCCTCCCTTTCTTATTGTAGCTTTCTTATAACCTGTTCCTTTATTGGACCAGAACCTGGTGGTCCGGAGTCGACGATGAGAAAGTGAAAGAAGGAAAGAGGCTAATATTCCCTGGGTTACGCAGCCGGCTTTCGCGCTCCAGGGAATCAGCCAGAAATATATATATATATATATATATATATATCGGAGACGGCAAGGGCAGTAGTTCTAACTCCAGTACTCTTGCCTGGAAAATCCCATGGATGGAGGAGCCTGGTAGACTGCAGTTCATGGGGTCGCTAGGAGTCGGACACGACTTCACTTCACTGAGTGGCTTCACTTTCACTTTACACTTTCATGACTTGGAAAAGGAAATGCAACCCACTCCCGTATTCTTGCTCGGAGAATCCCAGGGAAGGGGGAGCCTGGTGGGCTGCTGTCTATGGGGTCGCACAGAGTCGGACACGACTAAAGTGACTTAGCCGCATATATGAGAGAGAGAGAGAGAGAGAGAGAGAGAGACGGGGGACCCAAGCTCTGATGGAGCAAAGGTGTTTTAATCAACATGGTGTGGGCATATATACTGTCTTACAAGGTAGTTATTCTCAGCAAAGATAAAGATTAAAATTCCAGACTTACAAAACATAAGGCGATCCCTATTAAAGAGAGAGAGTTGTAAACAATCACTTTTTACCATATGGTTCATAAGAAGGAAGAGGGTACTTATCACCATATTGAAAAACTAATGAAGGACATGCCTGGATTCCTCAGCCCCAGGAAAGGTGTGCCTCTCCTCTTAATTAATAAGGCCAGAGGATTCCTGACAGATCCAAAACAGCACACAGGAAGCCTCCTGTTCAATGCTTCCTGACAGCCCGCCAACAAAAGATTCTCCAAAGTGATGATTAATTTTTAGCCTGTAGTTGAGTCCTGTGGTCACATAACGAGGCGGTCTGGAATCTGGGGGTCTCCTAGCCTTGAGAAGGTAGGTGCCAGTGAGAAAACGGAGTCGTTTGGACAATTCGGTCCATTTCAAAGATCACTGTGATTTTATTCTTTGTTTGTGAGGTTGACATAATGAGCCATTTCTACCATGAGCCCCCATGTGGGCCCTATCAGTTCCCAATAACCAAAGCTGGAGTAAACTGAGGGGGGGGAAAAAAAGGTACATTTTCTATTATAACTCAAGTATAACATAAACATCCATGAGTCTATATTGACATAAATTAATAAATTAAGAGGGAGTTTGTAGACAAATTTCTCAAGCAGAAGATTTCCAAATAATTTCTGTAGATACTATGCCTTCAATTGAAGGCATATGTGATGCATAGCTCCCTACCTTTTATGTGTAAGCTCTGCGTAGTGACTTTCTTCCAAAGAGTATTATATTGAAAGGGGGAAGAAGTAACTTGGTGGTACAGTGGCTAGGAGCCTATGTTACCAATGCAAGGTGCCCAGGTTCTATGCCTAGTCAGGAAACTAGATCCCACATGCTGCAGCTGAAGATCCTGCATGCTGCAACTAGGACGCAGCACAGCCAAATAAATACAAATAAACATTTTAGAAAGAAAGATGAAGGAGAGTAGCTCTACAACTCTATTAGCTTGGTGATCAAGATTAGCTTCAGTTAATTGATTATCTTATTGATAGTATATAGTCTTGATATAATGTGATTTAAGTGACATTTTACATCTGTAGTCATCCCCTCGAAATCTCATAACTCCATCCTAATATGAGAAAAATACCCCAAAAAACCCAGTTAACAAGTACATGGACAATATTTCTAAAATCTCTCAATGTCACAAAAAATAAGTATGTCTGAAAATCTGTTATAGCCAAGAGTATCCTGAAGTGACTTGATGACTCCATATAATGTGTTATTCTGGGTAGAATCCTGAAAGAGTAAAGGGAAAATCAAAGAATTCTGAATAAAGTATGGATTCTAGTTCATAATAATGTATCAGTAGTAAGTAATTCACTTGCTGTGAAAGTTTGCCATACCAATGTAAATATTAATCATAGGAAAACTGGGTCTATATTATATGGAAAATGTATGTAGCCTCTTTCAACTTTTCTGTAAGTTAACATCTATCATAGAATTAAATGTATAATGTTATGTTTTATAGATTTATTATAAAATAGTCTCTCAACAATTTTTAAAAATGTAGCTTTATTTTAAATTTCCTGAGCATCCCAAGTAATTCACATTAGATCTAAAATAACTGCCTTCCCTGAAAATGCAGGTTGGAATACATATTTCTACAATTTCCCAGTTGGATCTCCCAGCTGCTCTGAGATAACTCTGCAGTGAATATCTGCATTCAGCAATCCTTTCTCTTTACAGAAGATCAAACCAGTACCAGAATCTAATTAAAAATCTCCATGCAACTGACTCAGCAGGACTTGAGGCAAGAGTAAAATTTTTTCATTATCTGTCCAGGGTGACCATACAGGGAATAATATATCATCTGTGGGAATAAAAGCTCATTTATCCTATTGGTTTTCAAACACAGACTGGTACATGGAGCATGTAGCAAGAGGTTTCATTAAAAGCTGTGATTTTATGTTTTCCAGTAAATACAATAAAATAGGAATTATCATTGAACAAACTATAAATATTTCTCTTCTAATCATAATTACATATATGAAGATAAACAAAGGGAAGATATTTTTCCCACTTATTCATGTGCAATTTAATAAAAAAAAATTGAGCTGAGCTTAAAACAATCAAGTTTGGAGGTATAAAATTCAAAAATGTTACAATAAAGAAAGGAATATAACTGAATGAATGGACCATAATTTACCTCAGGTATTTTCAGAAACTACTGATTCTATTCTACTAGTTTTAGAATACAATAATACTATATTTGTGTAGACTGGCTCCCAAAACTGTAAAATATCAATGATTGATTTGACTTCTGGGTATTAGCATAATAGGACACTACATACTGGAAATTTCTTACTACAAACCTTTATGAATGCTAGAATATTTACTAAGCGTTACATTAAATGCAATATTTAGCTTGTATAAAAGAATGTGACTAATAGAGAAATCCTCAGATTCCAAGAGAATAGAAATGAAACAAAGACCAATAAATATAAGCGGTCATGCAGCAACCACCCTAGGAAAGGGATAGGCTAAGAGGGTTCCCAGTATCTGCAACTGAAGAAATAGAATTTAATGTCTTCCCAGTGATAATGAAAAAACATTTTAAGAGAGTAATGATAGGGAATTGGAACTAAGACCATTATATAAATATATCTGAATAATTACTAAATTATTTAATTTGAAATATTTCATCCATGAGCATAAGATTAAACAGAAAAAAAAAAAAAAACAAAGAACGGACAACAAAACTTAGCTCATTTTACCTGGTTTCAGAATATAAGATTAAAGAATTATCCTCTAAGAATACATAATGTAAGCTCTTTCACTTTGTTAATTGAGATTTGAATTTACTTTGTCATCACAGTCTGTGATGATTAATTTTATGTGTTAACTTGACCAGGCCAGATATTAAACATTAATCTGTGTGTTTCTGTGAGTGTGATTTGGGATGAGATTAATATTTAAATCAGTATTTGTGAGTAAAGCAATCCCCCTTCATAATGTAGATGGGCCTATCCAATCACTCAAATGCCTGAATATAGCAAAAGATAGACATTTTCTCAAGTAAGAGAATTCTGCTGTCTGATGGCCTTCAAACTGGACACTAGCTCTGCCTGGCTCTACAGCAGTCTCCTGGCCTTGGGCTCAAAGCAAGATAACTTCTCTAGAAGTGGCTTCAGACTCAATGAGGACATTGTCTCTGCAGATTTTGCACTGGTTTTGCCAGTTTTCATAATTGTAGTAGCCAATTTCTTATAATACATCTTTTTGTATATAGCACATAATGATAATGACATAGATAGACAGATGATAGATAAATGATAGATTATCCTATTGGTTCTGTTTTTCTGGAGAACCTGGAATGATACATGATCCCAAGACATTAACATGAAAAGCAGTGTGAGGCCAGTGACTCTCTTATAGTGACTTGCAGAACCAGTTAAAAAGTTTGCTAGAAAAGTCATAAATGCAGGCTATAAAGCATTCCTACAGGTAAAGCAAAATTTAAAAGTGAACACACAATCCAAAGTAATAAAATGAATCAGAAAATGATCCTGCATGATCCTCAAGATCAAAATAAATAGAATGAGTCCCCTAAATCTCACATGATGAGTATAAATTAGCATATTTAAAATTATTAAACATATAAACTAAATAAAATTATAATAAAAAATAAGACATCAAGATAAAGTACATCCAACATTTTTTTAAAAATCCAGAAATTAAAACAATTTTCAAAAACATACTGAAATGTTGAGTTAAAAGATATACTTATAAGATCTAATTTATGTCATACATGAATTCTAGAAATATAGAATGAACAGGTAGTAATATTTCAAGGGAAAATAGATTAGATTTCTCAAATTTGATTAAAAGTACACTCTTTCACATTTAAGATGTACAATGGATTCCAAAGCAACTAAATAAAAAATGATACATAGATATATTACAGTAAAATAGAAAAATGCCAAGGCGTTGAGATCCTAAAGTTGTTAGTTTCCTTAAAAATCATATTACTTGTAATGAAATAATAATTAGGCTGACAGCAGACTTACAGTAGCAAGAAAATGCAACAGAGAACATTTTTCTTCAATACACAGAGAATATAGGATTCCCTGGTAGCTCAGTTGGTCACAAATCCGCCTGAAATGTGGGAGACCTGGGTTCAATCCCTGGGTTGGGAAGATCCTCTGGAGAAAGGAAAGGCTACCTACTCCAGTATTCTTGGCCTGGAGAATTCCATGGAGTGTATAGTCCATGAGGTCGCAAAGAGTTGGATACCACTGAGTGACTTTCACTTTCACTTTCTTTCACAGAGAATATATGTAATAGTCAAACTAAAGTAATATGGCTAACTAAGCTATTATTCAAGAATATGGGCAAAATTAAGATACATTGAACAATTTTTGAGAGGTTACTTCTCATAAACTCTCATCAAAATAATTACAGGATACTGGTATGCATGCTAAGTCATTTCAGTCATGTCTGACTCTTTGCACCCAATGGACTGTAGCCCACAAGGCTCACCTGTCCATGGGATTCTTCAGGCATAAATACTGGAGTGGGTTGCCATTTCCTTCTACAGGGTACTGGTATACATTGGCATTATTGTGGATTCAGTTCCTGACCACCACAATAAAGCAAGTCACATGAATATTTTGTCTTCCTAGTGAATATAAAGTTATGTTTACATCATAGTACTCTATGATGACATCATCGTGTACTAGGTGTGCAATTACATTATATCCTTTAAAAAACAATGTATATACTTTATTTTTTTTATTTTTTTGTACATACTTTTAAAAAAACTTCATTGCTAAAAAATAATCATCTAAGTCTTCATTAGTCATAGAAGTAAATTTGAAATATTGCAAGAATTATCAAAATGTGATATACAGATACAAAGCAAACAAACACTGTTGGAAAAATGATACTGATGGATTTGCACCAGGAACAGTTGCTTTAAACTTTCAATTGTAAAAATCACAATATCTACAAAGAGCAATAAAATGAAGTATGAAGACAAAAAGAAATTTGTCTCAATGGAAAGATCATAATGGGGGGAAATGATGAGAGAAGAAATTGGCAGAGCTGAATAATTGCATGTGATTTATAACAAGTAACAGAAATAGTAGTACTTCCTAATTTGAGAGATATAAAATGACATGGAAATAATATAATAAAATGTATGAGAGTAGAGAATAATAATCAAGCACTCCATGTCTTTGTCTTATTCAAGAATTGGTAGATATTATTAATTAATGATAGAGTTGCCTGGGTCAAGTGTGAATGTTGGAAATACAACAGTAGCTATGGAAGGCAAGAAAGTAGAAGCCGCAGCTATGGAAGAAAGTAGAAGTAAAAAATAGAAGTATAGAAAAGTAGAAGTATGGAAAGTAGAAGAACTATCTATGAAAGGCAAGAAAGTAGAAGGGCAGTAAGGTATATAGGCACAAAGGAAAGTAGGAAAGACAAGGATAATTTCCAAGTAGAAAAAAATTTTAAATTGAAGAGGAAAAAAGAAAGTTTAAAAAGAAGAGGAATAGATTTCAAAAGCCAAGAAAGAAAAATTAATAGAAAAATAAGAGAGAAAATCAAACCTAGTTAGATAGGACTGTGAGTTTACATCTTAATCTAACCTTCTGCCTCTCTGTTTTCTCTAAGTACATAGCAAAGGCAAAAACTTGACAAAATTTTTTAAACAGGAAAATAATAATGAAACGACTTTCATGAATTGCACCTGAATAATAATTTTAATAAAAAGAAAATAACAATGCAAGCTAAAAGGTAAATGTGTCAGGAATCCCTTAAGATTACTCTCGGACTTAACTTTCTAAGAAGACAGAACTCAGAAAAGATGTTATAACCATAATAATGGCTGATCACAGTGAAAGGATACAGATTAAAATCAGTTCAGTTCAATTGCTCAGTTGTGTCCAACTCTTTGCAACCCCATGAACAACAACATGCCAGGCCTCGTGTCCATCACCAACTCCCGGAGTCCACCCAACCCTATATCCATTGAGTCAGTGATGCCAGCCAACCATCACATCCTCTGCTGGCCCCTTCTCCTCCTGCCCTCAATCTTTCCCAGCATCAGGGTCTTTTCAAATGAGTCAGCTCTTTGCATCAGGTGGCCAAAGTATTGAAGTTTCAGCTTCAGCATCAGTGCTTCCAATGAATAGTCAGGATGGATTTCCTTTAGGGTAGACTGGTTGATTCTCCTTGCAGTCCAAGGGACTCTCAAGAGTCGTCTCCAACACCACAGTTCAAAAGCATCAATTCTTCTGTGCTCAGCTTTCTTTGTAGTCCAACTCTCACATTAATATATGACCACTGGAAAAACCAGAGCCTTGACTAAATGGACCTTTGTTGACTAATGTCTCTGCTTTTGAATATGCTGTCTAGGTTGGTCATAACTTTCCTTCCAAGGAGTAAACGTCTCTTAATTTCATGGCTGCAATCACCATCTGCAGTGATTTGGGAGCCCAAAAAATAAAGTCAGCCACTGTTTCCCCATCTATTTTCCATGAAGTGATGGGACCAGATGCCATGATCTTAGTTTTCTGAATGTTGAGCTTTAAGCCAACTTCTTCACTCTCCTCTTTCACTTTCATCAAGGGGCTCTTTAGTTCTTCTTCACTTTCTGCCATAAGGGTGGTGTCATCTGCATATCTGAGGTTATTGATATTTCTCCTGGCAATCTTGATTCCAGCTTGTGCTTCATCCAGCCCAGTGTTTCTCATGATGTACTCTGCATATAAGTTAAATAAGCAGGGTGACAATATACAGCCTTTTCCTATTTGGAACCAGTCTGTTTTTCCATGTCCAGTTCTAATTGTCGCTTCCTGATCTGCATGCAGGTTTCTCAAGAGGCAGGTCAGGTGGTCTGGTATTCCCATCTCTCTCAGAATTTTCCAGTTTATTGTGATCCATACAGTCAAAGGCTTTGGCATAGTCAATGAAGCAGAAATAGATGTTTATCTGGAACTTTCTTGCTTTTTCAATGATCCATCGGATGTTGGCAATTTTATCTCTGGTTCCACTGCCTTTTCTAAAACTAGCTTGAACATCTGGAAGTTCATGGTTCACATATTGCTTAAACCAGGCTTGGAAAATTTTGAGCATTATTTTACTATCTTGTGAGATGAGTGCAATTGTGCAGTAGTTTGAGCATTCTTTGGCATTGTCTTTCCTTGGGATTGGAATGAAAACTGACCTTTTCCAGTCCTGTGGCCACTGCTGAGTTTTCCAAACTTGGTGGGATATTGAGTGCAGCACTTTTAAAACATCATCTTTCAGATTTGAAATAGCTCAACTGAAATTCCATCACCTCCACTAGCTTTGTTTGTAGTGATGCTTCCTAAGGCCCATTTGACTTCATATTCCAGGATGTCTGGCTCTAGGTGAGTGATCACACCATCATGATCATCTGGGTCATGAAGATCTTTTTTGTACAGTTCTTCTGTGTATTTTTTGCCACCTCTTCTTAATATCTTCTCCTCCTGTTAGGTCCATACCATTTCTGTCCTTTATTGAGCCCATCTTTGCATGAAATGTTCCCTTAGTATCTCTAATTTTCTTGAAGAGATCTCTAGTCTTTTCCATTCTATTGTTTTCCTCTATTTCTTTGCATTGATCACTGAGGAAGACTTTCTTGTCTCTCCTTGCTATTCTTTGGAACTCTGCATTCAAATGGGTATATCTTTCCTTTTCTCCTTTGCTTTTTACTTCCCTTCTTTTCACAGCTATTTGTAAGGCCTCCTTAGACAGCCATTTTGCTTTTTTGCATTTCTTTTCCATGGGGATGGTCTTAATCCCTGTCTCCTGTACAATGTCACAAACCTCCATCCATAGTTCATCAGGCACTCTATCAGATCTAGTCCCTTAAATCTATTTCTCACTTCCACTGTATAGTCATAAGGGATTTGATTTAGGTCATACCTGAATGGTATAGGTGATTGAATATTGAATGTTATAATATTTTCTTCATTGTCTTCAATTTAAGTCTGAATTTGACAATAAGGTGTTCATGTTATGAGCCACAGTCCATTTTTGCTGACTGTATAGAACTTCTCCATCTTTGGCTGCAAAGGATATAATCAACCTGATTTCAGTGTCAGCCATCTGGTGATGTCCCTGTGTAGCGTCTTCTCTTGTGTTTTTGGAAGAGGGTATTTGCTAAGACCAGTATGTTCTCTTGGCAGAATTCTATTAGCCTTTGTCCTGCTTCATTCCATACTCCAAGGCCAAATTTACCTGTTACTCCAGCTGTTTCTTGACTTCCTACTTTTGCATTCCATTCCCCTATAATAGAAAGGATATCATTTTTGGGTGTTAGTTCTAGAAGGTCTTGTAGGTCTTCCTAGAACTGGTCAACTTCAGCTTTTTCAGCATTACTGGTTGGGGCATAGACTTGGATTACCTTGATATTGAATGATTTGCCTTGGAAATGAACAGAGTTCATTCTGTCATTTTTGAGATTGCATACAAGTACTGCATTTTGGACTCTTGTTGACTATGATGGCTACTCCATTTCTTCTAAGAAATTCCTGCTCACAGTAGTAGATATAATGGTCATCTGAGTTAAATTCACCCATTCCAGTCCATCTTAGTTCGCTGATTCCTAGAATGTCGATGTTCACTCTTGCCATCCCCTGTTTGACCACTTCCAATTTGCCTCGATTCATGGACCAAACATTCCACGTTCCTATGTAATATTGCTCTTTACAGCATCAAACCTTGCTTCTATCACCAGTCCCATCTACAACTGGTTTTTGTTTGTTTGTTTTTTTACTTTGGTTCCATCCCTTCATTCTTTCTGGAGTCATTTCTCCACTGATCTTCAGTAGCATGTTGGGCACCTACCTACCTGGGGAGTTCATCTTTTCAGTGTCCTATCTTTTTGCCTTTTCATACTGTTCATGGGGTTCTCAAGGCAAGAATACTGAAGTGGTTTGCCATTCTCTTCTCCAGTGGACCACATTCTGTCAGACTTCTTTACCATGACCTGTCCTTCTTGGGTGGCCCCACACAACATGGCTTAGTTTCATTGAGTTAGACAAGGCTGTGGTCCATGTGATCAGATTGGCTAGTTGTCTGTGATTGTGGTTTCAGTCTATCTGCCCTCTGATGTCCTCTCTCAGTGTCTACCATCTTGCTTGGGTTTCTTACCTTGAATGTGGGGTATCTCTTCACAGCTGCTCCAGCAAAGCGCAACCACTGCTCCTTACCTTGGACGTGGGGTAGAAAATAATCAAGGAAAAAAAATGTGCATGGGTGAAGTCCGAGATTTATATGGACCTGTTTTGTTCTCCCAGGAATAATGTGTGGTAACACATGTGTAATTTTGTCAACCAACGAAGAGCACTCAAAACTTGAGATTTTATTGGGGATCATTTATAAGAGCATACATCTCCTGTATGACTGACCTCAGCTACTAAGACTCTAGTCCTTCAGAACAAAACCCTTTTCACCATAAATTGCACTGTCTGTGGACTATTGATCAAACTAATATAATATGGCTGAAGACCTCCAGCAAACAATAATCATATCAGGACTATACCTGGAGAGTCCCGTGGACAGAGGAGCCTGGTGGGCTACAATCCTTGGAACTGCAAAGAGTCAGACACAACTGAGTGACTAGCACTTCCGCTTTCCATGTATATAATATATGTGTGTATATATATATATGTGTATATATACACATGTGTATATGTGTATACATATGTGCATATGTATACATATATGTATACACACATATACATATATTGCACACACACACACATATATCACTTTATCTATTAGTTTGCCAGTAGACATTTAGATTATTTCTATGTCTTAGCTTTTGCAAATAGTGCTACTATGAACATTGCAGCTATCTTGTGAAAATGTGCTGTGTTTATGCACTCAGTCATTCCCAACTCTTTGCCACTCATGGACTGTAGCCTGCTATGCTCTTCTGTCCATGGAGATTCTCCAGGCAAGAATACTGGAATGGGTTGCCATGCCCTCCTCCAGGGGATTTTCCCAACCCAGGGATCAAACCCAGGTCTCCCACATTGCAGGTGGATTCTTTCCTGTCTGAGCCACCAGGGAAGCCCAAGAATACCAGAATGGATAGCCTATGCATTCTCTAGCAGGTCTTTCTCACCCAGGAATCAAACCAGTGTCTCTTGCATTGAAGGTGGATTCTTTACCAGCTGAGGTAACGAGAAAGCCCATAGGGATACATATATCTTTTCAAATCATAGTTTTGCATGGGTATATGCATTCAGCAGTGGGACTGCTGGATCATATATGGCATTCTATTTTTTAGTTTTTTTGAGGAAGCTCCATACTGTTTTCCTTATTGGCTGCACCAATTATTAATTCCCAACAACAGTGTAAAAGGATTATCTTTTTTCCACACTCTCTTCAAAATTTATTATTTGTAGACATTTTATGATGGCCATTGTGACCAGTATGAAGTGGTAACTCATTTTGCTTTTTGTTTGCATTTCTAGATGGGGAGACAGTGGAAACAGTGTCAGACTTTATTTTTTGGGGCTCCAAAATCACTGCAGATGGTGATTGCAGCCATGAAATTAAAAGATGCTTACTCCTTGGAAGGAAAGTTATGACCAACTTAGATAGCATATTAAAAAGCAGAGACATTACTTTGCCAACAAAGGTCCATCCAGTCAAGGCTATGGTTTTTCCAGTGGTCATGTATAGATGTCAGAGTTGGACTGTGAAGAAAGCTGAGTGCCGAAAAATTGATGCTTTTGAACTGTGGTGTTGGAGAAGACTCTTGAGAGTCCCTTGAACTGCAAGGAGATCCAACCAGTCCATCCTGAAGGAGATCAGTCCTGGGTGTTCATTGGAAGGACTGATGCTGAAGCTGAAACTCCAATACTTTGGCCACCTCATGTGAAGAGTTGACTCATTGGAAAAGACCCTGATGCTGGAAGGGATTGGGGGCAGGAGGAGAAGGGGACGACAGAGGATGAGATGGCTGGATGGCATCACCGACTCGATGGGCATGAGTTTGAGTAAACTCTGGGAGTTTGTGATGGACAGGGAGGCCTGGCGTGCTGTGATTCATGGGGTTGCAAAGAGTGGGACATGACTGAGCGACTGAACTGAACTGAACCAAACTGAATAATAAGTGATGATGAGCATCTTTTTATATGCCTATTGCCCATCTATATGTCTTCTTTGGAGAAACGTCTTCTCCCTGTTATTATATTGGGTTGTTTCTTATTATTGAAAGTATGAACTATTTGTATATTTTGGAAATTAAACTCTTGTCAGTTGCATCATTTGCAAATATTTTCTCCTAATCCATAGATTGTCTTTTTGTTTTATGGTTTCTTTTGCTGTGAAAAGCTTAGAAGTTTTATTATGTCCAGTTTGTTTATTTTTGCTTTCACTTCTATTGCCTTGGGAAGCTGACCTAAGAAAACATTGATACAATTTATGTTAGAGTATTTTACCTATGTTCTCTTCTTAGGGGTTTTATGGTGTCATGGCTTATATTTAAGTACTTATGCCATTTTGAGTTTGAATTTGGATATGGTGTGAGGCTGTGTTCTAACTACATTGGTTTGCATGCAGCTATCCAATTTTCTCATTATTACTTGCTTAAGAGCCTGTCTTCTCTCCATTGTATAGTCTTACCTCCTTTGTCAAAGATTGGCTGACCATAGGTGTTTGGGTTTATTCCTGGCCTCTCTATTCTGTTTGATTGATCAATATGTCTGTTTTTGTACCAATACCATGCAGTTTTGATCACGGTAGCTTTGTAGTATTGTCTGAAGTCTAGGAGGGTTATGCCTCTTGCTTTGTTCTTTTTCCTCAAGATTACTTTAGCAATTCTGGTTCTTTTATGATGCCATACAAATTTTAGAATAATCTGTTCTAGTTTTGTGGAAAATGTTATTGGCATTTTAATAAGTATTGTATTAAATATGTAGATTTGTTTTCAGTAGTATGGCTATTTTAACAATATCAATGCTTCCAATCCAAGAGAATAGGATATTTTTCCATTTCTTTAAATATTGCTCTATTTTCTTTTTTTTTCCATTTATTTTTATTAGTTGGAGGCTAATTACTTTACATCATTACAGTGGTTTTTGTCATACATTGAAATGAATTAGCCATGGATTTACATGTATTCCCCATCCCGGTCTATTTTCTTTATTAGCTCTCAGCATAAGTCTTTCACCTTGGTAAGGAGTATCTTATCTCTTATCTTCCTAAGTATGTAGCTTTTTTGATGCATTTTTTAAGTGCATTGCTTGCTTACATTCTTTTTCTGATATTTCAGTGTAAAAAAAAAATCTGTATGTTAATATTTTATCCTTCTGAGATAACATTTCTTAACTCATTCCATGAGGCCAGAATTACCCTTATTAGCCAAAGACATCACACACAAAAAATAAACTTTAGGTCAATTTCCTATGAACATAAATGGAAAATCTTCAACAAAATATTGTCAAATTGAATACAGCAACACCTTAAAAGCGATGATACTCCATTTCAAAGTGTGTTCTCTAAGGAATGCAATGTGTTTCAATATATAAACATCAATGTAATATATAATGTAAATAGAATAAAGAAAAGAGCATATGATAATCTTGACTCATACAGAAAAGGCATCTGAAAAATCCAACAGTCTTCCTCTATAAAACAGTCAACAAAGTTGTATGTCTATCAACTAGTGATAGAAAAGAAGTTTCAACATGAAATATCTATATATGAAAATCTCACAACCAAGATTATACTTGAAATACCAAAAGCTTTCTGCTAAGGTTGGGATTATGACAATGATGCCTCCTTTTGCTTCTTGAATCAACTCTGTACTAGAAATTCTAGCCAAGGCATTCTGATAAGGAAAAGAAACAGTTGATATGCAAATTGGAAGGAAGTAAAACTAACTCTAGGTGCTGATAAAATTATTTTACATAGAGAAAATCCTCAAGAATACATGCACACACACACAAACACACACACACACATATACAAAGCAACATTTTAGAGCTAATAAATGAATTTAGCAGTTTCAGGATAGAAGATTAACACATAAAGATCAGTTGTATTCCCATACACTAGCAATAAACAATCTGAGAACATTAAGAAAGCCATTAATTTACAATAACATTTACAATATAAAATGCTTAAGAATTAACCAACAAGCCTGACTTTAAAGTACAAAACATTGTTGAAATAAAGAAGACTTAGATAAACAGGGCAATCCTACGTTTGTAAATTAAATGAGTTAATATTGTTAATATGCCAAATTCCCCCAAACAACCTATGAATCAACACAATTCCTATCAAAATCTGAGTGACCTTTTGTAGAGAATTGAAAAGGCTGATATTAAAAATTCATATGGAAGTGCAAGACCCTCAGTAGGCAAAACAATCTCATAAAACTTTTGAGAAGGTAACAGGCAGGAAGGCCAGGGGTCTCCAAATGGAGGAAATAGGCTGCAAGTGTCAGATATTTTTATCTCTCTCTTAAGCAGCAGGAGGAAACAAACTAGTGTTTTATATATATATATATATATATATATATATATATATATATATATATTTTCCCTTATGTATACAAATTTAAAAAGAGGTTTCTCTTAAAATTCTGTGTTGCCATAATGACACCTGGTTCCACCTGAACTTAACTTTTCTCAAACCTTGAGCTAACCAATGTATTTTTCTTATGGAAATGTTTGTCTTTAGCTATGTATTTACCCTAGACTCTGTCTTTAAATCCCTTTGCATAAAGGCTCAGAATCTGGTTGACAAACTGGTATGTTACACTCATACGTTGTTCTCCTAATTTATGTTAATAAAACTATATATCTGTATGGAAATCTGCCTTTCTTCAAGATTCATGTTAATCATTTTATGGCCCAGAATGATTCACCTGGTTCCAATGCTATCTCAAAATGCGTGATGTGGGTGAGGGTCCTCGTGCCATTCTCTGAGTTTTGAGCGATTTTCTTTTTTTAATTAGCAGACTGCTAGTAGCTATATAACATCCAGCTAAAGACTAGCAGGGGGGGGCACTCTTTCTGCCCCCTCCTGATGTCTATGTCAGAAGCTTTCTCTATCTCTTTTATACTTTAATAAAACTTTATTACACAAAAGCTCTGAGCGATCAAGCCTCGTCTCTGGCCCTGGATTGAATTCTTCTCCTCCAGAGGCCAAGAATCCCGGCATCTTTTGTGGTTCAGCAACAACCTTTCACTTTCAGATTACAAATTGGATTACTGACACTTCCCAATTTCAAATTTTATTATTACAAAGTTACAGTTATCAATAAGATGTGATGTTGGTGCAAAGATAGACATATACACCAATTGAATAGAGTCAAGTGTCCAGAAATAAACCTATGTATGCATGACCAGTATGTGTAATTTACCACAGTACACACAAGAGAAAATGGTATCCAAAAAATACTGGCTAAGATTCACTCCAACTCAGAAATTACCTAGCTCAGTGTGGGAACAATGGGTATACTTTAATAACCAATAGATTAAAAAAAGAAAATAAGTTGAGATGACAAGAGTATAAGTACTGGGAAATTAAGGAGAAAGCTACATATGAAAGAATAAATCCTCATTGTGACAATAAGGGGAAAGCTTTACTTGAGAAAAAGGGAAAGTGACTTTAAATATTTCAACACTATGATTGTTCTGCTAATAAGTGAACCAGTTCATTAAATTATTAATACCAAAAAATGCCATATATTTTTAAATTTAAAAATAATTAAAAGTATAAAATCAGAGCCAATTAAAAGCAAAATAATACTTGCCAGAAAATACAACCATAAATCAGAGGAGACTAGCAAAATAATATTTCAATATATTTTTTAAGTGAGTGAATGCATTTAAAAAAGAAGGTAATAAAATGCTTAAAATAAAACTTAGAGAATAAATGGACCTACAATAGGAAAATGTTGGGAACTTGCAGAATTCATAAAATAAATGAGAGAGAAAAGATCATGTCAGAAAGGAAACTGGATTACATGGAAAACAAAAGACACTTGACACAATTGAATGATTTACATAAAGTCATATGAAGGATATATAAAAATTTCCTGCATAAGTGAAAATAAGTGAGGAAAAGAATTACCCCAAAGTAATAAAAATAGAAGAAGTAAAAGAGTATAAAAAAAATGTGCAGTCACTGGTCTAGGTATCAAAAATAAAGGAGGGAAGAGAACAAACACATAAAATCATAAGTCAAAAAACTACATTGAAGGTCGGGAGAAAGGGTATTAATTCATGTAATTTTGGAAATTAGTGGAGTCTGCAAAACTAACTGTAAAAGGAACTGCACATAAGCTCTGCATTCTTCACAGT
The DNA here is from genome assembly GCF_023699985.2 of Odocoileus virginianus. Classification (NCBI taxonomy): domain Eukaryota; kingdom Metazoa; phylum Chordata; class Mammalia; order Artiodactyla; family Cervidae; genus Odocoileus; species Odocoileus virginianus. The sequence goes on along the minus strand of NW_027224327.1, from coordinate 1,712,810 downwards.
ACTTTGTTACATGTGGAATATGGACAAATCATTCTCCTTATAGCGAAATGAACATTTTGATAAGTAAATGCCAGATATGGCCATGTTTACACTGATGGAATGTGATATTACAGCAAGAAAAGGGGATACAGATATCAGTATAAACATGTTTAATTCAGTGCAGATACAGAAGACTACATATTTAAATATATACTTTATCAGTTAGTATATAAACATATATTCCTTTATACATCAGCTGAGAGAACCTAGAATCAGTGAAATTCCATCCAGCCATCTCATCCTCTGTCGCCCCCTTCTCCTCCTGCCCCCAATCCCTCCCAGCATCAGGGTCTTTTCCAATGAGTCAACTCTTCACATGAGGTGGCCAAAGTATTGGAGTTTCAGCTTCAGCATCAGTCCTTCCAATGAACACCCAGGACTGATCTCCTTTAGGATGGACTGGTTGGATCTCCTTGCAGTCCAAGGGACTCTCAAGAGTCTTCTCCAACACCACAGTTCAAAAGCCATCAATTTTTCGGGACTCAGCTTTCTTCACAGTCCAACTCTGATATCCATACATGACCACTGGAAAAACCATAGCTTTGACTAGATGGACCATTGTTGGCAAAGTAATGTCTCTGCTTTTTAATATACTATCTAGGTTGGTCATAACTTTCCTTCCAAGGAGTAAGTGTCTTTTAATTTCATGGTTGCAATCATCATGTGCAATGATTTTGCAGCCCCCAAAAATAAAGTCTGACACTGTTTCCACTGTTTCCCCATCTACTTCCCATGAAGTGACGGGACCAGATGCCATGATCTTAGTTTTCTGAATATTGAGCTTTAAGCCAGCTTTTTCACTCTCCTCTTTCACTTTCATCAAGAGGCTTTTTAGTTTCTCTTCACTTTCTGCCATAAGGGTGGTGTCATCTGCATATCTAAGGTTATTGATATTTCTCCCAGCAATCTTGATTCCAGCTTGTGCTTCTTCCAGCCCAGCGTTTCTCATGATGTACTCTGCATATTAAGTTAAATAAGCAGGGTGACAATATACAGCCTTGACGTACTCCTTTTCCTATTTGGAACCAGTCTGTTTTTCCATGTCCAGTTCTAACTGTTGCTTCCTGACCTGCATACAGGTTTCTCAAGAGGCAGGTCAGGTGATCTGGTATTCCCATCTCTTTCAGAATTTTCCACAGTTTATTGTGATCCACACAGTCAAAGTCTTTGGCATAGTCAACAAAGCAGAAATAGATGTTTTTCTGGAACTCTCTTGCTTTTTTGATGATCCAGTGGATGTTGACAATTTGATCTCTGGTTCCTCTGCCTTTTCTAAATCTAGCTTGAACATCTGGAAGTTTATGGTTCACACATTGCTAAAGCCTGGTTTGGAGAATTTTGAGCATTACTTTACTAGCGTGTGAGATGAGTGCAATTGTGCAGTAGTTTGAGCATTCTTTGGCATTGCCTTTTTGGGATTTGAATGAAAACTGATATTTTCAGTTCTGTGGCCACTGCGGAGTTTTCCAAATTTGCTGGCATATTGAGTGCAGCACTTTCACAACATCATCTTTCAGGATTTGAAATAGCTCAACTGGAATTCCATCACCTCCACAAGCTTTGTTCATAGTGATGCTTCCTAAGGCCCACTTGACTTCACATTCCAGGATGTCTGGCTCTAAGTGAGTGATCACATCATCATGATTATCTGGATCATGAAGATCTTTTTTGTACAGTTTTTCTGTGTATTCTTGCCACCTGTTCTTAATATCTTCTGCTCCTGTTAGGTCCATACCATTTCTGTCCTTTATTGAGCCCTTCTTTGCATGAAATGTTCCCTTAGTATCTCTAATTTTCTTAAAGAGATCTCTAGTCTTTCCCATTCTGTTGTTTTCTTCTATTTCTTTGCATTAATTGCTGAGGAAGACTTTCTTATCTCTCCTTGCTATTCTTTGGAACTCTGCATTCAAATGGAATATCTTTCCTTTTCTCCTTTGCTTTTCACTTCCCTTTTCACAGGTATTTTGTAAGGCCTCCTCAGGCAACCATTTTGCTTTATTGCATTTCTTTTCTATGGGGATGGTCTTGATCCCTGTCTCCCGTACAATGTCACAAAGCTCCATCCATAGTTCATCAGGCATAGATCTGTCTATCAAATCTAGTCCCTTAAATCTATTTCTCACTTCCACTGTATAAGGGATGATTTAGGTCATACCTGAATGGCCTAGTGGTTTTCCCTACTTTCTTCAATTTAAGTCTGAATTTGGCAATAAGGAGTTCATGATCTGAGCCACAGTCAGCTCCTGGTCTTGTTTTTGCTGACTATATAGAGCTTCTCCATCTTTGGCTGCAAAGAATATAATCAATCTGATTTTGGTGTCAACCATCTGGTGATGTCCATGTGTAGAGTCTTCTCTTGTGTTGTTGGAAGAGGGTGTTTGCTATGACCAGTGCATTCTCTTGGCAAAACTCTGTTAGCCTTTGCCCTGCTTCATTCTTATTCCAAGGCCAAATTTGCCTGTTAACTCCAGGTGTTTCTTGACTTCCTACTTTTGCATTCCAGTCCCCTTTAATGAAAAGGACAACTTTACAGTATCTCAACTCAGTAGTTGAGATTTAGAAGTAGAGAGGAACTTCCTCAACTTCAGTTTTTAAAAAACAACAAAATCCAACAGCTAACATCATACTTAAAGGTAGAAAATATAATAGGTTCCCACAAAATCAGGAGCAATGCAAGGTATAACTTTTCAACACTCCTACTCCGTATCATACTGAAAGTCATAACTATTTCAATAAGACAAAAAGATAAAAGTTACATATTGGAGAGAAATAAACTATCTTTATTCACAGATGACCTGAAAGTCATGTAGATATTTCCACAGAATCAACAGATATTTTATGAAACAAACAAACAAGTATATCAAGGTTGCAAAATACAAGCTAAATATACAAAAATAAATTTTGTGTATATAAGCAATAAAAAAAGTAATTTGAATTACAAAATTACTTTCACCTACACTATCAACAATAATTGAAATTGTTATATATGTTTAACAAAATATTTATAGGGTCAACAAGCAGAAAATCCTTGATTAAAAAAAGATATAAATAAATGGAAAGATTTCATAATCATGGACTGGAAACTGCTAAGATATCAATTATTCTCAAATTGATCTATTAATATATATTCAACATAATTAAAATCAAAATCCCAGCAAGCTTTTTTTTTTTTTTTTTTTCTTTTCAATTCTTGTTCAGTTCAGTTCAGTTGTTCAGTCATGTCCAACTCTTTGCGACCCCATGGACTGAAGCAAACCAGGCCTCCCTGTCCATCAGGAACTCCCGGAGTTTACTCAAACTCATGTCCGTTGAGTCAGTGATGCCATTCAACCATCTCATCCCTTGTCATCCCCTTCTTCTCCTTCCTTCAATCTTTCCCAGCATCAGGGTCTTTTCCAGTAAGTCAGTTCTTTGCACCAGGTAGCCAAAGTATTGAAGTTTCAACTTCAGCATCAGTCCTTTCAATGAATACTCAGGACTGATTTCCTTCAGAATGGACCCGTTGGATCTCCTTGCTATCCAAAGGACTCTCAAGAGTCTTCTCTAACACCACAGTTCAAAAGCATCAATTTTTTTGCACTCAGCTTTCTTTATATATAGTCCAAGTCTCAACATCCATTCATGACTACTAGAAAAATCATAGCTTTAATTAGATGAACCTTTGATGACAAAGTTATGTCTCTGCTTTATGATAAACTGTCTAGGTTGGTCATAATTTTTCTTCCAAGGAGTAAGCATCTTTTAATTCCATGGCTGCAGTCATCATCTGCAGTGATTTTGAAGTCCCCCCAAAATAAATTCTATCACAGTTTCCACTGTTTTAGGAAACTTGTCATAGTTTGTACACTCTTTGGCCCAATGTCCCGCTTGTACACAGATTAGGCTTTTGCCTTATGTCTTGTCCTTTAAGGATTCGGGTTTTGCCATAGGACTTCCCTGGAGAGCGACCAGCATGTGGGCATGGCTTTTCACTTTCCTTTTCTCCCTTTCCTGGGTTTTGGCCTCCCTCTCGTGTACTCTGTTATAAGAGATACTGGTGGCTGTCTGGACCATCTTAGTCAAAGAGGCATCAGGGTCCTGTTGCTGTAGCTGTTGTAAATTTATCCCGATGTCTGCTGCAAATCATCTTTAAAATCATCTGTCCCTCGTAAGAGTCCAAGTCCAGATCGGCAAACTTTTGGAGGGTCTCTTTCAGATTTTCCAGAAAAGCAATGGGGTTCTTGTTGGGCTCCTGAGTTATTCCTGAGACTCGGCACATTCCCATAACTATTAGGCTTCCTTCTGTTTCCATGGGTGACTTCCTTAGGGGTGAGTCTTTCTGAAGCTTATCCTACCCAATACTGTTGCAACCTGAGAGCCAGGTGTCCCTGGGTCAGGATGCAGATCCCCAGGTAGGCTAAGGCATGACAGCCTCCTAGAGATGGAATTCCTGGGCAGGTCGAGGCATGTCGACTTGATGGAACCCCTGGACTGGCAGATCCCTGAGCAGTTTGAGGCGTGACAACCTTACAAGGACCAGATCCCTAGGTAGGTTGAGTCAGGTCGACCTCCTGGGACCCCCCAGACTGGAGTTTGGCATCCCCAAGGTCTCCAGAGTGACCAGTGCTGGGTAGGATTAAGGGGTTGTAATCTTAACTCATTGCTGGTTTGTCCACTGCAGATGGGAATAGATACCATGATGTAAAGCAATCCAAGCCTGTGCCCTGAGACTGGGAACCTGGTGAAACAGCCATAAGCCTTATCCTCTTATTGCTCTGAGGGAATGTAAGTCACTGATTTCCTCCCCTAGTCCTCCATAAGAGCAGTTTAGGGTGTTTCCAATGGTAAACATTTCATTGTCATAGACCCACTTTAGGTAATAACAGAAGTAATGACAAAGGAGTGGGTTATCTGGTCCTATTAGGGGCATTAGGATTATTTTAATAATAATAAGTGGGACAGATCCTTTAGGAGTTAGTAAAGTGGCTTAAGAACAAACTGATAAGAGGCAACAGACCAGATGTTCCATAAAAGTGGAGTGAAGATTTGATCTGGGGGTATGTTTGTAACTTTAGGAGAAGGGTTTGGGCCCAAACAGGCCTGCAGGGCTAACTCCCAAAGTGGCAAACATTATCCCTGGAAGCCCAATTGCCCTTGAAGGGATGCCACCAACAGATGGACTTCTAGCAGGCATTGTGTGCCTGTCACCTGCCCTAGCAGGTTCACTGAGAGATGCTGTTGTTGCACATGTTGTAGGAAACATGGAAGATGAAGGCCTGAATATCTAGAGGGATTGGATATTATACAGTATTTCCCTCCCAAGGGCCAGCTATTTTCTGGTTGTCCCTCCAGAAGATTGTAGAGGCAACATTGTGGGCCTGGACAGGGCTCAGGAAAAGAGCATGAAACAGGAGGGAAGGGGGCAGGGCACAACTTTTGAAAGAATGACATAGCCCAAGGGCATAACATAAACTGATTAAAATCAAATGGGTCCAAGATGACAAGTCAGATTCAACTAAACCTTGATCCTCAATCTGCAAGCTAAATATCAGAGGTGCCAGGACAGTTCCAAGGCACTGTCAAAAGACCAAGGAGTGGGTGGTTCCCCAATTGTTGGAATGATCCTCCCACTCATTAGCATATGAAATCACCCAGCTCAGGAAAACTAACCACACCACATTCCATGGGCACCACTGCAATGGTCCACTCCCTGTGAAGTGTCCTTCTCTAAATCCAAACAAATCCACCTCTTACCTATGGCTGTGTCTCTCACTGAACTTTTAGCAATGAGATATCAAGAGCCTGAGCTTTACTAGGTCCTAAAACCAGGTACTGTGGGTTTTGGCCAGGCTCAAGTCCCAGTCAGATATAACTGAGTGACTAAGCATAGCACAGAGTCCCTGCCACATGGGTTTGAGTCCCAATCTTAGGTAAATGGTTTCAAACATTTAAACTTTTCCATTCAGAAATGGAAAGATGATGACCTGCCCAATACTTTGTAAGCAGTGGCATAGATGGAGAGAGGAGCTGAAGGACGGGAGGAAAAAGCAGTGGGAAAAATGTGCTGAGGAATCCCCTTCATAACCTGCTGGAAAATCTGCTAAATACCTGACCTGTGCTCACAGTTTTCATTGGCCTGATCCTTGGCACAAAGAAGATTAAGGACAGAAGAACCCCCACCCACTTGGGCAACAGCTACTAGGGCACAGCAGATAGTGGAGCCTTCAGGACACACTGGGGAGTAGCCCCTCCAGAGTCCCTCAATTGCACCCACTGCTGCTCGCCTGTCAGTGGGGGTTTCAGAGAAACAAGAAAGGAGAGATTGTAAAGGAATTAAGATTCTGTTAGCCATATGTCTGCCGGGGTCCAGCCTAGGCAGGATCCAGGGGATACCCTCAGGATGAACGGCGTCGGCGAGAGAGAGACACGAGACCAGCCTTGATAGGGCCAAGTCTGCAAGGGAGAGACAGAGTGACCAGACGGGGGGTGCAGCAGGGTCTGGCAATGCTTTATTTTTTACCGTGGCTTTTATACCCTAAATTAGTACATTTCTAAGGGGAAGATAGTTTAACATTACATCAGCTTGTTCTTCACGAAACCAGGGTGTTTTCTGCATGCTTCTTTGTTTATGAGGGTCTTGTACATTATCTTCTGGCCTTGGGGCCTATTGACATTTTATGACCTAGGTGAATGCAAAGCTGTTTTTTTGTAATCTATTCTTTTTTTTTTTTTTTTTTTTTTTTGTCCATTTATTTTTATTAGTTGGAGGCTAATTACTTTACATCACTACAGTAGTTTTTGTCATACATTGAAATGAATTAGCCATGGATTTACATGTATTCCCCATCCCGTTCCTCCCTCCCACCTCCCTCTCCACCCGATCCCTCTGGGTCTTCCCAGTGCACCAGGTCCGAGCACTTATCTCACGTACTCAACCTGGGCTGGTTATCTGTTTCACCCTAGATAATATACATGTTTCGATGCTGTTCTCTCGAAACATCCCACCCTCGCCTTCTCCCAGAGTCCACAAGTCTGTTCTATACATCTGAGTCTCTTTTTCTGTTTTGCATATAGGGTTATCATTACCATCTTTCTAAATTCCATATATATGTGTTAGTATACTGTAATGGTCTTTATCTTTCTGGCTTACTTCGCTCTGTATAATGGGCTCCAGTTTCATCCATCTCATTAGAACTGATTCAAATGAATTCTTTTTAATGGATGAGTAATATTCCATGGTGTATATGTACCACAGCTTCCTCATCCATTCGTCTGCTGATGGGCATCTGGGTTGCTTCCATGTCCTGGCTATTATAAACAGTGCTGCGATGAACATTAGGGTACACGTGTCTCTTTCAGATCTGGTTTCCTCAGTGTGTATGCCCAGAAGTGGGATTGCTGGGTCATATGGCAGTTCTATTTCCAGCTTTTTAAGAAATCTCCACACTGTTTTCCATAGTGGCTGTACTAATTTGCATTCCCACCAACAGTGTAAGAGGGCTCCCTTTTCTCCACAACCTCTCCAGCATTTATTGCTTGTAGACTTTTGGATAGCAGCCATCCTGACTGGCGTATAATGGTACCTCATTGTGGTTTTGATTTGCATTTCTCTGATAATGAGTGATGTTGAGCATCTTTTCATGTGTTTGTTAGCCATCTGTATGTCTTCCTTGGAGAAATGTCTGTTTAGTTCTTTGGCCCATTTTTTGATTGGGTCATTTCACCTTATCTTCGACAAAGGAGGCAAGGATATACAATGGAAAAAAAGACAACCTCTTTAACAAGTGGTGCTGGGAAAACTGGTCAACCACCTGTAAAAGAATGAAACTAGAACACTTTCTAACACCATACACAAAAATAAACTCAAAATGGATTAAAGATCTAAATGTAAGACCAGAAACTATAAAACTCCTAGAGGAGAACATAGGCAAAACACTCTCCGACATAAATCACAGCAGGATCCTCTATGACCCACATCCCAGAATTTTAGAAATAAAAGCAAAATAAACAAATGGGACCTAATGAAACTTAAAAGCTTTTGCACAACAAAGGAAACTATAAGCAAGGTGAAAAGACAGCCCTCAGATTGGGAGAAAATAATAGCAAACGAAGCAACAGACAAAGGATTAATCTCAAAAATATACAAGCAACTCCTCCAGCTCAACTCCAGAAAAATAAATGACCCAATCAAAAAATGGGCCAAAGAACTAAACAGACATTTCTGTAATCTATTCTTTAATGAACGCAAAGTTCAGTCCTTTTGCAGAAGTTATCAGTTAAATTTATCTAAAAGATTTACCATACAAAGACTCTGCAGCTCCAGTGAGGCAGCGCCTGTTTAGCATTCCTGGTTAAAATTAACAATTCTAAACTCTTATTTTTCTAAATCTTTAACTATAACCACTTTTAGAATAATATTTTATGTTCTCTAATAGGGCTTCCTCACCCCCGAAGGGCTCTGTACCTATTAGGGCCTTTTGTGTGATCAGGTTCTTTATGCTGTTTATGATTAAGGTGTTGTGAGCAGTCATGTGCCTCAGTACACATTTGCCAAGCAGGCTAGAATGCCAGCAAAGGGGTCTAAATTGAAACACTCCTTTCATCCTGGATAATCTTATAGGATACCACCATCCGGGGGACATATTAATTAAAGTTCTAAGTTGATTCTGTTTGGAAAGAGATCAGGGAAGGCCTTCTACCCATGTCACAGAAATTAGGGAGTAGTCTAATATAGCAAGCATCAGAAAGACAGAGATCATCTTTAAGGTGGGCACCGGGGCAGCTTTTCAAAATCCCTGAAGTCCTGATCTGCCTTGCTTGTCAGGTCTCCTCCTCACGACCTTGTCATGGGTGGGATCTCATGTGCTGGCTCCCGGCATGTGTCCTTCCAGCCATAGAGGTGAGGACTTCCTACCCCAACCAGAGGTCTCCTGGAATCTGAGACTGAGCTGTGTGAGCTTGTTTGTCTGCTGAGTTTGTTTTTGCTATCCCTATTTCCAGCACGGTGGGCCTCTTGTCATTTCCACTGCCCTGGGTTTTCTTTGCAGTCAGCTTCCACTGTAGGAGTTTTCACTGATTTGGGCTTCTGCTGGGAGGCCAAGCCAAGGCTGTTTCAGCCAGGTTAAATCTGAGTCACGGCACCATAGATGTCGGGGGAGTGTATAATTTCCTTGGTTCTGTCTCGCTGCATAAAAATTTGAAGCAAAGGACTAACCAATGTTATAGCTCAGTTTTATTGGCAAGCAAGGGAAAATTCCTCGAGTTGTGAAGGCTAGTCGACCCAAAAGAGAAGAGAAGCCCCCAGCTCAATTTTGGCTCCTCTTTTTATATGTTTTTTCTCCTCCCCCTGAGCCTGCCCTATGTAAACTGGGCTAGCCAGGAGGGCTGTTTGTTTTACCTGAGGTCCTCACTCCAGTCCTCAGACCTTCCTTTGTTCTATTTTCACTGTCTTTTAGCCACTGCCATTATGGACTTATTTTTCCTGTTCTAACTACCTAACACATCTGTCTAATGTGTCATTTAAGGCTTGTGTTTCCTTATTAATTTTCTGTTTTGATGATCTGTCCATTGGTGTAAGTGGGGTGTTAAAGTCCCCTACTATTATTGTGTTACTGTCAATTTCTCCTTTTATGTCTGTTAGTGTTTGTCTTATGTATTGAGGTGCTCCTATGTTGGGTGCATAAATATTTACAATTGTTATGTCTTCTTCTTGATTGATCCCTTGATCATTATGTAATGTCCTTCCTTATCTCTTATAATATTCTTTATTTTAAGGACTGTTTTGTCTGATATGAGGATTGCTACTCCAACTTTCTTTTGATTTTCATTTGTATGTAATATATTTTTCCATCCTCTTACTTTCAGTCTATATGTGTCTTTAGGTCTGAAGTGGGCTTCTTGTAGACAGCATATAAATGTGGGTCTTGCTTTTGTATCCATTCAGTCTGTGTCTTTTGGTTGGAGCATTTAATCCATTTACATTTAAAGTAATTATTAATATATATGTTCCTATTGCATTTTCTTAATTGTTTGGGTTTGTTTTTGTAGATCTTTTTCTTCTCTTGTATTTCCTGACTATATAAGTCCCTTTAACATTTGTTGTAAAGCTGGTTTGGTGGTACTAAATTCTCTTAACTTTTGCTTGTCTGTAAAGCTTTTTATTTCTCCATCAATTTTGAATGAGATCCTTGCCATGTAGAGTATATCTTAGTGGTAAATTTTCCCCTTTCAGTACTTTAAATATATCCTGCCATTCCCTTCTGACCTGCAGAGTTTCTGCTGAAAGATCAGCTGTTAAGAGTATGGGGTTTCCCGTGTATGTTACTTGTTGCTTTTCCCTTGATGCTTTTAATATTCTTTCTTTGTGTTTAATCTTTGTTACTTTCCTGAGTCGAGAAGATCTGCTAGAGAAGGGGTAGGCTACCCACTCCAGTATTCTTGTGCTTCTCTTGTGGCTCAGCTGGTAAAGAATATGCCTGCAATGTGGGACACCTGGGTTCAATCCCATGGTTGGAAAGATCCTCTGAAGAAGGGAAAGGCTACCCACTCCAGTATCCTGGCCTGAAGAATTCCATGGACTGTATAGACCATGGGGTCGCAAAGAGTCAGACATGACTGAGTCAGTTTCACTTTTTGTTAGTTTGATTAGTATTTGTCTTGACATATTTCTCCTCGAGTTTATCCTGCATGGGAATCTTTGTACTTCTTGGACTTTATTGACTATTTTCTTTTCCATGTTGGGGAAATTTTCAATTATAATCTCCTCAAAAAAATTTTTCTTACCCTTTTTTTGTCTCTTTTTCTTCTGGGACCCATTTAATTAGAAGGTTGGTATGTTTAATATTTTCCTAGAGGTCTCTGAGACTATCCTTCATTTTTTTCATTCTTTTTACTTTATTCTGCTCTTCAGCAGTTATTTCCACCATTCTATCTTCAGCTCACTGATCCATTCTTCTGTGTCAGATATTATGCTATTGATTCCTTCTAGAGTATTTTTAGTTTCAGTAACTGTATTGTTTGTGGAGAAGGAAATGGCAACCCACTCCAGTATTCTTGCCTAGAGAATCCCGTGGACAGAGGAGCCTGGTGGGCTGCTGTCCATAGGGTCACAGAGTCAGACATGACTGAAGCAACTTAGCATGCCTGCATTGTTTGTCTCTGGTTATTTTTGCTTTATTTCTTCTAGGTCTTTGTTAAATGTGTTAATTCTTGCATTCTCTCCATTCTATCTTTGAGGATTTGGATCATCTTTACTTCCATTACCCTGAATTATTTGTCAGGTAACTTGCCTATTCCCTCTTCATTTATTTTGACTTGTGTGTTTCTAGGTTGTTCCTTCATTTGTTCAGTATTTCTCTGCCTTTGTTGGTTGTTGTTTTTTGTTTTTGTTTTTTCTTAACTTATTGTACTTGATGTCTACCTTCCCCAGGCTTTGAGGCTGAATTCTTTCTTTCTTTTGGTTTCTGCCCTCATAAGGTTGGTCCAGTGGTTTGTGTAACTTTGTGTAGGGTATGACTGGTGCTTGCATTCTGGTGGGAGGAGGTTAGTTTTTTTGTTTTTTCTTTTTTTCTCTGATGGGCAGGTCTGTTTGAAGTGGTAATCTTGTCTGCTGAAGACTGGGTTTGTATTTTTGTCTTGTTTGCTGTTTGGATGAGGCATCCTGCACAGGGTGCTGGTGTCACTTGGGTGATGCCAGGTGTTGCATACAAGCGGTTGCCTTTATAAGAGTTCTCATTAATTGATACTTCCTAGAGTTTATATTTTTGTCTTTGCTGTTTGGATGAGGCATCCTGCACAGGGTGCTGGTGTCACTTGGGTGATGCCAGGTGTTGCATACAAGCGGTTGCCTTTATAAGAGTTCTCATTAATTGATACTTCCTAGAGTTAGAAGTTCTGTGGTCATCTAGGGTCTTGGAACCAGCACTCCCACTCCAAAGCCTCAGCACTTGATCTCTGGCTGGGGAATGGAGATTTCACAGGAGGTTTTTATGGCATTAGATGGGATTAAAACAAATACACAAAAATGAGAAACAAAAGATGCACCCCAGACAAATGGCAATTACAAAATCAGGCAAATAATAGCTAAAATAATGAAATACACACATATACATATACACCAATAGACAAAACCAAAAGAGTCCAATAAATAAATAAAGAACAATAGATTGACCCAGCAAACAAAAGAAACCAAAAAAATGATATCTACAGTTAAAAACAAAACTATCTGAAGCACAAAATGGGAAAAAAAAATTAAAGTAAGGTGTCAACTGGTAAATAAAGCAATGAAAACAAAACAAACTAACAAACATGGTGAGAAAAAGAAGAAAAGAAAGAATAGAAATGCAAAGTTAACACAGGGGTAGATAAAGAAGATTTATATATGTTATAGATTAACTACAACAGAAAAGAACAAACAGCCATACATACCCCAGAAGTAAGGCTTTTTTCTTTGGTTGGAAAAACAAACAAAAGGATAAATGTAGGAAAAAAATAACAATTGTGAATGTAGAAAAGTTTAAAATTAAAGTTAAAAAAGAGAGAGAAAAAAAGAAAAACAGAGAACAGCACAAAACCATGACAGGCCCAATGTTGAGGCAGGAGTATATGAAAGAAATAGAAAGTGTGATTTTAAAGAAATTCTCAAAAGCTTCTTTGTGACCCCATGGACTGTACCCTACCAGGATCCTCCGTCCGTGGGATTTTCCAGGCAAGAATACTGGGGTGGGTTGCCATTTCCTTCTCCAGGTGATCTTCCTGACCCAGGGATCAAACCCAGGTCTTCCACACTGTAGGCAGACGCTTTTACCATCTGAGCCACCAGGGAAGTCTAAATAGATTTAATAGTACTAATAAAATCAACAACTACAATAACAGAGGGGGAAAGAAGGTAAAAGGAAAAAGAAAATCCAGAAGCAACTACAGAACAAGTTAAAATATGAGAATAAATCGATGTTTTTCTTTAATGTCCGCTGTCAGAGTCCTTTCCCTTGCTGGAAGACACTGTCCACCTCACCTCCCTAGGACACCCTTCAACATTAGGCTAGACTCTGGACCTACTGTGGGAACAGTTCACACTCTAATCTGGTCCTACTCCTGTGTGTTCTTGCCTCCAATGTCCACAGTTGTCAGAACTAGTGTGTTTTCTTTTGTGGGAACTACCATTGTCCTTTTGTATAGTCCATAGACAATGGAATAGTTGATCATCTAGATTTAATCTGAGCTTCTACAACTGGTGGGGAGGTTTTGAGTTCTCTTCCTTAGCCACACTGCCCCTGGATTTCAGTTGTGGTTTTATCTCCACATCTGCATGTGGGCTTCCCTGATAGCTCAGTTGGTAAAGAATCCACCTGCAATGCAGGAGACCCCGGTTCAATTCCTGGGTCAGGAAGATCTGCTGGAGAAGGGATAGGCTACCCACTCCAGTATTCTTGGGCTTCCCTTGTGGCTCAGCTGGTAAAGAATCTGCCTGCAATGCGGGAGACCTGGGTTCAGTCCCTGGGTTGGGAAGATCCCCTGCAGAAGGGAAAGGCTACCCACTCCAGTATTCTTGCCTAGAGAATTCCATGGACTGTATAGTCCATGTAGGTTGCAAAGAGTCAGACACGACTGAGCTACTTTCACTTCACTGCATGTGAGTCGTCCATGGGGGTTTGCTCCTGAGTTTGCCCTGGAGGACTTGGGTTTTTCCCAGTGAAGGCCAGGTGTGGAGGTGGCGCAGTTGCTTGTGTCTCAGGTACCCTGACAGCACCAGATACTCAGGGGAGCCATCAGCTAGGGCAGCAGGACATATGGTACCCTACAAGGGCATGGCTACCCATTACAGTATTCTTGCCTGGAGAATTCCACAGACAGAGAAATCTGGCAGGTCACAGTCCACAGACTCGCACAGTTGGACATGACTGAAGTGATGCAGCATGCATGGATGCAGAACTTTTTTAGCCTCTGGCAGTTCTGCCCCACTTAGGGTCATGCATGGAGGTGGCGCAGTTGCTTGGATCATGGGAACCCTGGCCATGCTGAATAAATATGAGCACTGGTGGCTATTGTCACGGGAGATATGGTGCTACTAGGGCTTTCTCTAACCTGTGGCAGCTCTGCCCCAGTGAGGACTGAATGCAACGGTGGTGCAGCAGCTTGGGTCTCAGGGACCCTGGCAGTGCCAAGTGTGCTGGGACTGACTCCCTCAGCTGCAGGAGCTGTGGCCCTATCAGTCTTTTTCTAGCCTCTGGCAGATGGCAATCAAAGGGCCTCTTTGGCTGCTCCACCCATTCAGGCACTTGAAGAACACACTGTCTGAGGTCCTTCTCTGTTGTTGGGCACTTCAGGCACTTAAAGGGCCAACCTCTCTATAGTTCAGCTGCCAGTGGTACTGGCATTTGGGGAGAGAGAGGATATGGTGATAGCTCCACCCCCTACACATGACTCAGCAGTACTGCCTTGCCTCCGTGTCTGTCAGGTTTTCCTTCACAGGCATTTCCCATCACAGTCTCCCCCCTCACGTCCCCTCAGGCCATTTCCCTGTAGTCAACAGCAGACCTGTCCCGGGATTGCTCCACGATCACTACACTCAAGCTTCCAGTCACTGTGCCTTCTAGGGGACCCACGTCCCTGTCCGAGGTACGTATGGCTGTGGCAAGGACTGTCTGTGCGATTCTTATTCTTATTCCATTTAGACTGTTGCAGATCAGGTGCTTCACTCTCTCTGCCTCAAATGTTTCTCCTCTGTCCCAAACAAGTGCCCTGATGTGGGGATCAGATACTTTCTTCTGCTCCTCCACCCACCAAGGGCAGATCCAGTCCTACTAATTTTTCTCTTTTTCCCCCAACTTGCTTCATCCTACCGAGTTTTGTGTGCTTATATCCATTCTTTTCCAGTGGTCAAGTACTTCTGCCCTCTCCTAGCTGGTGGTCTGCAAGCTCATCTGTGTCCTGATGCATCCGTAGAGAGATGTATTACACGTGCACTTCTCTGCCATCTTGTTCTCCTTCCGGCTGTGGTTTTGATTTACATTTTCCTAAAGACTAACGATACTGAACACATTTTCAAGTGCTTCGGATCCATTTATATATCTTCTTTGAAGAAATGTCTGTGCAAGATCTTTGGCCAGATTTTAATTGGGTTGTTTAAGAGTTCTTCATATATTTTAGATGTCTAACCATTATCAGAAATATTATTTGCAAATATTTATACCATGCTGCAGGTGAGCTTTTAACTTTTTTGTTATTGTCCTTTGATGAAGGTTCTTTTTT
This sequence comes from Odocoileus virginianus, assembly GCF_023699985.2. NCBI lineage: Eukaryota > Metazoa > Chordata > Mammalia > Artiodactyla > Cervidae > Odocoileus > Odocoileus virginianus. Next base: position 1,697,543 of record NW_027224327.1, on the reverse strand, counting down.
TTTTTTTTTAAGAATCCAAATTATTCTTTTTGCTTCTGTTTCTTGTATTTGAGTATCATAGTTAAGACTCATTTGCAAAGTCCAAAGTCAAAAAAATACTCCCATATTTTCCTTTTGGACTTTTATAGTTTTCATTTTTACACTTAGGTGTTTGATCTGCTCTGATCAATTAATTTTTGTATATATGTGACATAGGAAAGCTCATTTTATTGAATGTGGATATCCAGTTTTCCTAGTAACATAAGTTGGTTAAAAGGCTGTTCTTTCTCCATTAAATGGCCTTGGCATATGTGTTTAGAATTAATTGGCAATAGATATAATGATTAATTTCTGGCAAATTGATTCTATTCCACTGGTCTATATGTCTAGCCTTATGCCAGTATCAAACTATTTAGATCACTGTAACACTGCAGTATGTTTTGAAATCAGGATAAATGAGTCCTCCAACTCTCTTATCTTTTGAAATTGCCTTGGCAACCTGGGGTCCCTTGAAATTCTATGTGCTATCAGACCTTTTTGTAGAGACCAACAATCAAATTCTAAAGTGTATCCAAAAAGTCAAAAGACCTAGGGTAACTAATACACTAGCAAACAGGAAGGACAATGTTGAAGACTCAACTGTCTGAGATCTACTGTATTGCTATTACTATTTGAGGTTTCAGTTCAGTTCAGTTGCTCAGTCGTGTCCAACTCTTTGCGACCCCATGAATCTCAGCACACCAGGCCTCCCTGTCCATCACCAACTCTCAGAGTTCACTCAAACTCATGTCCATAGAGTTGGCAATGCCATCCAACCACTTCATCCTCTGTAGTCCCCTTCTCCTCCTGCCCCCAATCCCTCCCAGCATCAGGGTCTTTTCCAATGAGTCAACACTATGCATGAGGTGGCCAAAGTACTGGAGTTTCAGCTTCAGCATCAATCTTTCCAATGAACACCCAGGACTGATCTCCTTTAGGATGGACTGATTGGGTCTCCTTGCAGTCCAAGGGACTCTCAAGAGTCTTCTCCAACACCACTGTTCAAAAGCATAGATTCTTCGGTGCTCAGCTTTCTTCACAGTCCATCTCTCACATCCATACGTGACACTGGAAAAACCATAGCCTTGATGAGATGGACCTTTGTTGGCAAAGTAATGTCTCTGCTTTTGAATATGCTGTCTAGGTTGGTCATAACTTTCCTTCCAAGGAGTAAGCATCTTTTAATTTCATGGCTACTACAAAGCTAATCATGACAATTTGGTGTCAGGGAAAAAACAGACATGTAGATTAACAGAACTAAATAGAAATCCCAGGAATAGACCCATCTATAGTCAAATGATCTTTGAAAAGGAAGAAAGACAATTTCAATGGAAAATATATATTTCAAAAAATATTGCTGCAATAATTAGACATTACTATGAAAAAATACTTTCACACAGGTCTTATGATTTTCACATAAATTAATTCAAAACACTTAAACATAAAATGAAAATCACAAAATTTTTTTTTTAACTTATTAGTTTGTACTGTGGTATATCTCATTAACAATGTTGCATGTTTCATGTAAACAGTGAAGGGACTCAGCTTTAATATATGTGTATTCATTCTCCCCTGAAACCCTCTCCTATCCAGGCTATCACAAAGCATTGAGCAGAGTTCCATGTGGTATAAAACTGGTCCTTTGCTATCCATTATAAATATGGCAGTGCACACATGACTATCTCAAACTCTCTAATTACACCTTCCCTCCAGCAACCATAAGATTGTTTTCTACATTTGTGAGTCTCTTTATGTTTTGTATATAAGTAAGTTTATTAGGGTCATTTGCTTTTAGATTACACATATAAGGAAAGGCATACAATATTTCTCCTTGTCTGACTTAATTCACTCAGTATGTCACTCCCTAGGGCCATTCATGTTGCTGCAAATGATGTTATCTCCTTCTTCTAATGGCTGATTAATATTCCATTGTATATATGCCCCACAAGGTTTTTATCCACCCCTGTGTTGTTGGACATTTAGGCTCTTTCCATGCCATGGCTATTGTAAACATTGCTGCAATGAACACGGTGGTTATGTATCCTTTTAGATCATGTTTTCTCTCAAAATTTGTCTAGGAGTGGGATTGCAGGGTCATATTACAGCCCTATTTTTCTATTTTTAGTTTTTTAAGGGAGCTCCATACTATTCTCCATAGTGGCTATATCAATTTACATTCCTACCAAGAGTGTAGAAGGGCTCCCTTCTTCCATGCTCTCTCCAGCATTTGTTGTTTGTGGATTTTTTTTTTTTTTAATGATAACCATTTTTACTGCTGTGAGGTGAATTTCACTTTAGTTTTGATTTGCATTTCTCTAATAAATAGTGATGATGAGCACATTTTCATGTGCCACTTGTCCATCTGTATGTTTTGTTTGGAGAAATGTCTGTTTACATCATCTGCCCACTCGTTGAGTGGGTTGCTTTAATGCTGTTAAGCGTCATAAGCTGTTTGTGAATTTTGGAAACTAATCCCTTGTTAGTCACATCATTTGAAAATATTTTCTCCCAACTGGTGTGTCTTCTTTTCATTTTGTTTATTGTTTCCTTTGTTGTGCAAAAGTTTTTCGAGTAGGTCTCATTTGATTATTTTTGCTTTTATTTCCATTATTCTGGTTGGTCTTGTTGTTCAGTCACTTAATTCGTGTCCAACTCTTTGTGACCACATGGACTGGAGCACGTCAGACTTCCTTGTCCTTCAGTATCTAATGGAATTTACTCAAACTCATATCCATTGAGTTGGTGATGCCATCCACATATCTCATCCTCTGTTACCCTCTTCTCCTGCCATCAGTCTTTCTCAGCATCAGAGTCCTTTCTAATGAGTCAGCTCTTCACATCAGGTGGCCAAAGTATTGGAGCTTCAACTTCAGCAACAGTCCTTCACTGAATATTCAGGACTGATTTCCTTTAGGATTGACTTGGTTTGATCTCCTTTCAGTCCAAGGGATCTCAAGAATCTTCTCCAACTCCACAGTTCAAAAGTACCAATTCTTCAGCACTCAATTTTCTTTATGGTCCAACTCTTATATCCATACATGACTACTGGAAAAACCATAGCTTTGACTAGATAGACCTTGTCAGCAAAGTAATGTCTCTGCTTTTTAATATACTCTCTAGGTTGGTCATGGGCTTCCCTGAAAGCTCAGCTGGTAGAGAATCTGCCTGCAATGTGGGAGACCCTGTTTCAATTCCTGGGTCAGGAAGATCCATTGGAGAAGGAATAGGTTACCCACTCCAGTATTCTTGGACTTCCCTTGTGACTCAGCTGGTAGAGAATCCACCTGCAATGTGGAGACCTGGGTTCGATCCCTGGGTTGGGAAGATCCCCTGGGGAAGGGAAAGGCTACCCAGTCCAGGATTCTGGCTTGGAGATTTCCGTGGACTGCATAGTCCATAGAGTTGCACCAAGACCCAGAGACTGCACAGAGACTGAGCCAGACCTATGTTTGTGTCTCTTGAGGAGATACAGGTCAGTAGTGGCCTGCTGCAGGGGCAGAGACTCTGGGTGAACCTACCTGAGTTACACAGCCTGTGGCAAAATTGCTCTTGGAGGAGGTTGCTATGAATCCTACCATAGAGCCACCAAGCAGATGAGCCACAAACTGCAGAAAAATTATACCAAAGAAATTCTCACACTGTTAAGAAAGTTCTAGGACTGCCAACAGATTTCCCAACCTGGGGAATCTGGAAAAGGGATTGAGAACCACAAGAGACTTTGACTTTGGAGGTCAGTGGGATTTGATTAGAAAGCCTACACAGTACTGGGAAACAGACTCCTGGAGGGCACAAGCAAAATCTTGTGTGCACCAGGACCCAGGAGAAAGGAGCAGTGGCCCCAGGAGAAGCTGACCCAGACATTCCTGTGAGTGTTCAAGAGTCTCTGACAGAGTCGTGGGTCAGCAGTGGCCTGCTGCAGGGTCGGGGACACTGACTGCAGCAGTGATGTATGGGACCTTTTGAGGAGGTCACCATTATCTTCATTACCTCCACCATAGTTTGGTCTCAGGTCAAACAACAAGGAGGGAACACAGCCCCGTCCATCAACAGAAAATTGAATTAAAGATTTACTGAGCATGGCCCTGCCCATCACAACAAGACCAAGCTTCCCCCACAGACAGTCTCTCCCAACAGGAAACTTCAATAAACAACCTCTTATCCGTGTCTATCAGAGGGCAGTTAGTCAGTCTGTTCAGTCACTCAGTCATGTCTAACTTTTTGCAAACCCATGGACTGCAGCACACCAGGCCTCGCTGTCCATCACCAACTCCTGGAGTATACTCAAACTCATGTCCATTGAGTCAGTGATGCCATCCAACCATCTCATCCTCTGTCATCCCTTCCTCTTCTCACATTCAATGTTTCCCAGTAGGAGGTCTTTTCAAATGAGTCCGTTCTTCTCATCAGGTGGCCAAAATATTGGAGTTTCAGCTTCAGCATCAGCATCAGCCCTTCCAATGAATATTCAGGACTGATTTCCTTTAGGATGAACTGGTTGGATTGCCATGCAGTCCAAGGGACTCTCAAGTCTCTTCTCCAATACCACAGTTCAAAAGCATCAATTCTTCAACACTCAGCTTTCTTTGTAGTCCAACTCTCACATCCATACATGACCACTGGAAAAACCATAGTCTTGACTAGATGGACCTTTGTTGGCAAAGTAATGTCTCTGCTTTTTAATATGCTATCTATGTTGGTCATAACTTTCCTTCCAAGGAGCAAGCATCTTTTAATTTCATGTGCTTTTTTAGTGTTTTAACTATTAAAGATTTCAGTGGCTATGTCAAAGATCTCTCTTGGTAAATGTCACATTGTACTTGAAAATATAAAGGTTATTTTCAAATATCTTTTGACATTGATTTCTAACATTTTTCCACAGTGATAAGCAGACAGATTCTATGTGATTTCAATACCTTTAGACCATAAAATTTTTGTACCTCATGTTATGTCCCTGAATATGTTCCAGTGTCTCCTAGGTTATCGTCTATGGGAACTTGAATAGATTTTTAATGCAGATGTTGTGTGATAATTGTACATGTCTTACTTATGTTGAATTGCTTCATAGTTCTTTCCAGGCCTACTATATATTCTTCTGTTTCCTGTCTATTCATTTTATTGCTTTTCTTGGGTTTGGTATTGAAATTCCAACTAAAATCTTAATTTACCTACTTAAAAGAAATAATTGAAATATACACTGAAATTATAGGTACATTTGTTCTGTATTTTCTAAGTCTTCTGAAAATGTATTATCATACTTTTGTAATTTAAAAAAGGGGAAAAAATCTCTAAAAACTGGACAAACGATTTGAATAGACTATTAGACTATGTTCTATTTGAATAGAAGATATATAGTAGACAGAAAATAAGCATATAAAAAAAACACTAAAAATTTTTTGGCATTAGATAATTTCACATTGAAATGAACTACCATTACACACTTATTCAGTTCAGTTCAGTCCCTCAGTCATGTCTGACTCTTTGCAACCCCATGAATCTCAGCACGCCAGGCCTCCCTGTCCATCACCAATTCCCAGAGTTTACTCAAACTCATGTCCATCGAGTCGGTGATGCCATCCAGCCATCTCATCCTCTGTCATCCCCTTCTCCTCCTTCCCCCAATCCCTTCCAGCATCAGGCTCTTTTCCAATGAGTCAACTCTTTGCATGAAGTGGCCAAAGTATTGGAGTTTCAGCTTCAACATCAGTCCTTCCAATGAACAACCAGGACTGATCTCCTTTAGGATGGACTGGTTGGATCTCCTTGCAGTCCAAGGGACTCTCAAGAGTCTTCTCCAATACCACAGTTCAAAAGCATCAATTCTTTGTGCTCAGCTTTTTTCACAGTCCAGCTCTCACATCCATACATGACCACTGGAAAAACCATAGCTTTGACTAGATGGACCTTTGTTGGAAAAGTAATGTCTCTGCTTTTGAATATGCTGTCTAGGTTGGTCATAACTTTCCTTCCAAGGAGTAAGCCTCTTTTAATTTCATGGCTGCAATCACCATCTGCAGTGATTTTGCAGCCCCCAAAAATAAAGTCTGACACTGTTTCCACTGTTTCCCCATCTATTTCCCATGAAGTGATGGGACCAGATGCCATGATCTTTGTTTTCTGAATGTTGAGATTTAAGTCAACTTTTTCACTCTCCTCTTTCACTTTCATCAAGAAGCTTTTAATTAGGATGATTAAAATCGCCAAAATGGAAATTCCGAATAACTCAGTTATTAATTGGGAAATTATATATTGAAATATATTTTGGCATTTTCTTACAGTGCTATGCATAGTTTCAAACCAGTCAACCCTAAAAGAAATCAACCTTGAATATTCATTGGAAGGACTGATGCTGAAGCTGAAGCTCCAGTATTTTCACCACATGATGCAAAGAGCCAACTCATTGGAAAAGACCGATGCTAGGTAAAATTGAAGGCAGGAGGAGAAGGGGACGACAGAGAGTGGGATGGTTCAATGGCATCACTGACTCAATGAACATGAACTTGAGAAAATTCTGGGAGTTGTGAAGGACAGGGAATCCTGGCATGCTGCAGTCCATGGGGTCACAAAGTGTCGGACACGGCTTAGTGCCTGATCAACAATAAATGCATAGTTTTACCATATCATATGAGAACCATGCCCCTAGGTAATAACCCAGTTGATTTGAGAACTTATGTCCACATAAATACCTGCACATGTGTGGCTTTATAGCAGCTTTATTCTTAATTGCCAAAAACTGAAAGCCACTAAGATAATCTTCAGTGAGTAAATGGATAAGCAAACTGTGGTGTATTCATCAAATGGATAAGAAGAATTGGCACTTAAAATACATACATCTTCAAGCAATGGAAATGCATAGATGAATCTTATATACATATCATTAACTGAAAGCAGTCAGTCTGTAAAGATTACATATAATGTGATTTCATGATATGACATTCCAGAAAAGGCAAAACTACAGAGACAATAAAAATCAGTAGTTGCTAGGCAATTAGATTTAGGAGGCAGTGGAATGTGTGAAGCATATGGGATTTTTTAAGATGATTTTGTATGATACTATATTAGTACATACTATGAACTGAATTGTATCTCCACAAAATTCATATATTGAAGTTTTATACCTCAGACAGTGAATATATTTAGGGAAAGAATTGCAGTCAATTAAATTAAAATGGCAACTTTAGGGTGAGGCCTAATGCAATATGACTGGTCTCATATAAGAAGAAAAAAATAGGGCACAAAGGTACATAGAAGGAAGATTCTGTGAATACACAAGGATAAGATGACCATTTCCAAGTCAAACAGAAGGATCTCAGAAGAAACCATTTCTGTTGATACCTTAATCTTGGCCTTCTACCCTCCATAACTGTGAGGAAATAAATTTCTGCTGGTTAAACCTCTCATTTTGTGGTCATTTTGTTATGGCCACAAAGGCCATGACAAACCAATACAGTGGATTCATGATGTTATTCCTTTTTCAAAACCTGCAGAACTTTACCACACAAAGAGTAAACCTGAATATCAGCAAAATTTAAAAAAAAATAGGAGGTTGGATGATTGGTATGAAATGTGGAAAGTGACCAAGAATCTAACTCTATTGCAAATGTATGCAACAGCCTCACTGACAGAAGTGGACGGAAAGCTGTTGACCTAAGTCATTTGGGGAATGTATGCAAAAGAAAATGCATATAGCATGGAACCCTTAATGGTAATTTTTTTCCCACAGGGGTGACCAAGACAACCATCAAGTTTCCCTCAGCTTGACCCAAATTTAGACAAGCTTCTTTCTGCCTGTGGGTCCCTGATCTCCCTTTCTTACAGTACTTATTTAAAAAAACTTGTAACTGTAAATTTTTGCTCTGTCCCTTTTAAAATGTATATAAATTTTCTCCCAGAATTTTGTTAGTTCTAAAACCGGGGAAATGTCTTTCTAAGAACCTGGGAGCCATCCCTTTAGAATGCAGTCATCGAGGAAGATAGTGCTCCTTTCTTTGTGGGAGAGAAGAAGCCTAACTTTGATGCCAATTAACAAACACAAGTGGCCTAATCACAAAGAAAAACATTTGCAAACCCATACATAAATCAATGTTTTCCACACATCTCATTGATCAACCATCCCCCCAACCTCATCCAGTACTTTTCTATTGGTTCACCAGCAGTGGGACACCCCCCACCTTATGTTTCAGGGGAGTTGAGCTAAGCTCTTTTCCCCTATTGCAATAATCTTGAATACAGTCTTCTCTAGCTTGTCTGACTGTGCCCAGTGCATTTTTACTTTGACAAGGATTCAGTTCAGTCATTCAGTCACGTCCAACTCTTTGCAACCCCATGCACTGTAGCACACCAGGCCTCCCCTGTCCATCAACAGCTCCCAGAGCTGGCTTAAACTCATGTCCATCGAGTCAGTGATGCCATCCAACCATCTCACCCTCTGTCACCCCCTTCTCCTCCTGCCTTCAATCTTTCCCAGCATCAGGGTCCTTTCCAATGAGTCAGTTCCTCACACCAGGTGGCCAGACTATTGGAGCTTGAGCTTCAACATCAGTCCTTCCAATGAATATTCAGGACTGATTTCCTTTAGGATTCACTGGTTTGAAACTATTCATAGCACTGTAAGAAAATGCCGAAATATATTTCAAAGCGCTTGTACCATTTTTAACTTCCCCATCAATAAATGAGTATTTGCTCCATATTCTTAATAGTATTTGGCATTTTCAGTTTGGGGGTTTTACAATTCTGATGTTATTCATAAACTGACTAATTAAGTACATAAATAAATAAATGGTGGATGGTTCCTGACTGTCAGAGTGAAAGTTTATAGATAATCATAGAAAGACCCATGAAGTAAATGGATTAGGGTCATAGAGATTGCTGTGAACTCATATTTAGCACAATATACACTTAGGTAGTTGTGTAGGAATATATATGTGTGTGCTGCTACTGCTAAGTCGCTTCAGTCGTGTCCAACTCTGTGCAACCCCACAGATGGCAGCCCACCAGGCTCCCCCATCCCTGGGATTCTCCAGGCAAGAACACTGGAGTGGGTTGCCATTTCCTTCTCCAATATATGTGTGTATATACATGTAAATATTTCATTGCTCTATTACATGAGAGGGACTAAAAGCACTGAAATATTTATAGCAATGAGCATGCCTAGCACTAGACCTTGGTTCCTAATACCATTCCTAATACCTGCTTGTAAAAATAAGCAGGAGTCCTCAGAGAAATGGCTGATTCTAGAACTAGGGCAAGAAATCTATGAAATGAACCTGGAGCATGTTGTAGTGCCAGAAAGTGAGAAAGTGCTAAAAACAAACAAACAAACAAACAAACAGAAAGATCCACCATGGTGAGGAATATTTCAAAGGGACATAAAGCTTTGAGTGCCAAAACAAAACACAAAAAATATAGGCAAAAATAAGTAAGGGAGTATTGGATTATAGCCCAAAGTAGAGCATATATATCCATGGGTTCTTACTGATAGAAATAAGTGATAGAATAAATAAATAAGTGGAAGAGAAGAGAAAAAGCTACTGAGTTACAGAATTCCAAATAATTTATGTAACTACTGTGCCTCAAAGAACTAAAACACAACTCTTAACTGGCCACCATGTAGTGACATTTTTTCCAAAGAGCTCAATAAGAAAGCAGAGATAAAAACAATAATTTTATAGTAAAGAAGGCAGACAAACACTTGTCAGCCAGATGTTCAAGGTTAACATCAACAGTAGGTCATTTAATATGATGTGATGAAAATATTTTATCTTTGAAGTCTTTTTCCCAATAACATATGACCTCAATCTAATCATGAGAAAAACATCAGACAAATTCTAATTCATGGTACATGGGAATTATCTATACTACCTTTACAATATTTTTGTAAATGTAAAAATGTCCTAAAATAAATTGTTTATATTTTTATAATCCCATTAATATCTTTGTCAAAATTTCTAATCTAATTGGAAAACTTTTCCTGGAAAGAAAATGTGCTAAAAGAGCACAATAATTATGAAAATTAAAAAAGTGGATGAGCTTACCCTCTCTGACAACGTGACATGTGCTCAGTCATGTTTGACTCTCTGTGATCACATGGACTGTAGCCTACCAGGCTCCTCTGTCAAAGGAATTTTCCAAGAAAGAATACTAGAGTGGGTTGCCATTTCCTCCTCCAGGGTATCTTCCCTACCCAGGGATCAAATCTGAATCTTCTGTGTCTCCTGCATTGCAGATGCATTCTTAACCCATTGAGCCATCAGGGGAAGCCCTCTAAGCTATCTTAATCAAGATTGTAGTACTGGAGAACTGATAGACTCATATATTAATAGAATAGAATAGAGTTAATACAGTCAATTAGATTTTAAGGCAATTGAATAAAGAAAAGAATTTTTTTTCCAATAATGGTTTTGGAATAATTATGTACCCTTAAAAAAAGCCTTGACCTATGTGTCACTTTGTGCAAAAATAACTTAAAATGAATCATAGGTCTAAAGTTAAAAGGTAAACTACAAAACTCCTGAGGAAAAAACACTCAAGAAAATTTTTGTTGTGTATTTGAATTACTGAAGATTTTTATATACATCACCAAAAATATTATCCTAAAAAAAAAAAATCTTAATAGGTCTTCATCAAAATTTTAAAAAAATTTGCTCTATAGAAGACATTGTTCAAAGGATGGAAAACACCTTATATACTAAGAGCATATATTTGAAAACCACAAATCTCACAAAGGACTTGTATTCAGAGAATACAAAGTACTCTCAAAACTGAACAATAAGGAAATAACCCATTAAATAATGCTTAAAATATTTGAATAAACACTTTATCAAAGAAGAAGCATAAATGTTTACTAATTGCTGGTAAGGATGCAGACTATTCTGAAATCTCACACTTCTTGGAATGCAAAGTGCTAATGCTTCTATGAAAATTAGCTTTACTGTTTCTTACAGTTCAAATATACACTCATCACTGTGACCCAGCAATCTATTAGGGATTCATCCGAGAGAAATAATAACATGTTAACTAAACACCCTGCATTTTAATGTTTATAAGAGCATTAGTCATAATTGTCAAGAACTGAAACAATTCAAATATTTCATCAGTTGAATGAATAAATAGATTGTGGTATATCCATACAATGCAACATTATGCAACATTCAGGGTAATTAGCAATTGATATATCCATCAATGAAAAATCTCAAATGCTCTATTGCAAGAGAAAGAAGTAAAATTCTAAAGCTCACATTATATGTGATTCAATTTATATGGCATTCTAGAAAAGCCAAAATTATAAGGAGAATGGCTAGATCGCTGGTTGCCAGAGCTTATAGATAGAAGAGTTTATTTACAAGGGGGTAGAAAAAAGGAATATTTTGGGGTGAGGGAACTTTTTCTTATCCTGATTGTAGTTATGCCTTTAAGACTCTACACATTTTTCAAAATTCATAAGACTATTCTTCAAAAAACTGTGAATTTTACTATATATATTTTTTTTTCATTTATTTTTATTGGTTGGAGGCTAATTACTTTACAATATTGTAGTGGTTTTTGCCATACATTGACATGAATCAGCCATGGATTTACATGTGTTCCCCATCCCATCTCTCTGGGTCTTCCCAGTGCACGAGCCCTGAGCACTTGTCTCATGCATCCAACCTGGGCTGGCGATTAAAAAGCTTGATAGCAAAAAGAAAATTTTAACAGTAGCCTACCCTGATAGTAGCACAAAGGGTTTTATTTTCTTCATTCTACATTTTTTTCCATCTAAAAACTTAACCAATGTATGTATGATATTTACAGTTTGAAAAAATATATTAATTAAATATATAGCCTAAACTAAAAACTAAACCAAAAAAGTTATAGACTTGGGAAGGAAAAGATCAAACCATCCTTACATTGAGATTTTATGATAGCCTATATAAAACATCAACAAGGAGCTACTGATAAAATCAAAACTAAAGAGTGACCCAAAGGCCCTACCCTAAATCACAGGACTTAACTTGCCCACAGGTCAGCCCCATCCTAAGACACCAGGGTGTGGCTAGACCCCAGTGAAACAGACACTCATGTTGCATATGGCAGAAATGACATCCCAGAATCCAGGGCAAATGCCAGTCATCTCTTTAGCCAGAGATTGAGAGGCTGTATGCAGTCAGCACAAAACAATATCTGGAGCTGACTGTGGCTTAGATTATCAACTCTTTATTGTAAAAATCAGGCTTAAATTGAAGAATGTTAGGGAAATCGCTAGGCCATTTGGCCTAAATAAAATCCCTTATGATTATACAATGGAGGTGATGAATAGATTCAAGGGATTAGATCTGGTAGACAGAGTGCCTGAAGAACTATGGACAGAGGTTCATAACATTGTATAAGAGGTGGTGACCAAAACCATCCCAAGGGGGGGGGGGGAACATGCAAGAATGTAAAGTGGTTCTCTGAATAGACTTTACCGATAGTTGAGGAAAGAAGAGAAGTGAAAGGCAAAGAAGAAAGGAAAAGATATCTCCAGCTGAATACAGAGTTTCAGAGAATCACAAGGAGAGAAGGTTTCTTCAGTGAACAAGGCAAGGAAATATAGGAAATAATAGAATGGTAAAAACTAGAGATCTCTCCAAGAAAATTGGAGATATTGAGAAAACATTTCATGCAAGGATGGCATGATAAAGGACAGAAATGGTAAGGACCTAAGAGAAGCAGAAGAGATTAAGAAGAGGTGGCAAGAACACACAGAAGAACTGTACAAAAAAGGTCTTAATGACCCAGATAACCATGATGGTGTGGTCACTCACCTAGAGCCAGACATCCTGGAGTGTGAAGTCAAGTGGGCCTTAGGAAGCATTACTATGAACAAAGCTAGTGGAGATGATGGAATTCCAGCTGAGTTTTTCAAATCCTAAAAGATGATGCTGTTAAGGTGCTGCACTCTATATGACAGCAAATTTGGAAAACTCAGCAGTGACCACAGGACTGGAAAAGGTCGGTTTCCATTCCAATCCCAAAAAGAACCAATACAAAAGAATGTTCAAACTACCATACAATTGCACTCATTTCACATGTTAGCAAGGTAATGCTCATAACTCTTCAAGTTAGGCTTCAGCAATACATGAACTGAGAATAAACTGGATTTAGAACTGAGAACAAGCTGAATTTAGCAATACATGAACTGAGATGTACAAGCTGAATTTCAAAAAGAGAGGAACAGAGATCAAATTGCCAGCATTCACTGGATCATAGAGAAAGCAAGGGAATTCCAGAAAAATATCTACTTCTGTTTCATTGACTACACTAAAACCTTTGATTGTGTGGATCAAAACAAATAAAAGGAAAATTCCAAAGGACATGGAAATACCAGACTGCCTTATCTGTCTCCTGAGAAGCACATACATGTCAAGAGACAGCAGAGCTGGACATGGAACAATGGACTGATTCCAAATTAGGAGAGGAATATGTCAAAACTGTATATTGCCACCTTGTTTATTTAACTTACATGCAGAGTACATCATGCAAGATGCCAGGCTGGATGAATCACAAGCTGGAATCAAAATTGCTGGGGAGAATGTCAATAACCTCAGATATATGGATGATACCACTCTAATGGCAGAAAGTGAAGAACTAGAGAGCCTCTTGATTAAGGTGAAAGAAGAGGATGAAAAAGCCAGCTTAAAATTCAGCATTCAAGAACTAAAATCATGGCTTCTGGTCCTATCACTTCATGGCAAATGGAAGGGGAAAAAGTGGAAACAGTGACATACTTTATTTTCTTGAACTCCAAAATCAGTGCAGATGGCAACTGTAGCCATGAACTTAAAACATACTTGCTCCTTGGAAGAAAAGCTATGAAAAATCTAGACAGCATATTAAAAAACAAAGACATAATTATGCCAAAAAATGTGTGTATAGTCAAAGCTATTTTCCAGTAGTAATTTTCAGATATGAGAATTGGACCATAAATAAGGCTGAACACCAAAGAACCAATGCTTTCAAATTGTGGTGCTGGAGAATACTGTTGAAGAGACTCCTTGGACTGCAAGATCAAACAAGTTAATCCTAATGGAAATCAACCCTGCATATCCATTGGCAGGACTGATGCTAAAGTTTCATTACTTTGGCCACCTTATGAGAAGAGCTGACTCATTGGAAAAGACCCTGATGCTGGGAAAGATTGAAGAAAGAAGGAGAAATGAGTTATAGAGGATGAGATGGCTATGTGGCATCACTGACTCAATGGACATGAGTTTGAGCAAAGTCTAGGAGATAGTGAAGGACAGGGAAGCCTTGCAGGCTGCAGTCCATGGGATCTCAAAGAGTCAAACAGAATTTAGTGACTGAACAACAGCAAAGTCATACCTATAATGTCTAGACAGAATAAAAAAATCAAAACATAAGATCCTTGTAAAATTCTTATATCATAAAGCAAATGTTCCAATAGAATATCACAGCTAGAGAGAGAGATCATCAAGCTTGCTAGATATAAGAATATAAAACAAAAAATAGTATATCTATATATCAGTAATTACCAAATCTAATATATAATGAAAAAAATTCAAAATGGTTACAAAAACTACTAACAGTCATAGAAATAAGTACACGAAAGACAGTTGTTGGGAAATTCTAAAATCATGACTGAAAGTCATTGCTGATAGCCTATATATATGAAGAGATATGATATATCCATAGATTTAAAGGTTCAAAACCATTAAAATGTAAATTATTCTAAAATTTATAAACTCAATGTCATTCTAATAAAAATTACATAAATATTTTCATGAATTTTTACACAATCCTTTATTTTATAAAGGGGCCAAAGGGACAAAGAGAACCCAGACAGTTGTGAAGAAGAATGTGGTACCTGACTATAGCAGGACATACAATGAAATAAAGACAGTGGAATACTGATGCAAGGTCAGATGTAGACTCAATGTGAGAACAGAAAACCCATACCCCAAATCATGTACACATTCTATGTGACAAGTCAGTGCAGAATGCATAGGCCATTCAATACATGAAACGGAGTTGATTAGTTCTTTAAATATTTAAGAAGAAAACATAGGGAGATATTTTTCTGACATTGTAGGAAAGTGTTCCTTAAAAAGTTTCCAAAGGAACAATTCATTAAATTGAAGATTTATCAAGAAGATTGATCACTATGGGGACTGAGCAAATTAGCCAAGATGGTGTGTTCAGGTTCTCTCACCCCACATTTTGTAAATAATGACTATGTAACAGCTGAGATCATTTATAGCACTGCACAGTCGCGTCACAAGGAACTTGCTTTGTCATGGGCTGTTTTGTCCTATACAGATATATGAGCTCTACCTAGAAAGCAGAGTCATTACTGCTGTGTCATGGCTGTGTCCATTGGGTCAGCCATGAGTGGAAAGAGGTTGTGCTGTGTTAAGTTATGTTATGGCTGCTGCATCAGCCAGGAGAGAGGCTGTGTTATGGCTGCCATGCCAGCCAGGAGAGAATAAATGTGTCTGCAGTTCCTATGGCTCCTCAAGTTTCCTTCCAGTCTCTTAACTCGCACCTTGCCTACACTGGGTTCAATGATCCATGCAGACAGTATGAACAGTGAGACATTTGTCATCAGGAACAGGATGACTAGTGATACAACTGACATAGCTGGCAGGATATCCAGCAGGTAGGGGAGCCTGAGGCTCCACTGCATGGAGGAAGTCAGCGGCCACCATATAGCATGCGGTACCGTGTGGCCATGAGCCTGAAAGGTTGTTACTAAATCACGAAAGACACTGGGATTCTTGGCCTCCAGAGGAGAGGAATTCAATCTGGGGCCAGTGACGAGGCTTGATCGCTCAGAGCTTTTGTGTGATAAAGTTTTATTAAAGTATAAAAGAGATAGAGAAAGCTTCTGACATAGACATCAGAAGGGGGCAGAAAGAGTGCCCCCCTGCTAGTCTTTAGCCAGATGTTATATAGCTACTAGCAGTCTGCTAATTAGAGAAAGGAAATGTCTCAAAACTCAGAGAATGACACCAGACCCCTCACCCACAATATGTATTGGCACCAGGCTAGTCATCCTGGGCCATAAAACGATTGACATGAGCAAATATATAGCTTCATTAACATAGATTAGGAGAACAATTTATGAGTAAAACATACTGGTTTGTCAAGTTGGTTCTGAGCCTTTAGGCAGAACTGACTTGAAGACAGAATCTAGGGTAAATACATAGCACATTAACATCAGTCAGTTCAGTTCAGTCGCTCAGTCGTGTCTGACTCTTTGCGACCCCATGAATCGCAGCATGCCAGGCCTCCCTGTCCATCACCAACTCCCAGAGTTCACCCAAACCCATGTCCATTGAGTCGGTGATGCCATCCAACCATCTCATCTTCTGTCATCCCCTTCTCCTCCTGCCCTCAATCTTTCCCAGCATCAGGGTCTTTTCCAATGAGTCAGCTCTTCTCATCAGGTGGCCAAAGTATTGGAGTTTCAGCTTCAACATCAGTCCTTCCAATGAACACCCAGGACTGATCTCCTTTAGGGTGGACTGGTTGGATCTCCTTGCAGTCCAAGGGATTCTCAAGAGTCTTCTCCAACACCACAGTTCAAAAGCATCAATTCTTCAGTGCTCAGCTTTCTTTATAGTTCAACTCTCACATCCATACATGACCACTGGAAAAACCATAGCCTTGACTAGATGGACCTTTGTTGGCAAAGTAATGTCTCTGCTTTTTAATATGCTGTCTAGGTTGGTCATAACTTTCCTTCCAGGGAGTAAGCGTCTTTTAATTTCATGGCTGCAATCACCATCTGCAGTGATTTTGGAGCCTCCAAAAATAAAGTCTGACACTGTTTCCACTGTTTCCCTATCTATTTGCCATGAAGTGATGGGATTGGATGTGACAATCTTAGTTTTCTGAATGTTGAACTTTAAGCCAATTTTTCCACTCTCCTCTTTCTCAAATCTTGAGCTAACCAATGCATTTTTCTTATGGAAATGTTTGTCTTAAATATAGCTTAGGACAAACATTTCCATAAGAAAAATGCATTGGTTAGCTCAAGGTTTGAGAAAAGTTAAGTTCAGGTGGAACCAGGTGTCATTATGGCAACACAAAATTTTAAGAGAAACCTCTTTTTAATTTGTATAGAGAAGGGGAAAAAATCTAACACTAGTTTGTTTCCTCCTGCTGCTTAAGAGAGAGATTTAAAAAAGTGATACTTGCAGTCTGTTTCCTCGTTTGGAGACCCCTGGCCTTCCTGCCTGTTACCCTCTCAATCCCCTTGGCATGGGCTCTGGTGGAAAATTGGAAGGCAGTGGAGGATTCACTGGATAGCACTGAAAAGGCATTATGAGTGGTGGGTTTCCAAATAAGGCAGCATGAACAGCCACTGGCACTGTGGGGTGGATTTTCCTGACTGCCCTGAAGGCAAATATGGATAGTGCTCTCTGTGATGCCACATCAGTGCACAATGTGCAGAAACTCTTGGAAGGACTAGAGAAACATACACTGGAATTAAAGAAGAATCCTGTGGCCCTTAGGAAACCAGCATCTCTGGCAGTGAGGGAGTAAGTGACTGCGATGATGAACATTATGAGACTACAGGTCCCCGGTTGGCAGTGAGACCTGTTGTGCAGTAGAAAGTGAGGCATGAGCAGCCTATGGCCCAGGGAAGACATCCTCAAGGGGCTCCCAGCGTGACTGAGTTCACAACGTATCAACCATATATACTCAGGCAGAGTTGGTCAACTTGGGTAAGCATTTTCAGCAAATGCAAGAGGAAACCTTGGCAGCTTGACCTTTGTGACTCTGGGACACAGGGGTGGGCCCCGTACCTGTGGAGTGTTTGTGGGTCCTTACTGAGAGAAGTAGAGGAATGGCATGTGAGATGCCATTTTGAAAGTGTGAAGACCCTGAAGAGGGCCCAAGCTGGCGGGAGTCCTATCCAGGTTACACAGGGGCAAATGTGGGCGATTCACGTGGAGTAAAGTGTAAGGGTTTTGTCCTCTGATGAGGGTACTGTAAGAATTAAGACAGTGGAGATATGTCAATTTATAACTGTCTACTGTAGAGTCTATGTCCTCAGATTTACAAGAGTGCAACCATGTGGGTGGGTGGTGAACACCACAAAAGCCCCCTCCTTGAAGGGGTGGGCCCTGCGCCTGTGGGGCGGGGGTGGTTTGTGGGTCTTTAATAAAAGCCCCACGAGGTGAAGTTGCCCCTGTGGAGGCTTTCCTGCAATTTCACAAGAACAAACAGTGGACTGGACTTGGCCATGGAAGATAAATGCACCCCACATATGGTGATTGGCTCTTCTAGCCCATGAGGGCAAGGACTGCAACATGAGTTCCAGGTGATACCCGGCATTGGGTTTTGTTATGTGTTTAGGATGTAACTGTTTGTTGTTGTAGCTACTGCTGTTGCAAGATGTAAATCCAAGGGTCAGTGTTACTCACCAAGGGAATATCACAGAAGATGGACTGCACATAGAATGTGAGGCGAGAGACCCTGAAGTGGGGTGGAGTGTGGGGAGAGAGCAAACTAGCCAAGATGGCATGTTCAGGCTCTCTAACCCCATGTGTTATAAATAATGACTGTGTAACAGCTGAGATCATTTATAGCATGGCACATGCACGTTACAAGGTACTTGCTTAGTCATAGGATGTTTTGTGCTTTACAGATATACGACCTACACCTAGAAAGAGGGGACATTATTGCTGCATCACAGCTGAGTCCGTTGGGTCAGGCGCAAGAGGAAAGAGATCGTGCTGCGTTAGGTTGTGTTGTGCCTGCTGCTAGGGCTGCTGCGTCGGAGCCAGGAGAGAGGAAACATATCTGTAGTTCTACAGCTCCTCCAGTCTCCTTCCAGCCTTTCAGCTCACACCTTGCCTGCTCTGGGTTCAGTGAACCACGTGGACGGTATGAACAACGAGAGAGATGGTGTCATGAACAGGAGGAATGGTGACACAATCATTTCTGACATGTTAAAATAAAAACTTATACAAAAGACATAATAAACAATGTGAAATGACAAGATAGACAAGGAGAAGATAAGTGATCCATGTAACTGTAAAGGAATTCATGTCAAATATAAATGCCCAATAAATCAAAAGGGAAAAAGCAAACAATTCACTCAACAAATGAACAAAAGATATGAATAGAAAATTTGAATGGGCAATAAATATGGCAAAATGCTCAGCCTGTACCACTAATCCATGAAGGGCAAATTAAACCACAATGAGGTACAATTTCTTACCCAACAGATTGGTTTAAAAAAATCTGGAGGAAGAGTATTAAAACTGACAAGACCACTTTGAAAATGAATCTGGAGCTATCTGGCAAATTGAAAGGTCCATATACCATGTGATCAGCAAATCATTCTAATGTAGTTAACTAGCATCTTGGTTTCCAAATGCTTCTTACCTGGTTCCATGTAGAAACTCTTTATTTATTTACATTTTGGGTTTACATAAGAAGCATATAGGTGTGTATGATATATATATATATATATATATATATATATATAAAATCTGATTTATGTGTATATATGTGAGTGTGTCTCCATGAAAAATATATATCCTTCTCTCATATGATGTACTGTTATTTTTCTTTTTATTCTATCATGCCACCTTCTTTGAAATGCTGGCCTTAACCCACTACTTGATTTTATGATTCACTAATAGGTCAAGACTTGCTATTTGAAAGATTTTCTACCCCCAAAGCTCTCACATACTAGTAGACATGTACAAAAAATTTTTCCATAATTCTTTTTGTAATAAACATTTGGAGACATCTCACATGTCTTCAACAGAATAGATATCATACACATCTGTAGAGTAAAAAAAAAAAAAAATTAACATGTAGTAAAGGTTTGAAAACATGTTTGGGAATGCAGAAACAGCCAAAGTTGGACTTCCGGTGGCCAGGGAGGGAAAAGGCACTCATAAGAGCTTCAAATGTGTATCTACAAAGTTAGGGCTTATGGAGAATACACAAAAAATATGCCAATCATTAGCAAATTATATTTTTCTGTACATTTTCTATTTTTATAATTTTAATAGAAGCAAGAATACTCATGAGCTTAGTTGCAAATATGGAAGAGAGGCTTGGGGTAGTTGGAATAGGACAAATACCACAAAACTTATTTTTGTACTGTTCTGCTTTGTTCTTGTCTGGAAGGCCTGACCCTTGCCCCCCAACCCCTGTGCTAGTCATTTCCCATTTATTCTATATATTTAAGTTCTTACAGTGATCATGACTGATGAGGATTATCACTCCCATCTCACAGATGAGGAAACTGAAGCTCAAAAAGTTGAGTGTAATAACTTGCCTCTGGGCTTGGAACTCACAAGTGGTGGAGCTAGTGTGCAAGCTCAAGGCCCTAGAATGGCTTTCTCACTACAAATCACTTTCCCTAGATGTCAGAAAGAAGACTGGAACTCAGTGTAGTTCTCAGCATAAAGTTCACACTGTAGTGTACCAGCATGCTCCTTTTCCTAAAACACAAAAACACAGAGACATCATCTTCTTCAGCTCAGAGGAAAATTCAAATTTTCCCAAGTTGATCCTTGGTATCAAAGGATGCAGGGAAACCCCAGGCCTCATTGCCTTACGGACCCAGGTGTTCCTAGTGAAGAGTCTCCCTGGAGTGGGACCCAGAAAGTCAGCCTGACCATCAAATCCAGCAGCTAAGAGAAGGACCTATGACAGGAGGGACTTGAGCCTGGGTCAGCAACCCAAGGATCTAGGGATCCATTGGCCTCCTGAGACTTGTTTTCTCCTATGTAAGAAGGGAGTGATGCTGTGGGTGCTGTCTCCCAAGGAGACTTGATTTGATGAGGCAACATGTATAAAAACACTCTGTATACTGTGATACATAATATATTTGTAAGATTGTCATCTTTCACTATGTTTTGCAGAATTGCTCAGTAAGAAAAACAGCTTAAAAATGTGAATCTGTGCCCTCTGAGAACCACAATTACTTGGTCCATTGCTATAGTAACTAAGAGCTTAGTCCCACCAAGCTCCACCCAAGACAGATCTAGCCCATCTCAGCCTTTCTGACACAGGGCTGCTCTCTGAATGAACTCTAGTTCCCCCATTGCTCTATATTTCAGAGCACTGGACCATCACTGGTTCCACTTGTTTTGGCCCCAGCGATAAGCCATGTTAAAAGTCTCAGGCCAGAGTAGCTCAGGCTTCCTCCTTCAGGCCCACTAGTCAGAAACAACATGCCTCTCATCTCTGTATATCCCTCTTCCCACTATGTGACTAAGGGCACAACAAGAAATGGAATGTCTATAAGAGATAAATGTGAATTTACAAACTGCAGACCCCAGTGGCTGGGTCTAAACCTGAAGTGCTAAGGCCACACTCAACAGTGAGAATGGTGTGAAATATACCAGTAGTATTTGCTTATATTTTCCAACAAGGTCAAGCTTCCTCTTGTCCTTTGGAGCCCAAACCATTTTCCTCAAATAACAGGACACTTATCAGATATTGAAACATGAGCACATCTCCTAAAAAATGCTACACTTTTTTCATAGCCTCTCTGCTGCAGGGATCTGCTGTTACATGATGCGTTCATCTGCAAGGATGAGCCATAACAAAAACTACAGACTGGGGAACTTAAATGGATATTGTTTTTGCATGGTTCTGGAGGCTGGTTCTGAAAAGCTTGGCTGGAGGAAGCACAAGCTGGAATCAAGATTGCCAGGGAGAAATATCAATAACCTCAGATACACAGATGACACCACCCATATGGCAGAAAGTGAAGAAGAACTAAGAGCCTCTTGATGAAAGTGAAAGAGGAGAGTGAAAAAGTTGGCTTAAAGTTCAACATTCAGAAAACTAAGATCATGGCATCCGGTCCCATCACTTCATGGCAGATAGATGGGGAAACAGTGGAAACAGTGGCTGACTTTATTTTTCTGGGCTCCAAAATCACTGCAGATGGTGATTGCAGCCATGAAATTAAAAGATGCTTGCTCCTTGGAAGGAAAGTTATGACCAACCTAGACAGCATATTAAAAAGCAGAGACATTACTTTGCCAACAAAGGTCCATCTAGTCAAGGCTATGGTTTTTCCTGTGGTCATGTATGGATGTGAGAGTTGAACTATAAAGAAAGCTGAGCCCCGAAGAATTGATGCTTTTGAACTGTGGTGTTGAAGAAGACTCTTGAGAGTCCCTTGGACTGCAAGGAGATCCAACCAGCCCATCCTAAAGGAGATCAGTCCTGGGTGTTCATTGGAAGGACTGATGCTGAAGCTTAAACTCCAATACTTTGGCCACCTGATGAGAAGAACTGGCTCATTGGAAAAGACCCTGATGCTGGGAAAGATTGAGGGCAGGAGGAAAAGGGGACTACAGAGGATGAGATTGTTGGATGGCATCATCAACTTGATGGACATGGATTTAGGTGGACTCTGGGAGTTGGTGATGGACAGGGAGGCCTGGTGTGCTGTGGTTCATGGGGTCACAAAGAGTCAGACATGACTGAGAGACTGAACTGAACTGAATTGGAGGCTGGAAGTCTAAGACCAAGCTGTCAGGACACACGGTTTCTTCTGAGATCTCTGTCTTGGCTTATAGATGGTTAACTTCTCCCTGTGTTTTAACATAGTCTTCATTCTGTGTGTCTGTGTCCTAATCTCTTTTTCTTATAAGGACTCCCATTATATTGGATTTAGGCCCACACTAATAACCTTATTCTAACTTAATTACCTCTTTAGAGGTTTTAAGTCCAAGTATGGTCATATTTTTATGTGTTAGGGTTGGGGCTTCAATATACAAATTCTATAGGAGATACAATTTAGCCCATGACAGTACAACTCTGCCTGTTGTACTGGGCTAGCTTCCCCCAACCCCCTGCCTTTTGCCTCCTAACACCCTTTTGCCTTCCCATAAGGTACCACTTGGAATGTTCTGAAGGCACTCTTGCTTTGTCTGCATCCAGCCCTCCAACCCCCCCTGCTCCAGAACACCAACCACTTGTCAGCAAGTTGCTCTCCTCTACTTGCTGCTCATAAAAGACTGGAACAGTCAGTGTGCTGGTCAGTGTGGAAGGCACTGTTGTATCTGACTGCATTGTCAACCCTCTCTTCTCACCACCCAGGCAACAGGTGCTGCTTGTTGTCATTGAAATATTAAAGCAAGTTTGATCTTTAAAGTCTTGTTCCTAAAATTCCACAAACCGCATTCTCATTGGGAAAACCCAAGAGAAGCCTGTAGATTTTGACATATCTACCTTTTCATCTCTCTAAGCTCAAATACAAGTCAGAGAGACTATTTCCTGCTATCTGCTTTTCAAGATCTTTTGTACTTGTCACATTCCCTGAGTCCCTGGATCTCTGACTGATGTCAATGAGGATCAGCTCAAATATCATCTTCCCTGGGACTTTTTCCCAAGCCAAGAATTCTTCCAGCATGCATCCTATATTTGTTAATGAGATATCTAACTCTCAGGAATCTGCAAGCCTCTTGAGGGCAGAAAAACTCCCAGATTTATCTCAGTATGACCAGAAGATGGCATAATTCTCAATTTAGTTCAGTTGATCAGTTATGTCCAACTCTTTGCAACCCCATGGACTGCAGAATGCCAGGATTCCCTGTGCAGCAACAATTCCCAGAGCTTACTCAAACTCATTTCAATCAAGTCGGTGATGCCATCCAACTATCTTATCCTCTGTCATCCCCTTCTCCTCCTGTCTTCAATCTTTCCTAGCATCAGGGTCTTTTCCAATGAGTCAGTTCTTCACATTAGGTGGCCAAAGTATTGGAGCTTCAGCTTCAGCATCAGTCCTTCCAATGAATATTCAGGACTGATTTCCTTTAGGATTGACTGATTTGATCTCCTTGCAGTCCAAGGGACTCTCAAGAGTCTTCTCCAACACCACAGTTCAAAAGCATCAATTCTTCAGGGCTCAGCTTTATTTTTGGTCCAAATCCTACATCCATACATGACTACTGGAAAAACCATAGCTTTGACTAGATGGACCTTCATCGGCAAAGTAATGTCTCTGCTTTTTAATATGCTGTCTAGTTTGATCATAGTTTTTCTTCCAAAGAGCAAGAGTCTTTTAATTTCCTGGCTGAAGTCACCATCTGCAGTAGTTTTTGAGCCCAAGAAAATAAAATCTGTCACTATTTCCATTTTTTCCCCATCTATTTGCCATGAAGTGATGGGGCCAGATGCCATGATCTTAGTTTTTTAAATGTTGAGCTTTAAGCCAGCTTTTTCACTCTCCTCTTTCACTTTCATCAAGACACTCTTTAGTTCCTCTTTGCTTTCTGCCATAAGTGTGGTATCATCTGCATATCTGAGGTTACTGATATTTCTCCTGGCAATCTTGATTCCAGCTTGTGCTTCATCCAGCCTGGCATTTTGCATGATGTACTCTGCATATAAGTTAAATAAGCAGGGTGACAATATATAGCCTTGACATACTCCTTTCCCAATTTGGAACCAGTCCATTTTTCCATGTCTGATTCTAACTGTTCTTCTTGACCTGCATACAGATTTCTCAGGAAGCAGGTTAGGTAGTCTGGTACTCCCATTTCTTGAAGAATTTTTCACTCTTTGCCATGATTCACATAGTCAAAGGTCTTAGCATAGTCAATGGAGCAAAAGTAGATGTTATTCTGGACTTCTCTTGCTTGTTCTGTGATCCAGTTTCAATATTGGCAGTTTGATCTCTGGTTCCACCGTCCTTTCTAAATCCAGTTGAACATCTAAAAGTTCTTGCTTCACATACTACTGAAGCCTTGCTTGGAAACTTTTGAGCATAAGTTTGCTAGCGTGTGAGATGATGCAATGGTGCAATGGTTTGAACATTCTTTGTCATTACTTTCCTTTGGGATTGGAATGAAAACTGACCTTTTCCAGTGGCCACTGCTAAGTTTTCCAAATTTGCTGGCATACTGAGTGCAGCACTTTAATTCCCTCACCTCCACTAGCTTTGTTTGTAGTGGTGCTTCCTAAGGCCCACTTCACTTCACACTCCAGGATGTCTGGCTCCAGGTGAGTAATCATACCAACATGGTTATCTGGGTCATTAAGATCTTCTTTGTATAGTTCTTCTGTGTATTTTTGCCATATCTTCTTAATATCTTGTGCTTCTGTTAGGTCCATATCATTTCGGTCCTTTATCCTGCCCATCTTTGCATGAAATGTTTCTTTGGTATCTCCAATTTTTTTGAAGAGATCTCTAGTCTTTCCCATTGCATTGTTTTTCTCTGGAGATACTAAAAAATTGATCCAATTCCAGCTAAGCAATTTAAATCCTAAAAGATGATGCTGTTAAACTGCTGAACTCAATATGCCAGCAAATTTGAAAAACTCAGCAGTAGACACAGGACTGGGAAAGGTAAGTTTTTATTCCAATCCCAAAGAAAGGCAAAGCCAAAGAATGTCAAACTACTGCAGAGTTGTGCTCATTTCACATGCTAGCAAGGTAATTCTCAAAGTCCTTCAAGCTAGGCTTCAATAGTACATGAACTGAGAATTTCCAGATGTACAAGCTGGATTTAGAAAAGGCAAATGAACCAGAGATCAAATTGCTAACATCCACTGGATCATAGAAAAAGCAAGGGAATTCCAGAAAAATTATCTACTTCTGCTTCATTGACTATGCTAAAGGCTTTGACTGTGTGAATCACAATAAAGATTAAAAATTCTTAAAGAGATGGGAATACCAGATCACCTTACCTGCCTTCTGCCAAACCAGTATGCCGATGAAGAAGCAAGAGAACCAGAGATGGAAAAACAGATTTGTTCCAAATTGAGAAAGGAGTGAGTCAAGGCTGTATATTGTCTCCCTGATTATTTAACTTGTATGCAGAGTACCTCATGTGAAATGCCAGGCCAGATGAATCAAAAGATGGAATCACAATTGCTGGGAGAAATATCAACCAACTCATATAGGAAGATGATACCATTTTAATGGCTGAAAGTGAAGACAAACAAAAGAGCCTCTTGATAAGGGTGAAAGAACAGAGTGAAAAAGCTGGCTTAAAACTCAACATTCAAAAAACTAAGATCATGGCATCTGGTCTCATCACTTCATGACAAATAGATGGGGAAAAAATGGAAACAGTGACAGACTATTTTCTTGGGCTCCAAAATCACTACAGATGGTGACTTCAGCCATGAAATTAAAAGATGCTTGCTCCTTGGAAGAAAAGCTATGACCAACCTAGACAGCAAATTAAAAAGCAGAGACATCACTTGCCAGCAAAGGTCCGTCTAGTCAAAGCTATTTTTTTTTTCCAGTAGTCATGGACTGATGTGAGTTTTGGACCTTAAATAGGCTGAGCACTGAAGAATTGATGCTTTGAGTGTGGTGCTGGAGAAGACTTGAGAGTCCCTTGGACAGCAGCAAGATCAAACTTAAATCCTAAAGGAAATCAACTCTGAGTTTTCATTGGAAGGACTGTTACTGAAGCTGAAGCTCCAATGCTTTGGCCACCTAATGCAAAGATTCAACTCACTGGAAAAGACCTTGAGCTGAGAAAGATTGAGGGCAGGAGGAGAAGTGTGGACAGAGAAGAGATGGTTGGATGACATCAAGGACTAGAGGAACAAGAGTTTGAGCAAACTTTGGGAGTTTCTCAAAGACAGGGAAGCCTGGTGTGCTGCAGTTCATGGGGTCACAAGGAGTCAGACATGACTTAGTGACTGAACAATGAACTACAACAAACATTGTTTTAGTAGTGAAAGGATAAGTGAGTTTATATATGAAAGAAAAAGCTGGCGCTAATTTGTCTTCTCTTCTAAGCATGCTCTGTATCTTTCTACCTTATAACTTTATTATCTCCATCTGTCTGCCATGAACTCACTGAGCAACTGAACTGAACTGAATTGAATGAATAAACAGTTACAAAAATGCTAAAACGTATTCAAATGTTTTTCTTGATCTAAAACACTATCTGGTACACATGGGTCTCAGCAGATTGGTAATGAATTGCCTTGTTGTGAAGTAAAATGCTTCCTTAAATCACTGCAGACTTGTCATCTTATTACTCCTTCCTCTCAGTTACAGTGGGACATAAAAACATGTATTCATTTGTTTATTTATTCATTCATTCATTCAAAACAGTGCCCTGCTTTAATCCTGGGCTACAAGAGATGCAGAAGATGGTGTCTTTTTCTTCAAGTCACTTCCAGGGATTTGAAGACTGTGTTGTGTTAATGAACAAAACTGCACCCACAAAAATCCACAGGTGCTCTAAGATCAGTGTCTAAAGAACCAGGAAATACATGGTAAGATTTTCCTAGAGTCAAGAGGATGGTGGATAACATATCCAGGCCAAAGTCAACCATAAGCTCAACTTTAAAAAACAGTCTGAGAGGGGGAAGTGATGACTATGAAGGCAGGAGATGTGCCCTCCAGGCATGTCTGAGGGCTCCAGGAACTCAGGATGGCAAGAATATTGAGGGTTAATGAAATGCAACAGCAACAAAGGTAGAAAGTAAGCTGTGGTCAAATCATGAGGGTGTTGTGTGTCCTGCTTATGATCCTGCAATTCTGGTCAATGCTGCCTTCATCCAGCTGCTTCAAATGCAGAAGTGCACTTATCAAATTAAGTCATAGAGGCACTAAAGAGTTCCACTGAGAAGGCTCCCCTCCCACAAAAAAGGCCTGCAGAAGAGTAAGCAGAGAGTCATGTTGAAGGTGAGCTGGATCTGAGAAAAGCTAGACTAGGGCAGAAATGGTCAGAAGGCCATAGCAGGAATCCACAGGGCAAAGGACAGATGTGAGGTAGGGCAGAGTGCAGGGTGCGGGAGTATGTGTCCAAGACTCTATGGGAAGGGTGAAGTTTCACAAAGCTTTCTGTAATTTTTCCAAGTGTTTATTCTATTCACGGTACTTATTTGACACTTCCATGTTAATATTTGTAAACTCCTCCCTGTGAGTGGTAAATATTTGGAGGGTAGGTACTGCGTTTTATTCATCTATAATTATCAACACTCCAGGGATCCCAGTAAAAACGTGTTGAATACATGTGTAAATGAGTCAGTGAATAAATAGCATCAAGTTAGAGCTTATTTTCATTCAGTCTCTTCCTAATCTAAGCACCAAGAAGCTCTTGAATTCTATGCAGACTCCCAAATAAGGGGGCAATTGATACAAACAGGGCCAGAGAAGATTCTCAGCAAGTAGGAGAAATATTTGAAAGTGAAGCCAAGACAAGCCATATTAAACTTTCATTGTGAGCATATAGAGGGCCAAGGTCAGACCTCACTGAGGTGTCTGCCATTTAGCACATTCACTTTTACATAAAAGGAAATTAATACTTGTCTATTGCATGAATGACAAATGCATGAGTCAATGAAAATGATATGTTATAAATAAAGAAAGTGTGACAGATAAGCAGATTTTAGTAACTGTCAAAGTTTTGTGGACATATTATTAATACATGGTAATCTAAACACAACAGAAGAACATGACTTTCAAAGATTAAGCCTATATGTGTTTCTGATATATAATTTATCTTAATATATTTAAAGTCCTAAGTTCTTGAACACTGGTTCTTGTCTCAGTTACTATCTACTGTGCTATAATTAGTCCCTTGCTAATGGCTTCCCATGCACTACTCCTGTTTCAAGGAGTGGAGCGTTGTGGTTGAATAGTGATGGCAAACATTGGTTCATGCAGGAATGGTGGGACACAGGACATAAGATTTGCCAAAACTGCACTAAGCCTTCTGAGGTGCTAAGAGCTGGGGAATCATTTACTGTGTCAACTGTTGGCCCAATCACTTAATCTAAAGACACAATCTACTCATTATGTCATTGGGGAGCAATGAGAAAAAGTATATTAGGCATGAATTCCAACTTTGCTACTCACAAGCTGGATAATCACGCATAAGTTTAAAGACTCTGGGTCTTGTTTCCTTTCTCTGAGCAGTGAGAATCCTTATCAAACTGTGAAACCAATGTATCTATGGCACCTAGCAAGGTGTCCACGAACAAGCATACTCAACAAACGCATCCACGTCTTCAACTCTGATTCCATTGATCTGCTCTGGATCCACACACAACTCCCATAAGAGTGGATGCTGAAAGCAGTGACTTCAGGTTACTTCCTTCTGAACAGCCCCACACCATCATTCTGTGTGCTGGTCAGAATTCAAAAGGGTCCCGAGGTCTCCTACTTACTCAATCAACACTGATGTAGGTGCTGCTGTGGAGGGATTTTACAGTGAAAGTAAGTTTCCAAGTTGGTTGAGCTTAAGACAAAAATTAGCTTTGGTGGGTCTGATCTGATCAGATGAGTCCTTCAAAGATACTGGGCTCTTCCTTGAAAAAGAGGTCCATGCCGTGAGAGGAAGTCACCCTGAGGGATATCTTACCTTATTGACTTTGAAGATGTGAGTGGCCTCCAGGACTGAAAGAAGCCGCTGATGACTACTAGCAAGAAAATAGCCACAGGATTGAATTTTCACAACCATACGAGCTTAGATGATCCCAAGCTCTAGATGAGACCATAACACTGCCAACACTTTGATTTCATCTTCACAAGATCGAGTATGGAGTTCAGTCATGCTGTGCCCAGACTTTCAATCAACAGAATTGTGAGTTGTATTTTTTTAAGCCACTGTTTGTGGCCATTTGTTATGCGTCAACCAAAAAAAAAAAAAAAAAGAATGCTCCCTAGTCCTTTTGCCAGTTTTACTTTCTTAAACTTTAATAGCATTCTCATTTCAAAACTGCCAAAAAATTAGGGTTCTTGCAATGTGACACATCAGAACCCAACTATCCTTTAATACTCTACAACGAATAGCTATAGTGAGACTCAAGATAATCCCGCCAAGTGAGCTGTGTCCTTCCATCATTTTGTGATGGTCAGCATATTACTTTACTTTTGTAATAGTGCTTATGCTCACTTTTCTGAGAATTAAAATGACAAATGCTTAGAGAAAAGTTTGAAGACACAGAGAAGAAAAAATAAGAAAACATAAATCATCACCAAGTTCACTCTCAGAAGCAATCCTGTTAAATGTGTTGAGAACAATCTTATAATCTTTATACAGTTAAAAATAACAAACATAGGTGAGGATATGGAGAAAGTCAACTATATATATGTATACATATTTTGAAAGCTAAAACATAGGGTTATGCAAAACAGAAAAAGAGACACAGATGTACAGAACAGACTTTTGGACTCTGTGGGAGAAGGCGAGGGTGGGATGTTTCAAGAGAACAGCATGTATATTATCTATAGTGAAACAGATCACCAGCCCAGGTGGGATGCATGAGACAAGTGCTCGGGCCTGGTGCACTGGGAAGACCCAGAGGAATTGGGTGGAGAGGGAGGTGGGAGGGGAGATCGGAATGGGGAATACATGTAACTCCATGGCTGATTCATGTCAATGTATGACAAAACCCACTGCAATGTTGTGAAGTAATTAGCCTCCAACTAATAAAAATTAAAAAAAAAAAAAAACCAAACAAGGAAAATAAAAAAGAAAAGCTAAAACATAATACATACTTTTTCTCAGATTCATTTGATTGACTACAACCCAATAACATTTTTTATTATATGAATTATTCAAAAAAAGTTTCACAAAGCAATGCATTTCCTTGGTGGTGATGGTTTAGTAACTAAGGCATGTGATTCTTTGTGACCACTATGGACTATAGCCCACCAAGCTTCTCTGTCCATGGGATTTTCCAGGCAAGAATACTGGAGTGGGTTGCCATTTCCTTCTCCAGGGGTTCTTTCCAACCCAGGGATTGAACCTGGGCCCCCTGCATTGCAATCATATGATTCTTTACCAACAGAGCCACCAGGAAAGCCCACACATTTCCTTACTACCTGCAATAAATTCTGATTATTTCTGATTGTTCATTAAAAATATGTCTATTCTTTGAATTCTACTAAAATGATTGCAATACCCATTAATGTGTTGTTTACCTGTATTTTGAAAACCATTTCTATATGCAATTTTGTATCCTGATTTTCTACTTCTCATCATTTTGCAAACATTCCCAATACCACTAAAATTATTTAAGCATATTTTCGAACAATTTATGATCTTAAATCTTACTGAGGTATCACTTACTTTATATTTCTGTTCTACTACATTTGAATATTGTTTCCTCAAAATTTAAATGAACATTTTTATTGACTATTCCTTAACATTAATAGCAAGAAGTGAACTCACTAGAAAGTATGCATCTCCTTTCTAAGTAATGTGGATGGAACCAGGCAAGGAAACATAAATCCCACAATTAAGTCATTTCATGCCCTTTCTCCTTGCACCCACCCCTCCCCTGCACTTATCCAGTTTGCCAGGAGAAATAGAGTCTAGAGAACACTGTAGTTCTCAGACATCACTGGTCTAAAGGCTAGATGCCTTGGAGGGCACACTATGCTGTGCTGTCTGGTCTAAGTAAGCGAGACAAGAGGGGCCTCCACCACGGGCACCTGAGCAGTACCACAGTCTCAGCTCACAGCTGCCAGATTGCTCTCATTGCTCATTAACTGTTAACACTGTTAGTTCTAATAAACCGTGATTTTCATTGCTGCTAAAGCAGGCTGGCATCTTCTCCTCCCCAACAGACTGCTCCCCAAGCAACTGACATCCAAAGTAAGTACCCCTGCAGGAGCCAATATGCTTGCTCTACACTCTCATCTGCCTCTCCAAACCTGCCTCCTGCCCTGCAGAGCTTACAGGCAGTGGAAGACCTCACCACTCTCCTCTATCCCTCCCTCTCTCTCTCTCTCTCCCCCATCTCCACCCATCCCTCAATTAATCCAACAGTTAATGCAGAAAACTTCTCTCTGTGCTATCTCAGTATGAGGGTAAGTCTCCTGAAATAAGCAGCTGCTGGCTTGTTTCTGGGGGAGCGCCTGCCCCTGTGTTTGTCACATGGTGACACCAGCTGGAAGCAGGGCTCGTCTTACACAATAAAGGCCTCTGCAGAAGCCCTACACATTTTCATCCAAGGCCGCAAAAGTGAGGCTCTGACATTAGGGTGAAGGGAGGATGCAGGGAGGATGCAGGGAGGGGGATTAGGCATGCGTGTGTGAGTCCAAGTCAGCACATCTGTCCATTCACAGGAACGTTAAGGGATTACATTGCTTCACCTCTCAGTGCTTGTAACTTTGTGCCATTCTTTCCTTTCTACTTCAGGCTAATTTCTATTTAGGTTATAAGGCTCAGTCCAGTCATCTCCCCTGGAAGATTTCCTCTAACTTCTGTCTTCTGGGCTTCAGCAGCACCCTCATGCACAACTCACAAGGGAATGCTGTCACTCCTTAGCTGTTCTCAAGGTAGCATCTTAATTTGCTTTTGTATCTGAAACATACATACTTTTGTATCCCCATCATGGGACATTCCAGGTGGTTCAGAAGGTAAAGAATCTGCCTGCAATGAAGGAGACCTGGGTTCAATCCCTGGGTCAGGAAAGATCTCCTGGAGAAGGGAATGGCCACCCACTCCAGTATTCTTGCCTGGAGAATTCCATGGACAGAGGAGCCTGGCGGGCTACAGTTCATGGGGTCACAAAGAGTCAGACACCAGACTGAGCGATGAACACTTTCACTTTCATCCACAGCATAGTTCCTGTCACATAGGATGTGCTCAGTAAATGTTTACTGCAATGAATTGGAAAGGTACAGAATTATCTGTTCACAACCTTGAGGTTCCAATAGGAAAATGGACACTGTTGGTATTTCTCCCTTAATTTTGACTTTTAGGTGTTAAAGGTGTGATTTCTCATAGTAAGACACAGCAAGATTTGCTGTAAGAACCACTGGACTTGAAACAATAAAGACTGGAAGCTGACTTTTTACCCATTTCCTCTGCATGACAAAGAAAGTCTTGAGAATGGTTAAAGAATATGAAACAAGATTCACGGGTTCCCTCTAAATATCAGTTCCTGTGTAGTGACTCCTGACTCTGTGACATCAGATGGGGTATTTGCTATTTAAAATAATCTGCAACTTCAACAATATTTTCTTGGCCTGAAGACAATCAGGAGAAAGACTCTTGGAAAAAAAAGAACATCTCAGAAGAAAAAATTGAAAAGTGAAAAAGAAGTATGTCTAAAAACCAAGTCTGAAGAATCTTTTGCATCAAATGAGCCAAAAAGCATCCAATTAAGATGTCCTTCCTGAACATGCAGAATTACTTTAATCATCTGCTTTGGTAAAGCCAACAGATCCAAAACCAGAAAGTGTACAAAATAACATATTAACTCAGTCTGGATAAATAAGATACCAGAAAACCAGAATCTACCTTGGAAACATTAGTCAACCATGACATGGATATAGGTGGTTTTCACACATTTTTTGAGAATCTAAATTCTACAACTATTACTTTAACAACTTCAAGTTCAGAGGGTATTCAGCAGCCTTTGAAAACCGAAGAAATGCTTGAAATAACTACCAATTATCTTGCTAACCCACAATTACAAATGATTCTGTGGAAATTAAGTCAGCATAGGAAAATGCATTCATATTCAGTACAATTACTCCAACAGTGAAGAATTAAACAGGTAAAGAATCTGTTTTTGCCATTTTTGTACCTACAGAAAATTCCAAACCTACAATTAATTCTTTTATACCTGCCCAAGAAACAGTGGAAATGGACATTAAAGACCTTGACATTGAAGACTCAAATAATGATATAGACTTTGAGACAGATGTTTTACAGATTGAGCATTTTTACTGCTGCTGCTAAGTCGCTTCAGTCGTGTCCGACTCTGTGCAACCCCATGGATGGAAGCCCACCAGGCTCCCCTGTCCCTGGGATTCTCCAGGCAAGAACACTAGAGTGGGTTGCCATTTCCTTCTTCAATGCATGAAAGTGAAAAGAAAAAGGGAAGTCACTCAGTCGTGTCTGACTCAGCGACCCCATGGACTACAGCCTACCAGGCTCCTCCGTCCATGGGATTTTCCAGGCAAGAGTACTGGAGTGGGGTGCCATTGCCTTCTCCGTTTTTACTGCAGGCAAATGTAAATAAGGAACATCCTTGGCAGAAAGTCTAAACTACATTCAAAGATAACTCCTTGAGTTACAAGAACAACAAACTCTAGGGAGATTGAAGTCTTTGGAAGCTCTTATAAGGCAGCTAAAACAGGAAAACTGGCTATCTGAAGAAAATTATAGAAAACCATTTCACAACATGTGAAGTTATTATATAGATTAAAGAGGTTTTAAAGTTTATGACTTTTACATAAGGTTTTTTTTTGGCCAAACCAAATTATATGTAAAGTGAACTTATTCTTGTGTAAAATTCTTACCTTAATGAAGCTAAGATAGTGCTCTAATGTTATGAACTTCATCCTGTTTTTGTTATGCTCATTTTTGAGAAAAACTAGAGAGTTGTTGGGTAGAAGACATTTCATCACTTCTTAACTTTCCAAATTTAAAGTAAAAATGTAGTGAATAAATAATATGATTAAGTCATAAAATGAGAGAACACAGATATGGTAAACAAGATCCCAGAATAGAAGTCAAGTTCAGGAATCAGTCCTGGTTCTACCACTAAGATGTGTCTTGGACAAGCTACTTATTGAGTCTCATTCTCTAATTTGTAGAAGGAGGGCACATAAGTAAATCTCTAACATAGGCTGTTTCTTTATGGTTTCTTCCTTTTCTAGAAGATGCTTTTAATAGAACAAGTTTTCTGTATGATAGTCTTATACTTACACAAAAGTAAGTGCTGGCTAGAATTTTATATTATTAACTATATTCTTCTCAATATTTATTAAATCCTGTGTTGCTTGATGTATAACTGATCATTCTGCTTGTGATGCCAGTTGTCTTGCTGTGTCTTGCTGTGCACACTGTTCATTGAACCCAGGGTAGGCAAGGTGTGAGCTAAGAGGCTGGAAGGAGACTAGAGCCAGGAGCCCCACAGCTGGAAGGAGACTCCTCCCCAAGGAGGAACTGAAGACACGTTTACGCTCTCCTGGCTGGCAGAGCAGCCGTAACATAGCCTCTCTTCGCTGGTGCAGCAGCCATACCCCAGTTCTCTCCTCTTGTGGCTGACCCAGTGGACACAGCCCTGAGGCAGCAGCAACTCCCCCTGCTTTGTGGGTGGAACTCACCATGTGCACGCCACACATAACCCACGCCCAAGCGAGCACCTCGTGACATGCGTGCACAGTGCTACAAATGATCTCAGCTGTTACACAGTCACTATTTACAAACATGGGGTGAGAGAGCCTGAACACACCATCTTGGCTAATTTGCTCTCTCCCCACATTTGATCTTTGGGCTATAATTTTTTGTGTCATACAGGTTTCCTGGTGGGACAAATGGTAAAGAATCCACCTGCAATGCTTGAGACCCAGGTGTGATCCCTGGGTTAGAAGATCCCTTGGAGAAGGGCATGGCGGCCCACTTGAGGATTCTTGCCTGGAGAATCCAATGGACACAGGAAACTGGCAGCTCAGGACCCCTGCACAGAGCCCCGACAGTCCGCGGGGTCGCCGAGAGTCGGACACAACTGAGCGACTGATACTCGGTCATAGTAAAGAGCACTGAAAAGTTCTGCTTTGTCTTACACATTTCCTTCTTTGGTTTAAACAGTAGGAATTTACTGTCTCGCAGTTCCAGAGGCTCCAAATATGAAATCAGGGTGTGGGCTCAGTGGGTTTCTTCTGAAGCCTGTGAAGGAAAAGTCAGTTCCAGACCTCTGTCCTTGACTTGTAGGTCGCTGTGTCCTCCTCTACCTCTTCATAGTGTCTTCCCTCTATGTGTATCCATCTCTGTCCAAAATCCCCCTTTAAATTAGCACCCCAGCCATATTTTATTAGGAGCCTGTCTAATGGCCATAGACTCAGTTTCAAGAACCTGAGCAATAACACAATGTTCCGAATTACATGACTTTATTGCACACGTTTAATAACCACATTTGCAATGACCCTATTACAAAATAAAGTCACATTGCAAGGTCCTGGAGTTAGGACTTAAACACAGATTTTTAGGGGGAAAAACATATTCCAAATCATGACAAAGCAAAATTATTCTACTGGTCCTCAACTGTAAATCCAGTCCAGTCAAGTGCTTACTGCATAGACAGCAGATTAATAGTAGTACAATAGAAGGAACACTCATTTCTCTGCTTTTGAGGATCTGTGGGTGGGATAACAGAATAATAGTTCCTGGCACACAGGGGCATCCTATAGATACTCAAAGAATGTTGGTCTTGCTATGGGAGTCAAGAGCCCTAGATTTTAGACTACTAGTTTTGCCACTTGTTTGCTGTATAGTATTGGGAATCCACTTCCAGCCTCTGGGGACCTGTCTTATAACATAGATCAAACAAGAAAAATATGATTACAGTAGGATACACTGCAACTGAAACAACCCCATGCCTAAGGAAAGAGCACTCTTGCCTGTGACATTATTCAGTTTGTGGGTCATGTTTGCTCAACATATTCTAATTTCCTTCTGCCAAATCAAGCGAGAATTACTGTTTTTCATCACCATTTTTAGGAAGCAGCATTTCTATGATTTCCTTTAAGCTATGTTCTTAGTTACAGGCATCTTTATATTGTTTAGCCTGAAGAATAATGTGTCAAATAATGTCCAAGGACCAAAAGTCCATGCAGCTCACTCAGTACATGGAAAAACTGAGGCCACTGGTCTCATAGCTGATGTCATGATTTGACCTTCCGGTGGTACTGGAAGCCCCACTCATCAATATGACTTACCAACACTTTTCCTGTTTTGTCTCCCCTATTGTCCCTGCCACATACAACTAAGCCATCTGGCAAAAGCACTTCCAAACAGGGATTTCACATGTGGTGAAAAGGAAAGAGAAGATCACTCCAAAAGTAACTAAGAAAGACTTTCAACTCTGGTTAGCATGTACACATTCATATCATATTAATCTTCCCATCATAACAACTAAAAGACAATAAATTAAAACACTGTGTTAGAGAGGCATTGCTGTAAAGAAGCCTAAAAGTACTATACTCTAAAGAGGGATAAGTTCTTCCTGGGGAGTAGAGGCTAGTAGCCACATAGTTGTGGTGGCATCTCTTGAGTGAGTGCATGGATAAGCAGAGGATTTGTCTTGGTTCAGGAAAAACAGTGGATGGATCGGAACCTGTAAAAGCCCAGGATGAGAATGATTTCCCCCAAAACACAATTGCTGAGTATAGTATATAAGTTCCATGATGGAAGGCTGGGTACCAAGCAGATAAAGGAGAGAAAAGTATTGAAATTTTTAAGGTACTAAAAGCTTCTACAGGGAGGCATCTATAATACACACAGGCCAGATCTCACTGTCAAGAAATTTAAGCAGGATAAAATAAAATTAACTAAATATGTATTCCAGACCTGAAACAGCTCACACCTGATTGACCAGCATGATCAGCTACCTGACAAAGGAAGATGTAGTTTATTCTGGAGGAAAATAATGCTTATTCTTATATCCAAAGATCTTTTTAACAATTCAAATGGGATATCTTTGACATACAAAAATTATATATATTTAAGGTATACAACTTGGTTTTTTGCTATATGTATACATTATGAAAGGATCACCACAATCAAGCTAAATAAGTTATCCATTACTTTTACATACTTATCATTGTGTGTTTGTGTGTATTAAGATTTAATTAAAGATTTATGTTCTTAGAAACTTTCAAGTACACAATACAGTATTGTTCATTATTGTCCCCATGCTATACATTAGTTCCCCAAAACTTATTGATCTTGCCTAAATGAAACTTCAGGCCCTTTGACTGGATCTCCTCAGTTCCCCCTGGGCCTGACAACTACTGTTCTACCCTGTGTTTTAAGAATTTGACTGTTTTAAACTCATCATATTAATGAGATCTTGCACTATTGCCTTTCTGTGTCAGGCTTATTTCACTTAGAATCATATCCTTCAAGTAGATCAATATTGTTAATATTGAAATCCCCGGAATTCCTTCACTGGGAAGACCCAGAGGGATCGGGTGGAGAGAGAGGTGGGAGGGGGGACCGGGATGGGGAATACATGTAAATCCATGGCTAATTCATTTCAATGTATGACAAAAACCACTGCAATTATGTAAAGTAATTAGCCTCCAACTAATAAAAATAAATGGAAAAAAATATGTCAAAAAAAAAATAAAATTCTGGCTAATAGTCCATTGAATATACATATAGACCACATTGTCTTTATCCATTCGGCCAACTTTTTGCTTCTTCATACTTCTCATGAGGTTCTCAAGGCAGGAATATTAAAGTGGTTTGTCATTCCCTTCTCCAGGGGACCATGACATTAACCCTTTATTTGTTATGTGATTTGCAAATATTGTCTCTTGTTCCACACATTCACTGTGTTCACAGTTCCTGCCATGAAAAATCTTTTTAACTTGGTGTAGTTTCACCTACCCATTTTCCCTTTGTTGTCTGTGCTTTTGGTGTTATGACCAAAAATTGTTGTGAAGAAAAATGTCAGAAACATTTTCTCTATTTCCTTCTAGTAGTTTTACAGTTCCAGGTCTTACATTTAAGTCTTTAATCCATGTTGAGTTGGGTTTTGTATATGGTGTGAAATAAGGGCCCAATTTCATTCTTCCTGATGTGAATATCAAGTTATCCCTGGGCCATTTAACAAAGAGTATTCTTTCCACATACTATGTGCTTGGCACCCTTGTTGAAGATCAGTTCAGTTCAGTCACTTAGTTGTGTCTGACCCTTTGCAACCCCATGGACTGCAGCACTCCTGGCTTTCCTGTCCATCACCAACTTCCAGAGCTTTATCAAACTCATGTCCATTGAGTTGGTGGTGCCATCCAACCACCTTATCTCTGTCATCCCCTTCTCCTCCTGCCCCCAATCCCTCCCAGTATCAGGGTCTTTCTAAGGAGTTAGTTCTTCACATCAGGTGGCCAAAGTATTGGAGTTTCAGCCTCAGCTGAATATTCAGGACTGATTTCTTTAGGATGGACTGGTGGGATCTCCTTGCAGTCCAAGGGTCTCTCAAGAGTCTTCTCCAACACCATAGTTCAAAAGCATCAAGTCTTCACACTCAGCTTTCTGTATAGTCCAACTCTAACATCTATACATGACTACAGGAAAAATCATAGCTTTGACAAGGTGGACCTTTGTTGGTAAAGTAACGGTTCTGCTTTTTAATACGCTGTCTAGGTTGGTCATAGTTTTTCTTTCAAGGAGCAAACATTTTTTAAGTTCATGGCTGCAGTCACCATCTGCAGTGGATTTGGAGCCCACAAAAATAAAGTCTCTCACTGTTTTTGTTGCTTCCCCATCTATTTGCTATGAAGTGATGGGACCAGATGCCATTTGCTGAAGATCAGTTGACTATAAATATGTGTATTTATTTCTTGGCTCTTAATTTCATTTCATTGGTCTATATGTCTCTTTTTATGCCACCACAATGATATTTTTATTATTGTATGTTTGTAATATATTTTGGAATGAGAGAGTGTTACACCTCCATTTTTCTTCTTCTTTCTCAAGATTGCTTTGGCTTTTCAGAGTCTTTTGTAGTTCTATATGAATTTTAGGATCTTTTTCCATTTCTGTAAAGAATGAAATTGGAATTTTTATAAGAAGTGCATTGAATCTGTAGATCATTTTGCATATTACAGATACTTAAACAATATCAATTCTCACAATCCATGAACACAGGATGTCTCTCCATTTATATGTGCCTTTAATTTCCTTCATTAACATTTTATTGTTTTCAATGTATACATTGTTTAGATCCTTGGGTAAGTTTTCTCATAAGTACTTTATTCTCCTTGTTGCTCTGCAAATGGGATTGCTTTCTTAAATTCCACTTCAGATAATTTGCTGTTAGTGTATTGAAATTCAGCTTATTTTTTCACCATCATTATTTACTTATTTTTCACTTTTTATATTGTGTTATGGTATAGCCTATTAACAATGCTGTGATAGCTTCAAATGTACAGCAAAGGGACTCAGCCTTACATATACCTGTATTCACTCTCTCCTAAAATTCCCTCCCATCCAGGCTGCCATATAATTTTGAGAAGATTTCCATGTGCTATATAGTAGGTCCTTGTTGGTTGTCCATTTTAAATATAGCAGTGTGTACAGGCAACCATAAATTTGTTCTCTAAGTCCATGAGTTCTTTTCTGTTTTGTAATTAAGTTCAGTTGTATCACTTGTTTTTAGATTCCACATATAAGGGAGGTCATACTATGTTTCTCCCTCTCTGTCTGACTTATTTCACTCAGTACGACAATCTATAGGTCCATCATGGTTGCTGCAAATAGGATTATATCATTCTTTTTAATGGTTGAGTAATACTCCAATGCATAAATGCACCACATCTCCTTCATTCATTTCTCTGTTGATGGATAGGCTGCTTTCATGCCTTGGCTATTGTAAGTAGTGCTTCAGTGAACATCAGGGTGCATGTATCCTTTTGGATCATGTTTTTTCTCCAGATATATGCTCAGGATTGGGATTGAGGGTCATATGGTAGCTCTAGTTTTAGTTTATTCAGGAATCTCTATACTGTTCTCCATAGCGGTTGTACAATTCCCACCAACAGTGTAGGAGGGTTCCCTTCTCTCCAAACCCTCTCCAGCATTTATTGTTTGTGGTTTTTTTTTTAATGATAGCCATTCTGGCTGGTGTGAGGTGATATCTCATTGTAGTTTGATTTGCATTTCTCTAATAATTAGTGATGTTGAACATCTTTTCATGTGCCTCTTGGCCATCTGTATGTCTTCTTTGGAGAAATGTCTATTTAGATCTTCTGCCCATTTTTTGAGTGGGTTGTTTGTTTTGATGCTGTTAAGCATCATGAGCTGTTTATAAATTCTGGAAACTAATCTCTCATTGATCACGTCATCTGCTAAAATTTTCTCCCAATCTGTGGTTGTCTTTTTATTTTGTTTACTGCTTCCTTTGCTGTACAAAAACTGTTGAGTTTAAATATAACCCATTTGTTTATTTTTGTTTTTATTTCCATTATTCTGGGAGATAGATGGAAAAAGATATTGCTGCAACTTATGTCATAGAGTTTTTTGCCTATAGGCAGTTTTATAGTGTCTACTCTCACATTTAGGTATTTAATCCACTTAGAGCTTATTTTTTTGGATGGTATTAAAAAATTATCTAATTTTATTTTTAACATGTAGCTGTTCAGTTTTCCCAAAACATTTGTTGAAGAGACTGTCTTTCAGTGTTGTGTGATCTTGCCTCCTTTGTCATACCTTAATTGGCCATAGGTACATAGGTTTATTTATGGATTTCCTATCCTGTTCCATTAATCTATATTTCTATTTTTGTGCCAGGACCATACTGTTTTGATGACTGTCACTCTGTAGTCTACTCTGAAATCAGGGAGCTTGATTACTTTAGTCCTATTTTTCCTTTTTAATACTGCTTTCACTACTCAGGGTCTTTTGTGTCTCCATACAAATTTTGAGATTTTTTTGTTCTAGTTCTGTGAAAAATGCCATTGGTAATTTGATAGGATTGTATTGAATCTGTAGATTGCCTTGGGTAGTATAGTCATTTTGACAATATTGACTACTCCAATCCACAAGCATAGTATATCTTTCCATTTTATTGTGTTTTCTTCGACTTCTTTAATAAATATCTTATAGTTTTTGAGTACAGGTCTTTTGTCTCCTTAGGTAGGTTTATTCTTAGGTATTTTATTCTTTTTGATGCAATAGTAAATGGAATTGTTTCCTGAATTTCTCTTTCTGATCTTTCATTGTTAGTGTATAGAAATGCAACAGATTTCTGTGTATTAATTTTGTAATCCTGCAACTTTACCATTTTCACTGATGAGTTCTAGTAGTTTTATAGTAGCATTTTTAAGTTCTTCTATGTATAGTATCACGTCATCTGCAAACAGTGACAGAGTAGGTTCTTCTTTTCCAATTTGGATTCTGTTTACTTCTTTTCCTTCTTTGATTGCTGTAGCTAGGACTTCCAAAACTATGTTGAATAAAAGTGGCAAGAGTGGACATCCTTGTCTTGTTCCTGATCTTAGAGGAAATGCTTTCAGCTTTTCACTATTGAGTATGATGTTAAATGTAGGTTTGTAATATGTGGAGGTATATTCCCTAAATGCTCACTTTCTGGAAACTTTCATCATAAATGGGTGCTGAATTTTGTCAAAAACTTTTGTACATCTATTGAGATGATCTTAAATGGTTTTTATTCTTCAGTTTGTTGATGTGGTGTATCACATTGATTGATTTGTGGATATTGAAAAATACTTGCATCCCTGGGATGAATTCCACTCAATCATGATGTGTGATCTTTTTAATGTATTGTTGGATTCAGATTAGTAGTATTTATTCTGTTGAGGAATTTTACAACTATATTCATCACTGATATTAACCTGTAACACTCTTTTTTGTGGTACCTTCATCTGGTTTTGGTAATACAGTAACC
The DNA here is from genome assembly GCF_023699985.2 of Odocoileus virginianus. Lineage (NCBI taxonomy): Eukaryota > Metazoa > Chordata > Mammalia > Artiodactyla > Cervidae > Odocoileus > Odocoileus virginianus. The sequence continues at coordinate 1,655,198 of NW_027224327.1, read as the reverse complement.
ATGGACTAATAGAATGAGTTTGGAAGTTTTCCTTTCTCTTGAATTTTTTGGAACAGTTTCAGAATAGTTGTTAACTCTTCTCTAAATGTTTGACAGAATTTGCCTATGAAGCCATCAGGTCCTAGACTCTTGTTTTTTGGAAGTTTTTAAATCAACATTTCTATTTCAGTGCTTATGATTGGTCTGCTTATATTTTATATTTTTTACTGGTTCAGTCTTAGGAGACTGCATGTTTCTAAGAATTTGTCCATTTTTCCCAAGTTATCCATTTTATCAGCATATAGTTCATAGTAGTCTCTTTTGGACTCTTCCATGGAGTCAATGGAAACTTCTCCTATTTTATTTCTAATTTTATTGATTTGCAGTCTTCTCCCTTTTTTTCTTGATGAGTCTGGCTAATGGTTTGCCAATTTTGTTTATCTTCTCAAAGAACCAGCTTTTAGTTTTATTGATCCTTGATGTTGACTTTTTTGGTTCTTTTTAGTTTACTTCTGCTCTGATCTTTATGATTTCCTTCCTTCTACTAACTTTAGGTTTTGTTTGTTCTTCTTTCTCTAGTTGTTTTAGGTGTAAGGTTAGGTTGTTTATTTGAGATTTTTCTTGTTTCTTGAGGTAAGATTGTATTGCTATAAACTTCCCTCTTAGAACTGCTTTTTCTGCATCTCAAAGGTTTCATACCATTATGTTTCAACTTTAATTTGTTTCAAAATATTTTTTATTTCATCTTTGATTTCTTCAGTATCCATTAGTTGTTTAGTAGCATACTGTTTAGCTTCCACATGTTTCTGTTTTTTAATAGATTTTTAAATTTTTTTTTGTAATTTCCTTCTAATGTCATAATGTGATAAGGAAAGATGCTTGGTGTGATGTCAATTTTCTTAAATTTTCCAAGGCTCATCTTGTCACCCAGGATGTGGTAAATCCTGGAGAATGTTCCCTGTGAACATGAGAAGAATGTGTACTCAGATGTTTTTGAATGGAATGCTCTATAGATGCAAGTTAAGTCCACATGGTCTAAAGGGTCTTTAAAGACTGTGTTTGCAAATTTTCAGTCTGGTTAATCTTTCCATTGATGAAAATAACATGATAAAGTCCCCACTATTATTGTGCCACTGTCAATTTCCCCCGTTATAGTTGTTGTTATCTGCCTTACCTGTTGAAGTGCTTCTATGTTGAACTGACAAAGTGGAATCAAGATTGCTAAGAGAAATATCAGTAACCTCAGATATGCAGATGATATTCACCCTCTTGGGAGAAAATGAAGAGGAACTAAAGAGCCTTTGATGAAGGTGAAAGAGGAGAGTGAAAAAGCTGGCTTAAAACTCAGCATTCAAAAAACTAAGATCATGGCATCTGTCCCCCACATCACTTCATGGCAAATAGAAGGGGAAAAAGTGGAAACAGTGACAGATTTTATTTTCTTGGGCTCCAAAATCACTGCATGGTGACTGCAGCAACGAAATTAAAAGATGCTTGCTTCTTGAATGAAAAGCAGTGAAAAACCTAACAGTATATTAAAAAGAAGAGACATTACTTTGTTGACAAAAGTCCATATAGCCAAAACTATGGTTTTTCTAGCAGTCATGTGTATGGATGTGAGAGTTGGACCATAAAGAAGGCTGAGGACTGAAGAATTGATACTTTTGAACTGTGGTTTTGAAGAAGACTCTTGAGAATCCTTTGGATTGCAAGGAGATCAAACCAGTCAATCCTAAAGGAAATCAACCCTGAATATTCATTGGAAGGACGGATGCTGAAACTGAAGCTCCAATACTTTGGCCACCTGATGGAAGAGCTGACCCATTGGAAAAGACCCTGATGCTGGGAAAGATTAAAGGCAGGGGGAAAAGGGGACAACAGAGTGATGAGATGGTTGGATGGCATCACCAACTCTATGGAGATAAGTTTGAGTAGGCTCTGGGAGTTGGTGATGAACAGGGAAATCTTGCATGCTGCAGTCCATGGGGTCTCAAAGAGTCGGACATGACTGAGCAACTGAACAGCAATAACAATTAATATTATGATCCTATTATCATTTTCTTAATTGTTTTTGGTTTGCTTTTTGTAGATCTTTCCCTTCTTTTGTGAGTTCTGCCTAGAGTAGTAGTTTTAGCATTTGTTGTAAAGCTGATTTTGTAGTCCTGAAGTCTCTTAACTTTTGCTTATCTGTAAAACTTTTGATTACTCCATCAAATCTGAATGAGAATCTTGATGGTACAGTATTCTTGGTTATAGTTTCTTCATTTCATCACTTTAAATATATTGTGTCATTCCCTTCTGACTTGTGTTTCTGTTGAGAAATCAGTTGATATTGCTATGAGAGTTCTCTTGTATGTTATTTGTCATCCTCTTGTTGCTTTTAATATTTTTTCTTTAATTTTGTCACTTTGATTACCATGTGTCTTGGGGTGTTCCTTCTTGTGTTTATCCTTTCTAGAACTCTTGTGCTTCCTGGACTTGGCTAACTATTTGCAAACCCAATGTTATGGAAGTTTTCAGCTATTATTTTATAAACATTTTCTCTGGTTCTTTCTCTCTTTTCTCCTTGTGGGGCCCCTATAATGTGAATGTTGGTGAATGTAATGTTGTCCCAGAGGTCTCAGGCTGTCTTTATTTACTGTGTGTGTGTGTTGTTGTGGTTTTTTTTTTTTTTTAACTCTTTTTTCTATATTATGTTTTGTGGCAGTTGTTTCCAACATTTTGTCTTCCAGGTCACTTATTCATTCTTCTGCCTCAGTGATTCTGCTATTGAATCCTTCTAGTGCATTGTTCATCTCTGTTTATTCTTTAGTCTTTCTATGTCTTTGGTAAACATTTCTTGCATATTCTTCATTGTTTTTCTGAGATTTTGGATCATCTTCATCATCATTATTTCTGAATTCTTTTTCTGGAAGGTTGCCTATCTCCACTTCATTTAGTTGTTTTTCTGGGGTTTTATCTTGTTCCTTCATCTGGGACATAATCCTCTGCCTTTTCATTTTGATTAACTTACAGTTATGATGGTTTTCATTCTGGAGGTTGCAGGATTATACTTTTTGCTTCCTCTGTCTGCCCTCTGGTGGATGAGGCTAAGTGGCTTGTCTGAGCTTCCTGTTGGGAGAGACTGATGATGGCGAAAACTGGGTTTTGCTCTGTTGGGAAGGACCTTTCTCACTAAAAGTTTAATCTGATTGTCTGCTGATGAGTAAGGATGATGTTTTTTGGCCTAAGGTGACCCATCCCTGGAGTCTACAAGCTCTATGGTAGGGTTAATTGAGACAGCCAAGAAGGCTCATGCCAAGGGACATGTCCCTGACTGTCTCTGCCAGTGCCAATGTCTCCAGAGTGAGCCGCTACCAACTCACGCCTTCATAGGAGATCCTCCAACATTAACAGGTAGGCCTTGGTTAATCTCCCACTGGGTCAGTGCTACTTTTCTCTTGGTCCTGGTGTGCACAAGCTTGTTTTTTTAGCCTCCAAGAGTTGAGTCTGTGCTTCCCCCTGTCCTCTGGATGTCCTTCAATCCAATTCTGATGGCCTCCAAAGTCAGATTCCCTGGGGTTTCCTAGTCTGTTTGATGAGTCCCCAGGCTGGGAAGCCTTATGTAGGGCTAAGATTCTTCACAACAGTGGAGAACTTGTTTGGTATTATTATTCTCCAGTTTGTGGATTGCCCACCTAGCTGCTATAGGATTTGATTTTATCGTGGTTGTGCCCCTATTACTATCTTGTTGCTACTTCTCCTTTGTCCCTGGGTATGGGATGTCTTTTTTTGATGGGTTCCAGCATCCTCCTGTCAATAGTTGTTCAACATCTGGTGGCAACTTTGGTGCATTCACATCAGGGGATGAGCATATGTCCTTCTTCTCCACCGTCTTGTGTGTGTGTTTATATATGTCGTGGCAAAGATAGAGCTCTTTTTCTTCCTTTCTGACTTGCATGCCTCTTATTTCTTCTTCCTTTTTAACTGCTCCAGCAAGGACTTCTAGTATTACATTGAATAGGAATGGTCAAAATGGGTATCTTTGTCTCATGTCATATTAAAGAAAAGAATCCTTAAATTTTTCCCATTGACTATGATGTTAGCTGTGGTGTTTCTATATGCTCTTTATTTTGCTGAAGGTGATTTTTTCTATACCTATTTTGCTGAGAGGTTTTTTTTGTTGTTGTTGTTATTTGTTTGTTTACCATGAATGGGTGCAGAATTTTTTTTTAAATTTTGTGCCTATTGAGATAACCATATAGATTTTGTCTTTCTTTCTCTTCATGTAGTGCATTGTATCATACTGATCAACTTGTGTAAGTTAAAACATCTTTGTATTCCAAGGATAAATCTCATTTAATCAGAGTGTATAATCCCTTGAACTTGCTGCAGAATTTGGTTTGCTAGTGTTGTACTAAAGATTTTGCATCTATGGTCATTAGGGATATTGGCATGTATTTTTCTTTCCTTGTGACATCTTTGCCTAACTTTGGTATTAAGCTGATGCTGGTCTCATAAAATGAGTTTGAAAGTGTTCCCTCTTCATTTTTTCCAACAATTTAAGAAATATTGGTATTAAATATTCTTTGGATGTTTAGTAAAATTTATCCATGAAACCATCTGATCCTCAGTTTTTCTGGCAGGGAGAGTTTTGATTGTTAGGGTCCTTTAGTGGACCGGAACCTGGTGGTCTGGAGTCGACGATGAGAGAGTGAAAGAAGGAAAGAGGCTAATATTCCCTGGGTTATGCAGCCGGCTTTTGCGCTCCAGGGAATCAGCCAGAAATAGAGAGAGAGAGAGAGAGAGAGAGAGAGAGAGAGAGAGAGAGAGACACGGGGACCCAAGCTCTGATGGAACAAGGGTGCTTTATTGAATTCTGTAAGAGTATATATACCAGTAGCTTCTTTAGATAAAGATCAAGAGACCAGACTTTACAAGTTTACCAAGGAAGCAAGGAGCAATAGAGGCCATAAGGCCAAAAGGTGATCCATATCAAAAGAGGGTCATAAATAGTTACTTTTCACCATATGGAAAAACTAACGAAGGAAATGCATGCATTCCTCAGTCCCTGGAAAGCCTTGCCTCTCCTCTTAATTCCTGAATATTCAGGAATTAATAAGGAACAGAGGATTCATGACAGATCCAAAACAGCACACAGGAAGCCTCCTGTTAAATGCTTCCTGACATTTGATTACTGCTTTTTCTGCTTTCATCTCCTTTTCTGTTTTTTGTCTGTTCAGAGTTTTGTTTATTTTTATTTAGTTTCTGTAAGTTTTACATCTCTAGAAAGTTATCCATTAATTCTAAGGTATCCAATTTGTATATAGTTTTTCATAATAGTGTGTTATGATCATTTTTTATTTCTGAAGCATTCATTATTTGGTTTTAATTGGGCTTTTTGAATATGGATCTCTATTTCTTTAACCAGGTTTGGGAAGTTTTCAGCCATTATTTCTTGCAATAAACTTTTTGCTTCCTTACACCTTTCTTTGTTTTTTTTCTGGGGCTCCTGTAATACATATATTGCTTTGCTTGGTGAAGCTCCATAAGTCCTGTAAGTTACCTTCACTCTTTTTCTCTCTTCTTTTTTCTCCTCTGACTGGATGATTTCCAAAGATCTGTCTTTGAATTTGCTGTTTCTTCTTTCTTATTGATTGATTAATTAATCAATCTTGATTAATTAATTAATCAATTAATCTTATTGATTCAGTCTGTTGCTGAATCCCTCTATTAAATTTTAAGTCAAATTATTGTGTTCAGTTCAGTTCAGTCGCTCAGTCATGTCCGACTCTGAGACCCCATGAACCGCAGCACGCCAGGCCTCCCTGCCCATCACCAACTCTCGGAGTCCACCCAAACCCATGTCTATTGAGTCAGTGATGCCATCCAACCATCTCATCTTCTGTCATCCCCTTCTCCTTCTGCCCTTCAATCTTTTCCAGCATCAGGGTCTTTTCCAGTGAGTCAGCTCTTCGCATCAGGTGGCCAAAGTATTGGAGTTTCAGCTTCAACATCAGTCCTTCCAATGAACACCCAGGACTGATTTCCTTTAGGATGGACTGGTTGGATCTCCTTGCAGTCCAAGGGGCTCTCAAGAGTCTTCTCCAACACCACAGTTCAAAAGCTCTGTTACTTTTTTAAACATTTTATCTTTTAGTGAAGTGAAGTGAAGTTAAAGTCACTCAGCCATGTCCGACTTTTTGAGACCCCATGGACTATACAGTCGATGGAACTCTCCAGTCCAGAATACTGGAGTGGGGAGCCTTCCCCTTCTCTAGGGGATCTTCCCCGGCCAGGGATCGAACCCATGTCTCCTGCATTGCAGGTGGAATCTTTACCAGCTGAACCCCAAGAGTTGGGGTATAGCCAATTAACAATGTTGTGATAGTTTCAGGTAAACAGCAAAGGGATTCAGCCATACATGTACATGTATCCATTCTCCCCCAAACTCTTCTCCCATCCTGGCTGCCTCATAACATTGTTAGTGCTATTGTTTTTATTTGGTACATTTTTATATTTTCTGCCTGTTGAAATTCTAAATTTACTCAAGTACTTTCCTGACCTTTGTGAATATCTTTATAACCATTATTTTGAATCCTCTGTCCAGTAAATTATATTACTTCCATTTCATTCATGTTGATTTCTGGAGATTTTTCTTATTCTTTTATTGGGAACATAGCTTTCTATTTCTCTACTTGCCTTGACTTTCTGTATTGGTTTTTGCACATTAGATAAAACAGCTACTTCTCCCTATCTTTACACACTGGCCTTTTATAGGTTGATCTCACCAATCAACCTGACCAGAGTCTGACTGCCTCATAAATTTTTGTGCCCAGCCAAACCACTTTCTTTGTTCTTAGTGGCTTCCAGAGTACTATAGTATACCAAGTACTGTCAGTACCCTGAGATGGGAAAGATAGAAGCAAGTCCCCCATGCAACAGCCAGTAAACTTGGAACACTAGATCCTATTTCTTCTCTCCTCAGGGAGAAGATGGGAACTGGAGTTTATCACTCACTCACTCACTCTGCACTGACCCAGGAATAGGAACTGCAGCACACATGTTTTCAAAACGCTGTCTTTCAAATTGTTGTTTTGCTCCCTGCCATTCTGAGTGGCCTAACAAAAGCTGGAACTCATCAAGACTCAGATACAGGCCCTTGGGCAACAATTGGAAAAGTCAGAGCACCAGGTGTATAGTATGACTTCCAAGTGGAAGCTGGAGTCTTGGTTTTATCATTGGAGCAAGCTGGTGGGGGCAGCTCTGGGAAGTGCCCATACACCTGTTTAAGTTCCTAAAGGACCCTGTCAACTTCCAGATGCCAGGTAGTTAGAAGTCAAACCTATGGACACCAGCTGGAGAAATCAATGTACTAGATGTGAAATCAACCCCCTTCCAGGAAGCAACTGAGAGCTAGGCTTCATTTCCTGCTCTATCTGTGCTGATCCAGTGGGAGAACCACAAGAAGTACCCACAGCACACCCATCTAAAGTTGCTGTTTGTCCTCTACGGCCCCAGAGGCTAACAAATGCCAGGCCCTGTGAGCTCACAGAGGTAGAGAAATTAGGGGCTGGCCCCTCAGGTGCCAGTCATAAAAGTTGTGGTGCTTGGGGATAAACTATGTTTTAAACAAAAAGTTCTGTTTTATCACTGGTGTGAGCAGGGGAGAGATGCCTCAGGAAGTACTGACACACCCATTCAAGTTCTCAAAGGACTGTGTTAGCTGGCAGCTGCGGTCTCGTTAGAAGCCAGAGTCTTTGACAACAGTAAGACAAGTCTTAAGAGTTGGGCTTAAGATTTGTTGTCTAATTCCTTCCAAGGAGAAGCTGGGAGTTGGGTTTCACCCACTCATTCTGCAAATGCACTTCCTTGTGCATTTCTTGGAGTTGACAGAACCTAGTGAAAGGTTGCGAACCTTGTTCTATGATGGAAGGGGATAAGAGCCAGAAGGAAGAGCCATGGGAAGCCATTTAATATCACTTCTTTGTTCCCTGGAGTCTCAGGGGACCAGTGAATGCTGGTGAGGGGGGAACAGGTAGGAAGGCCAGAGGTCCCCAAGTGGCAGGAGGAAATAAACTGCAGTGATAGACTTTTTTTCCTTCTCTACACAAAATTAAGAGAGACTTTTAATTCTGCATTGATGATACTTGGTTCTGCCTTGAACTAACCAATATTTTGTTATGGAAATGTTTTCCTTAAGCTATGTTAATGAAACTATGTATTTGCTTTGGAATACGTTTTCTTCAAGATGGTTCCACCTAAAATTAACTTTTTTTTTTTTTTTTTCCTCAAGCCTTGGGCTGATAATGGCTCAAATCGAACCTGGGTCTCCCACATTGCAGGCAGACGCTTTAACCTCTGAGCACCAGGAAAGCCCTGATAATGGCTCAACAAACCAGTATTCATGTCAATTGTTTTATGGCCTGGGATGACACACCTTGTGCCATCCTATCTCAAAAATGCATATTGTGGGAGAGGGGCCTGGTGAAACTCCCTCAGCCTTGAGGTGTCTCTCTTATCTGATTAGCAGTTTGCTAAGAGACATAAAACATCTTGCTAAAAACTAGCAAGGGGGCACTCTTTCTGCCCACTTCTGATGTCTATGTCAGAAGCTTTGTCTATCTCTCTTATACTTTAATAAAATTTGATTACACAAAAAGCTCCAGTGGTCAAACCTGGTCTCTGGCCCCAGATCAAAATCCCCTCCTCTGGAGGTCATGAATCCCAACGTAGAACAGGGTTTGCAGCAGCAACCTTTCACTAGGTTCTGTCAACTCCAAGAAAGGCACAAGTTAGTATCCAGTTCCTCAGGTAGCAGCAGATTACTACACCAGGCAGTCTGGAAGATTGTGTACATACACAAGTCTGGACTCTCTTAAGAGTAATGAGAAAGGAGAAATACAACTTGTTTAATCACTGCTGAACATGAACCAAAAATATAAACTCTAGGAACTGTGCTAGCAGTCTCCAAATCATGCATACATCCAATGATAAAAAGGTAAATATCTATCTGCTAAGGGCACTTGAGTACAACTGTTGATCAAATTGATTTAAAGCTGACTGAGGCAGCTGTTAGGTAACTAGGCTAAAAGATATGGAAAATAAAAGTAATAAATCAAGCAGACATATAAGAAACTACACTCACTAGGCTAGACCATATGGTGAGTCATAAAGCAAGTCTTAATAAACACAAAAAGTTTATAATTATACAAAGTACATTCTCCAACCACAAAACCATACAGTTAGAAACTAGAAAAAGAAATGTATGAAATTCACAAAGATGTGAAAATTAGTAAAAGCACTTCTCAAACAGGGGTTCTGTAACAATCTAGAAGGGTGGGGTGGGGAGGGAGATGGGAAGGAGGTTCGGGAGGGAGGGCATGTGGGTGTACCTGTGGCTGATTCTTGTCTATGTTTGACAGAAAATAACAAAATTCTGTAAAGCAATAAGCTTCTATTAAAAATTAAACACATTTTAAAAAATAATTGATGAGTTAAAGACAATTCCCAATGGAAATTAAAACATGATGTACTAACACTTCTGGGATGCAGCCAAAGCACTGCCAAGATGCAAATTAATAGCTGTAAATACCTATATTAAAATGGAAGAAAAATATCAAATCAATGATTTAAGAAACTAGAGAAAACAGCAATATAAGCCCAAACCAACCAGATCAAATAATAAAGATGAAAAAAAAAAACAAACCCAAAGCTGGATTTTTTATGGCTCAACAACACTAACAAACATGTGGCTATATGGTTAAGAAAAAAAGATAGGAAAGTAAACTACCAAAATCAGGAATAAAAATATATAACTACTGACCTTATGGAAATAACAAAATATTGTGACTACACTAACGACCTTGATAATTTAAATCAATAGACAACTTCATAGAGAGACACAAGCTATTAAATTTATTTAAGAATAAATAAAAAATTTGAATATACCTATAACCAACAAGATATTTAAATAGTAGTTTTTAAACTTATAAAGTAAAACCAAGTCCCAGGTGGTTTCAGTGGTGATATTTACTTAACATTTAAAGAAGCATTAAAACTAATTGTTCAAAAGCTCTCCTAAAAAAAGAAATTGAGGGTATATCTCCCAACTCATTCTACAGAGCCACTCTTACTACCAAAACAAAAGAAATCACAAGAAAAAGAAACCACAGATCAATATTTTTTTATGAATAGAGACACAAAAATACTCTGTGAAATACTAGCAAATAAAATTCTGCAACACATGTAAAGGATTATGTGCCATGACATGTAGGATTACCATGTGAAAATCAGTTAAAATTATAAAAAATATAATGTGTATGATCATTTCAATAGACACAGAAAAAAACATTTGCCAAAATCCACCAGCCAATTGAAAAAGCAAACAAACACTCAACAACTAAGAATAGACAGGAACTTCTTTAACCTGATAAAGGGCATCTACAAATATCCCACAGCTAACACCATACTTAGCAATCAAAGAGTAAATAGAGAGTAAAACCTGTAAGATTAGGGAAAAAATAATAATAAAACCAAGAATGTCTAGTCTCAAAACGTCTATTCACTATTGCACTAGATGTTCTAGTTCTGGCAATTAAGTAGGAAAAAGAAGCAAGTGTAATTTTCAAGATCTTGTTTATAGAAAAACCTAAGGAGTCCATTCAAAAACTAATTGAAGTAATAATTGAGTTTAGCAACGTTGCAGCATACAAGGTTAATATACAAAACTCAGCTGTATTTCTACACATTAGCAATTAATTATTCTAAAATAAAATTATATTAAAAAAATTCCATTTGCAATAGCATAAAAGAGGAAATGAAAAGTGAAGTTGCTTAGTCATGTCCCACTCTTTGCGACCCCATGGACTGTAGCCTACCAGGCTCCTCAGTCCATGGAATTTTCCAGTCAAGAGTACTGGAGTGGGTTGCCATTTCCTTCTCCAGGGGATCTTCCCAATCCAGGGATTGAACCCCGGTCTCCCGCATTGCAGGCAGATGCTTTATTGTCTGAGCCACCAGGGAAGCCCTCAGTTCAGTTCAGTTAGTCGCTCAGTCGTGTCTGACTCTTTGCGACCCCATGAATTGCAGCACGCCAGGCCTCCCTGTCCATTACCAACTCTTGAAGTTCACCCAAACTCATGTTCATCAAGTTGGTGATGCCATCCAACCATCTCATCCTCTGTTGTCCCCTTCTCCTCCTGCCCTCAATCTTTTCCAGCATCAGGGTCTTTTCCAATGAATCAGCTCTTTGCATCAGGTGGCCAAAGTATTGGAGTTTCAGCTTCAGCATCAGTCCCTCCAATGAACACCCAGGACTGATCTCCTTCGGGATGGACTGGTTGGATCTCCTTGCAGTCCAAGGGACTCTCAAGAGTCTTCTCCAACACCACAGTTCAAAAGCATCAATTCTTTGGTGCTCAGCTTTCTATAAAGAAAGCTGAAAACTTTCTATAAAGAAAGTTATAGTCCAACTGTCACACCCATACATGACCACAGAAAAACCATAGCCTTGACTAGATAGACCTTTGTTGACAAAGTAATGTCTCTGCTTTTTAATATGCTGTCTAGGTTGGTCATAATTTTCCTTTCAAGGAGTAAGCGTCTTTTAATTTCATGGCTGCAGTCACCATCTGCAGTGATTTTGGAGCCCAGAAAAATAAAGTCAGCCACTGTTTCCCCATCTATTTGCCATGAATGGTGTCATAAAAGAGGAAATACTTAAGAATAAATTTTACAGAATAAATGTACAATGTATAATGAAAACTACAAAGCTTTTTGAAACAAAGTAAAGAAAATCTAAATAAGTGGAAAGACAACCCACATTCATGAATCAAAGTGAAATTCCTATCAGAATCCAACCTTGCTTTTTTTTTTTTTTTTTGGCTTATACTGGCAAACTCTTCCTAAAATTCATATGGAAAGACAAAGGGCCAAAAATAACTAAAAATATTGAATAGGATGGACAAAGTTGGAAGATTCATACTTCTCAATTTCAAGCTTACTACAAAGGTATAGTAACCAGCACTGTATGGTAGTAGCATAAGGATAGAGATATGGATAAATGGAATAGAATTCTGAGTCCAGAAATAAATTCATATCTCTGTGATCAATTGAGTTTTTGCAGAGGGTACAAGTCAATGAGGGAAAAAGTTTTTATCAAATGGTGCTGGGACAACTGAATTTCCACTTGAAAAATATTAAATGTAAACCCATTATTTGTACCATACAGAAAAAGTAATTTAAAATAGATGACAGAGTTAAAAGTATGAGCTAAAAATTATAAAACAATGAGAAGAAAATATACAAGTAAATCTTCCTCATCTTGGTTTAGCAAATTATTTTTAGATATGAGATCACAAGCACAGTCAACAAAAGAAAATATGTGCGAATTTGAGGACATTGGACTTCCCTATTGGTCAAGAGGTTAAGAATCACCTGCCAATGCAGGGGACATGGGTTCAACCCTGGTCCAGGAAGATTCCACATGCTGTGGGGCAATTAATCCCACAACTACTGAGCCTGTGCTCTAGAGCCCGAGAGCCACGACTACTGAGCCTGTATACCGTAACTACTGAAGTCCGTGCACCCTAGAGCCTGAGAGCTGCGACTACTGAGCCTGTATACCGTAACTACTGAAGTCCGTGCACCCTAGAGCCTGAGAGCTGCGACTACTGAGCCTGTATACCGTAACTACTGAAGTCCGTGCACCCTAGAGCCTGTGCTCCGCAACAAGGGAGCCCACTACAACTAGAGAGTAGCGCCCACTGTCTGCAGCCAGAGAAAGCCTGCACACAGCAGCAGAGACCCAGAGCAGCCAAAAACAAGTAATTTTTTAATAATTGAAGATATTAAAATTTATAACTTTTCTACTGATAATAACACCAAGAAAGTGAAGAAAAATAACCCACAGAATGGGAAAATGGGTTTACAAATTCTATATCTGATAAAGGAATTTGTCTAAGTACCTTTTAACTTAATAAGAAAATTTTTCAATTGATAGTGGAACTCAATAGACATTCCTCCAAATAACACAGGAAAATAATAAACATGTTAATAATGTTACCATATTACCCAGCAAACCTGTACCTTGGTATATATTCAAGATAAATGAAAGTTTATGCCCAAAAAAACTTACACACAAATGTTCACCATAGAATTATTCATAATAGCCACAAAATGAAAATAACAGACGGCCATCAAATTGTAAATGAATAAAAAATATGATATATCCTCACATGATGAATTCAGCAATTGAAAGAAGTACTGACAAGTGCTAAGACACAAATGAAGCTTGAAAACATTAAGCTAAATGAAAGAATTCATCATAAATGAACACGTATTGTATAATTTCAGTTACATGAATGTCCAAAATCAACTTATCAATGGAGACGGAAATTTTATTACTGATTGCCTAGGTTTGGGGCGAGAGGAAAGGGAACTGACTGCTGACAGAAGAGGTTTCTCTTCAAGATGGTGAAAATTTTACTTAGGTTATGGCAGTGGTTGAACAACTCTGAATATACTGAAAACCAATGGATTATATACTTTCAAAAAGTTTAATTTTATGTTATATAAATTATATCTCATTTTGTTTTAAACAAATTAATGATAATTTGATAATTATTTTGCTAATCCTCTAGATAAAACAGATAAGTTAAAAAAACCACAATTTAACCAAAACTGTCATAAGAAGAAATAGAAAATCTGAATTAAAAATATGAAAATACAAATGACTGTTTAAGAAATTAAGTTTCTAACTAAAATTTTTCTATGAAGAGAACTCCAGTCACAACAGTTTCACTGACAAATTCAAATAAAAAGGAAATAAAAGCAATACTCCACAAACTCTTTTAAAGAAAAGAGAAAGTGGCAACAATTCCTGATTCATTTTTATGATTCCTGCAAACCCTGTTACAAAGATCTTTCCAAGATTCTTTTAAAAAGAAATTGTGTGTGTTAATTGCTCAGTCATGTGCAATTCTTTGTGACCCCGTGAACTGTAGCCCGTCAGGCTCCTCTGTCCATGGAATTCTTCAAGTAAGAATACTGGAGTGGGTGACCATTTCCTTCTCGAGCGGATCTTCCCAACCCAGGAATAGAACCTGAGTCTCCCACACTGCAATCAGAGTCTTTACCATATGAATCAGAAATTAGAGATCAATGTTGTTCATGAAAGCAAAATAAAGACCCTGATAAAAATATCAGCAAACTTGCTTGAACAATATTTTTAAAGTATTGTATTTTAAAGTATAATGATAATAAAAGTTTTTAAATGTAAAAAGAAATCTTACTATAAAAATAAAGAAGATAAAATATAATTATATCAAGATATTTGAGAAAAACACTTGCTAAAATTCAATGCCCCTTCATCTTTAAATGAATAAGAAAGCTTTTAGCAATTTAGGAACTTTCCCAATCTGTGTACCTAAAATAAAAAGATAAATAAATTATATATATATATATGTGTGTACATATATATATATATATATATAATAACCAAATACACATCTGGCACAGAATGCTGTCACAATTTTTCTATGACCTGGTATAGCTGTGTCTAGCACTTAATCTCTTGGAGGGTTTGTTAGTCCACTGGTTACTGAGTCATATGTCCAAGGTTTCTGATGTACTGTATCTAAGGCAGGACTTGAGAATTTGCATTTCTGCTGGTCTAAGGATTGCACTTTGAAAATAGCTTTGATTTAGTGAAGAACAACACTGGAATTGTATGTGATGTAAAGATTAGGTAAACTGCTGTAAAGTATCTCTTTATGTAGTGTGGAGAAAAGGGAACTCTCCTATATTGCAGATAGAAATGTAAATTGGTGCAGTCACTGTGGAGAACAGTATGGAATTTCCTTAAAAAGCTAAAAATAGAACTACCATACACTCCTCCTGGGCATATGTCTGGACAAAACTATAATTCAAAAAGCTACATGTACCCCTATGTTCATTCAGCGGTATTTATTATAGCCAGGACATGGAAGCTCTAAATGTAAATTGACAGATGAATGGATAAAGAAGATATGGTGTATATATATATACAATGGAATACTACTCAGCTATAAAAAGGATGAATTAATGTCATTTGTGGTAGCATGGATGGACCTAGAGATATTCATACTAAATGAAGTAAGTCAGACAAGACAAATATCATATGATACCACTTATATGTAGAATCTAAAAAAAATGAACTTATTTACAAAACAGAAATAGACTCTCAGATATAGGGGGAAAAAACTTATGCTTACTGGAGGGGAAAGGGGGAAGGTATAAATTAAGAGTTTGGGATTAACAGATACAAACTACTAGATATAAAATAAACAGCAAGGGCACACTGTATACCACAGGGAACTATATTCAATACCTTGTAATAATCTATAATGGAAAAGAATCTAAAAAAGAGATATGTATATGTATAACTAAATCACTTTGCTGTACATGTGAGATGTAAATCAACTATACTTCAATAAAAATAAATAAAATATCTCCTCATATAGTCCCTGTTTAATGATATCTTGCTAGTTATCTTTTCAATATCCTGATTGATAACTTCCCTTCTTCAAAATTTCTATTTCTTTTGAAATTTTGATGTTCTGTATTTTCTAGGAAATTATCCATTTTCTCTTTTTTGTCAGTTATGCAAAATAGTCTTATAATTTTGTTTTTCTGTATTTGTGGTTTTACTTTTTTTTCTTAATCTTAATTTTTTCCTGAACTGATCTTGTGAGAATTGTCTCTTCTGTTGTTCTTTAAGAACAAGCAAGAACAGACTTCGTTCTTACCACTGTTTTTAAAGTTTTATTTCAACTGATTTATTTCAAAATTAATTCCTTGCTTTTTCTCTATTTGACTTTAATTTTTAATGTGAGTTCATAGTTCCTTTATTATCAGTCTTTCTTTAATAATGAATTCAAATATAAGTTTATATCTGAGCCTAGTATTATCAATATCTGTGGCTCCTGGTATACATTTCCTTTATTTACTGATTTCTAGATATTTGGTCTTTTCTGTTTTATTTGTTCTTTGAATCCTTGAGAAATGTCTTCACAAATCCTTCACAAATGTCTTTCTTCTAGCTAGATAGGAGAATAGTGCCAGAATTTGTTGGAGGGTTTCTGGATTTTGATCTATTTTCTTCAGTGATCTCTAAGATCTTTTTCCTGAACTGATCTTGTGAGATCACTGTCTTTAAGCATACACTATTGTAGATGAGAAAAAAGTTCATTTTCCTCTGCTAATAAATTGCTTTTGCAGTCTGAATGAATGTGAATTTTCTTTTGTCCTTGGACTTCAGAAATTTGTTGGGAAGGATATTTATCTTTCCTAGAATGCAGGTTTTTAAATTAGTAAAAAGTTTCTCTGTAGATCAATGAAACTACTCTCTACTAGTTATTTCACCATTGCCCTGTTTCCATCTGTTCTTTCTTCTCCTCCTGGATCTCTTAGTATCAATATTCTAGGCCTCCTATATTTGTCCTCTGCTCTTTTGGTTTCACATGAGTCAAGTGCTCAGGGCTGGTGCACTGGGAAGACCCAGAGGGATCAGGTAGGGAGGGAGGTGGGAGGGGGGACTGGGATGGGAAACACATGTAAATCCATGGCTGATTCATGTCAATGTATGGCAAAAACCACTACAATATTGTAATTAGCCTCCAGTTAATAAAAATAAATGGAAAAAATTAAAAAAAATAAAATAAAATTACCACAAAATCAATGCTTTCTAACATGAAAAAAAAAAAAAGAAAGAAAAGACCCTGATGCTGGGAAAGATTGAAGGAGGGAGGAGAAGGGGACCACAGAGGATGAAATGGTTGGATGGCGTCACTGACTTGATGGACATGAGTTTGAGTAAATTCTGGGAGTTGGTGATGGACAGGGAGGCCTGGTGTGCTGTGGTTCATGGGGTCACAAAGAATCGGACATGACTGAGTGGCTAAACTGAACTGAACTTTTGGTTTCTTCCTCATAATTTCCATGCCTTTGTATTTTTCCTCTGAGATTAGAAACCCTCCTTTATCCCTGGTCTGCCAGGTCACTGATTTGGTTTTCTTCACTTTGTACCGGTGAACATGATCCCAGAAATGAAATGGCGAACAATACAGGTACCCCAGCAGGCCTCCAGAGCCAGGAACCACTAACATTTCTTCTAAATATGCAATCATGCATTCATGCACTCACATATGAAACACACCAAACTCATAAACTCAGATGTATAACACTTTTCACCCTTTACAAACACAATCTGGGTCTCTAAAAGGCCAGTTCTATCTCTGGTACCCTAGTCCTCATCCCAAGACTTTGTTGCTAGTACCGAAGCTATTCTCAGGGGCACAATCCTCACAATGTTCTCACCATGTGGATGCTGCAAGAACCCTTAGCCCAGCGTACACCTTCTCAGTCTGGCTGGCACAGACAACCATGTGTCCAAGAGAGGGGAACAAAAGACCCCCTGTCACTGAAGCTTAATCTTTTGCAAGCTCAAGCGGCCTCTGCCATCACAACCAGTTGTACGGCAAGCCGTGGTGGGCCTGCTGGTAAGACTCTGACCTCCACTAACAAAGTCCTAGTGTTAGGGGCTTCCCTGATGACTCAGGGAAAAGAATCCACCTTCAATGCAGGAGACCCAGGTTCTATCTCTGGGTTGAGAAGATCCCCTGGAGAAGGGAATGGCTATCAATTTCAGTATTCTTGCCTGGAGAGTTCCATGGATAGAGGACCTGGTGGGCTATAGTCCATATTCTGACCTCCATTAACCAGATACTGACAGCCAACTTCCCAGGAAGTCACTCTGGGGACAGAGAGACGGAGTAAAAAAAGATTAATCCCCCAAAGAGACACTTCAATTGGCCCTTTTAGCTGAAGGGAGAATGCAAAATTGGGCAGTGAGAAAATGTAGCTGAAGTTAAAAGATGTGCCCTTGGCCCTCTGAACCAAAGAGGTCATGATTGCTCTGCTTACAGCCCACAACTGCACCACATCTATCCCATGCCTATTACTTGGGAACTTCGTACATTTTATCTCACTTGGTCTTTTACAGGATTAAACTGCTATTGCTTCCACTTTATAGGTGGGTCCGGAGGAGGCAACATAACCTCCAAAGACCAACTGATTCAACCTTCTTCCTGTAGACAATGCTGAAATAGAACTGGACACAAGAAAGCTAGGGCATAGTTTATGGACACAGCAGATGCTCAGGAGCCCAGATATGTGGCAAGTAGGGTAGACATTTGTTAATGGCTCTTTCATTCCTAATGCTTTTCTCTAAGGTGCATGATATTCATTAGCCTTTGGAATTACACTTTTCCCAACCTCCTTGAGTTTCCACATGCTAATTCGCTTCAGTCATGTCTAACTCTTTGTGACCTTATGGACCATTGCCTGGGATTCTCCAGGCAAGAATACTGGAGTGGGTTGCCATGCCATTCTCCAGGGGATCTTCCTGAGCCACAGATTGAACCCATATTTTTTCATCTCCTGCATTGGCAAGTGAGTTCTTTAGCACTAGTTCTAATAGTCATCATTTCCTCAGGTCTTCTGCAACGTCTCTGACCCAAGAAGATAATGTATTGCCCATTTAATTTGTCCATAGGAGGACTGTGAAATGAGAGAGTAAGAGTATTTATGCAAACTCTCACAGTTAGGGGACAACATCCCTGAGGCAGGAGCTAAAAGTGCCCAGCCACAGCCACAGCCTTATGTCCTCTGGTTTACACCCACTGGCACGGGGCCAGCAAGTGTTGAGGGCACCTGCTGGGCCATGTCAGCCCACCTGACATTCAAAACTAATGTTGTTCATGCTTCTAAGAGTTTCTCTTTAATTCTCAGATCATCAACTGATCTTTAGATTTCTTGGGATATTCATCACATGCCCTCCAAATACTTGCTTTGAAGATAAGAAGCCTAATCTGGCTGGTATTAGATCACCAAGCACATAATCTCAAGGTAAGACATCAAGAGGTGTGCCCAGATTCAAAGAACTTCCAATCCAACCTTCATTACGTCATCTACTCATTATATCTCTTTCTTTCAAAGATAACCAAGCAGGCAAAGGTAAAATTTGGCTACTTCTCTTTGATATTTCAGTTACAAATCAGTGAAAATGAGACAGTCAGAAAAACAAATTGGGATCTTCTAATGAACCATTGTCCATCAAAGATTGAAATTACATTAATGTCTTTTAACATATGAATATAGTCACTGGGGTGAACCCCCCCTCCCCCCAGTGAAATGACGTGGGAGCCTTTCTGTATCTCTTATAGCAAGACAAATATGGTTTATATACTACATATATGATAAATATGTATGGTTTATAGATGCTAAAAGCCGTCTGAGCTATGATAGAGTCTTGTTAGAAATAATACTATGTATAGATATAGATATACACACACAAAATATACATAAATGCACATACACCATAAAATTGACTCTCAACTAGCAGGCCTCCAACTCTGTGCTTACTGCATACATATCATTTATCCACTATTTAAGGTTTCTGAGTGACAGTTAATACAGATGGGTGCATCTCTAAGATGTATTCCCCTTATGGAAGGATACAGCAAGATCATTTATTAGGGAGATACTAACATAAAGGAAATGAAGAAATATACATGTTTTGCTAATTGATATGAGAGATGCACCAAAAAATGAATTATGAGTTTCTTTTTTCACAGGCGCCTTGGAGCCTCAGTTTTGCACATGGTCTCTTGTTTTTCCTTGAAAACATGTGCTGATGATGCATGGCAGGGCTTTGGATTCAATTATCAACACTAGGAAGTAAATTGGCTTTTTAACAAAGGCAATAAATAATCTCTACATGGTTTAATATAAAGCAACGAGTATCTCACTCTTAGCCAAAAAATGTGTCCTTTCATGAAAATGCTTATACAAACACACCAGAGCAGTCTCTATGGCAGGTTATTTTTGAGAATTTTTATATTTTATCTAAAGAGGTTGGAGGAGAAACCACTTAAGCAAGGCACAGTGCAGTGGGTGCCCTGGTGGTGAATCACACCTCTAATGAAGGCACTAGGCTAACAGACCATCTGTGAAACAGTGTTAAGATTCAAATGAAAATGGTTTCCCTGGCACTTTGTGCAAATGTGCTTGTTTCTCCTGCTTGGGGCCAACTACCCTACTGTGTTTGCTTTTTTTGGAGCAGCTAACATGTATGATTGCAAACTCCATGAACACAAAGCCATTTTTAGAATCACATGAATTAAAGCTGTTTATATCCTACATTAAAGAAAATCATGTATCCAGTTATTTCTCTTAATGAAGGCACTAATGATGTTGACAGATGATATAAGCTGTCCTAAGAAATAGGCAGGACCAGTTACATGAGGATTGATTTACCCATGGTTCCTTCTTTGACTGTGGCCAAGATCTAACAAGGACAGTCAAATCTCCAGGGCAAGGGAGACAGGAGCATTGGTAACTGCAATTACATGGGAAGGCATCCTCTTATTGATAAAAGAAATGACTGGGAAAGCCCCAAGCCGGGGAACGCTGAGTGGGGATCACCTGTTCCTACACTCCACTGTAGATTAAGGTGCATTGCACGGCTGCATTGGAGAGAGTGTGGCTGCCATTCCTGGCAGCTATCCTGGCATGCTCTTCCTTCTGGTTATAAGTCCTAATCCGATGATCATAGCAGTGGCCTAGTGGCCCAGTTCGTGACACATTATAATACTCCACTTTCTTGGACACAGTGATAGGTTCAGGTACATATAGGCAACCTAGGCAGAGAAATAATTTTTGACAGAATTGGTAAATATTGGGGAAAATAAATCTGAGGAAACAAGCAGCTATCTTCTCCCGCTACCCAAAAGAATTCATCAGCAGAGTGAGAAGGAAAACAGCACAGAAACAGAAGAACAAGGAGGTAGAGAAATACAGGGTGAAAAGGAGACTAGACGGCAGATAGCATTATGTGGGGTTCCTGGATGGAGCTGTGCCTGAAGCTAAACCTCTCTGTGGACTTCTTCATAACAGTATCACTGCTTTGTTCATGCATTTTTTTGACATGTGTTTTTTTAACTTTTTATTTTGCATTGGAGTATAGCCAATTAACAATTTCAGATGTGACAGTTTCAGGTGGACAGCAAAGAGACATATATAAACATGTATACATTCTCCGACACATTCCCCTCTCATCCAGGCAGCTACATAGCAATGAGCAGAGTTCTCTGTGCTATACAGTAGGTCTTTGTTGGTTATCCATTCTAAATATAGCAATATTTATATGCCAATACCAAACTTTCAAACTCTCCTTTCCCCCTGATAACCATAAGTTCACTCTCTAAGACTGAATCTGTTTCCCTTTTGTAAGTAAGTTCATTTGCTTCGTTTCTTTTTAGATTCTGAATACAAGGGATACCATTTGATATTTCTATTTTTATGTCTGACTTACTTCACTCAGTATGACACTCTCTAGGTCCATCCATATTGATGCAAATGACATTATTTCATTCTTTTTAATGGATGAGTAATATTCCATTGTGCAGTTTGGTGTTGGGTTTTCTTCAAGAATGCACCTGCCAATAAGGAGACACAAGAGATTCAGGTTCAATCCCTGGGTCAGAAAAATCCTCTGGGGAAAGAAATGACACCCCTCTCCAGAATTCTTGCCTAAAAAATTCCATGGGCAGAGGAGACTGGCAGGCAACAGTTCATGGGACCAACAAAAAGTCAGAGATGACTGAGCGACTATAAACACACACACGTATGAAAAGAGCTCTAACTAATCAAATTATAGCTTTTGAACGCAGAGAGCAGGAAGGAGGACCTCTCGGGGCCTCTCTTTTAGACAGTACACACTGCAACATTTATTCAGGCTTTTAAACAAAAGTTGGCACAAGCCCCTAACTGATCAAAACAAATTCACCACTCCCAGCCCTCTACCTCTAAGTCTATTCTATAACATTAAAAGTGGAACACAAGAAAGAAAGCAATAAGACCAACCCAAAAACTTCAGAATTAGGTTGTAAACCCAGTTCCCCAAAACTTTACTTATCATTTGGCTTCATTATGTTGTGAAAAGGAGCAGTTTCCCAGGATGACAACTACTGACCAAGAACCAGAGAAGAATAGGAAGGGCAGACAGGAGGCAGAAGCCAGGATAACAAATCAGGTTTAGGATCAAGGAAGGTAGTCTGGATAAGTCTCCAAAGATCAAAGACTAAGAGAGAGAAATCAAAGCCAGAAATTCACAGAAAGGAACTAGAGTGAAAAGCACATCAAGAGAAAAACACAGCTGGCTTTGGATGATTGACTAAATGGTGCTCCCTGCACCTAGGCTTTGCAAACCTTCAGCTGATGGTACTACACTTACAGGGTGCAAAGAGAAGGCAGGGTAAAATGGGCACAGGCCAGTAGAGTCTTGGAAAAAAGGCATTAAACAATGCCCTTGGTAGATCAGATGAAGCACAGTAACCCCTAAAGAGCACAGACGTCTTGAAATAGACTTTGGTGATTTAAGAAGGAGCACGATGCAGAGAAATCACTGGTCCATATCCCAGGTTCTTCTGAGATGCCTGCACCAAGAACAACAATCAATTCTCATGAGGGCAACAAACTTGATCTGATGGACATGTACCCTGCAGTGTTAAAGAGAGTTTCACGGTACAATTGTGATTATACTGAGCATAAAGCTCACTGCAGCATAATGAAGCTCTGGCCAGGAATACATGGCCTCAGACAGCCAGCAGATCCTCCTTCCTCTGCAGTCAATAGAGAAGAAGGCTACAGGGAATACAGGGAATTTCAGACAGTAGAATCTCTCTGTAATCCACCATGTCACACCTGGAGAGTGATCATAGGATGGACATCTGTGTCCCTTGTAGGACAGTAGACAACATCCCAGAAGAAAGGACTGCATAACTGTTCTATGCCAGAAGAGAAGGGCAGAATGGAAATAAGTTTCTGAAGGCAAGCTCTTCATGGCTGTGGGCTCATGCCTCCCCTGGGCAAGCTGCTCAACAGCACCAGAAAAGGAAGGACATCACAAGCCACCTAAGCACTTCCTGGACAACAGAGTGATAATCAAGAGTGATATGCATGACTTTTTGAACAGCTTTTCTAGCCATGGAGGAATTTTTGGCAATTATAAAGTAGTGCATAGGTGAGTAATCAAACAGGATAATCAAACAGTTAGGTAGGATTGCTGGGGGTTCAGGGTGGAAGAAGAGGAGTAAGTATAGCCCTGAGCACTCCTATGTTTGTTCAGCAAGTCACCAGCCTCGCTGAGCCCTCCTTTCCTTAACTGGAATCTAGACGGAGAACGACTGTCTCACACTCAGTGAGGACCTGTGTCTCTTCTTATTCAGATGGCTCTCACCATCAGAACACTAAGTCTCTGTGGTGAAGGGCCACACCTGCCTGCTCTGGTCTGTCTTTCATTGAGGCACGATGCTCTCACAAACTGGCTGTGCACACACTGCCCTGCTCAGAACCTGCAGAGGGAAGTAGACTAAGCAATTACAAGGTCTAAGGATTCTGACAGTTCTGGAGAATTTCCCTGCTGACCCTCAAAATACTTCTGTCCTTTGCTGATGCCAGAAATTCTGTCATCAAGCCATAGACATGAAATTGGGTTGACCCGGGTTTCCAAGAGGCTGTATCACTATCAGCTCTGGACACTTGGGCAAGTACTCTTTATAAACCTCAGATTGCATTTCTGAAAATGGGTAATAATATCCAAAGGATTCCTGAATATGGAAGTTTTGTAAACCATAAAGCATAAAACAAATGCCATCACTAAAGTTACTACTCAAAGACAATAAAATAAAGACCTAATAGGATGAACATTGCTGAGGCAGGAGCAATATAAGCTTATCAATTATTTATTCATAGAATTACAAAATATTAGATCCAGACATAACCTGTCAAGTGTTTCCAGTTCAACTCTTTAACTTCATAAAAAGTGAAACTAAAGCCCAAAAGAGGTCAAGTGACCAAGATTACAGGTCAAACAATAACCACTTAACTCCCTGAAGTCCCAGAGCATGGTCTCCACATAGGCTTTTTTGCTAACTGGGAAGCAGCTCCCTTAGATTGCTGAATGTGAGAGAATCGTAAGTGAGAGAGATGAGTTGTTCAGCCAAGCCAGAGATGGCAGATCTCATTGTTCCGTGTGTAGACTGGGAATGCTCACTGGGAGGCACCATCACAGCACTGAGTCAGGCTTCCAGTCATAGTGGGCCAGGCTTCAGACCATGGACTCTCTCATCACAGATTTATGTATTTGATGCTGGCAATCATGATGGTTTAATGGAGTTGTGCTTAGTCACTCAGTTGTGTCCGACTCTTTGTGGCCTCATGGACTGTAGCCCACCAGGCTCCTCTGTCCATGGGGATTCTCCAGGCAAGAATACTGGAGTGGGTTGCCATGCGCCTCCTCCAGGGGATCTTCCCAACCCAGGGATCAAACCCAGATCTCCCACACTGCAGGTGGATTCTTTATCCCTGAGCCACCAGGGAAGCCAGACGGGGTTGTGGTGAGGGTTAAATTAAACGAGGAGGTTGACCATGGAGTTTAGGTGATTTTGTATTCTAATTACAGGAGCCCTCTGGAGACTACCATAGCAGCTGTTCAGCAGAGAGCTGGAGTCTGAGCCTGGCTGACAGTCACACACAACTGGGTCAGGAGTGACTTAGGCCACTACTCCCAACCCCTCCTGGACACCCAGGCCCCGCTGGACTTTATACCCACCCATGCCAGCAGACACCAGATATAAGAAAATCAGGCACTTACATAGACAACGCTGAGAAGCAGTGGCAGCTGGGCTCCGACGAGGATAGAAGGGGCTTCCAGGCTGTCTACATAACAGCTTCTGGGCCCAGATAAAACCCAGAAGAATCTAGGAGAAGAGGCCTTCCCTTTTCAGGGAGGCAGAACAGTGTAACCTCACCAGGACCATCTCAAGGAAAGCTTCCAAAGCCTTGGAGAAAACTTGGCTATGTCTAGACCACTGACAGAGGCCCAGGGGCTGGGCCTACATGGACTCCAAGACTGTCACTCCTGCCCCGAGGGGGGCTCTCCTAGACTGACCCCAGCCAGTCCAAGCAGGCCTTAACAAGTGGAAATGACAAGAGGAGTGCTATGCAGAAGAGGGAAAAAGAACATTATTAAATGAAGTGTTACCTCACCAAATTGCAGACAGCAGCAGCCAGGTTCAGTCTTTGGGGTCTTTGGGGACTGTGCCAGGGCTCTGTCTGTGCTTACAATCTGCAGAGGCCCTAAGCCAACCCCTGCCAATTACTAATTTCAGAGCCACCCCATAACTGACAGCTCTAACATATATACACTGGCCAGGAGAGTGATTGGCTTACTTTTGAATGATGCTGCTGAAAACTACCCTCTCTCCAAAGACAGGGGACAGCAGGATCTATCAAAACATGTTCCAGGAGACATCATTTCCTTGGGATGCTACAAGGATACTCCTAGTAGACTCAGGGAAACTTGGTGCTGGATGTGCCACACGTGTGTGTGTGCTCATCCCTCAGTCGTGTCCAACTCTTTGCGGCCCCATGGACTATAGCCCACCAGGCCCCTCTGTCCATGGGGTTCTCCAGGCAAGAATACTGGAGTGGGTTGCCATCCCTTTCAGGGGATCTTCCCGACTCAGAGATTGAACCCAGGTCTCCTGCATTGCAGGCGGATGCTTTACCAACTGAGTCACCAGGGAAGACCCAGAATGTAAGAATACCACTGAACTGGTGACTGTGCTCTTTGTGAGCGCTTACAAAGACGGGGGTTCACTCAGCTGTTGCATAAGCACTAAGGGTTACAAAAGGAAGTGGGTTGGGGTAAAAGCAGCATCTCTCTAGTCAGGGTTTCATTCATACTTCAGCTCTGCCTGTCAGTAGCTCTGTGACCTTGTAAATGTATTTAATCTCTGATTCTCACTCTGCTACTCTATAAAATGTGGATAAGAAAGCCTACCTATTAGGCCACCATGAGAATTAGAAAACTTATATAAAATACACATTTTACCTTCTGCTACATAAGGTTCAGTAAATGGTATCTTCAATAGTAACTCCTTCTCCTCCTCCCTTCCCCCTTTTCTGTGATTCTCCTCTTCTTTCTCCCCCTCCTCTTCTTCCTCCTTTTTTTCTTCCTTCTTCTCTTCCTCCTCTTTTACCTTCCCCTCCACTTCCTCCTTCTCCTCCTTATGAAAAGCCAAATGTGGCCTGAAATGTTCTGTCCATTTGCCCCAGTTCTGCCTTCTAAGACCCCACAATAGCAGCAAAGGTCATGGGAAAAACAGCCGGCCAAACCTAGGTTTAAATTCTGGCAATTATGCCTACTTGCTAAGTGCCTTAAAGGATAAAGGTAACCAAACATATTCTCTCCTTAAAAAAAAAATCTGACAAAATAAAAGGGAAAACACTCCGATTTCGTAGTCGAACAGAGCTCAAACAAGCATTGCTATAATTAGCAAAATAGCTCATATCTGGTTGCTATAATTAGCAAAATAGCTCATATCTGGTTGAGAGGTTATATAAGAAATTTATTCAGTTCAGGACATATGTAAAAAAATCTTTAAGCAATTAGAAAACCACCCAACTAATTACAGCTGACCCTTGGAAACAATGTGAGGATTAATCTGCTTGTAAGTTATAGCTGGTTCACATCCCCTGTTCTTAGCATTCATGGATTCATCCAACCACGGACCACGTAAAATAATACTGTAGTATTTACTAGTGAAAAATACCCACATGTCAGTGAACCTGTGCAGTTGGTTCACAAACCTAGTTGTTAAAGGTTGACTGCATTGGTATCTCCTCTTGATTTGTATATTCTAATTTCAACACTAAAGTGTCACTGATAGATTTCTCCCATTTTTGAAAAAGCAAGTCATCTGGGGTTAGGAACCACAGTGACACCAGCTTTGAGTCTCTGGAATGTGGCAAATAATTTATTCTTAGCAGGTGAGGAAAGGACATCACTTCAGTGGAACTCTTTCTGGGTGTTGAAGGCCCAGCTCAGATGATTCTAACACACCTTCATTAATTCCTTCCACAGGAATGGCCCACAGTAACCTGACCCTCCAAGCCAGTGCTGCTTAGAGGACAAACTCTCTACCCGAAATGGCTTGGAGAGAGCCCCTCACCTGATCATTCTGATTTGGGACCCAAATGAGAGTTAATCCCCTGGAAGAGAATGAACAGTGACATCCATCTGTGAACTGCAGGCTGCCACATCCCCCATCATGTTCCAAGTGACTCAAAAAGCTGGGACACGCTGAGAAATGAAGAAATGATAAGTAGGGTTCACAGGTACTGTTCATTTTCTTAAAAACATAGCTATACCACTATCAAACATCTATCTGTCTGGGCCTGTGCATTCATACATATATGTATTTGTACATGTGTATATACGTACATATGTGCATTTGTGTGTATGTAATTACCCACATTAGCTAAGGATAGGCTAAACCTGCATATGCCAAACAATGACCTATAGCCCAAATCTGGCCCCTACTTCTTTTTGTACATAAAATTTTATTGGAACACAACCATGACAGGCAATGAATAGTCATTCATATATTGTCAATGATATTTTTCAAGGTACAATGGAAGTGTGACAGAAAACATATGGATCACAAAGCCTGAAATATTTATCATATAGACTTTATCTATTCCTGGCCTAAACAGTCTCCATTATCTTAAACATCTTCTGAATATCCACATGTGCCCAACAGCATGTCAGCTGCTATAAAAATAACACACATAGTGTCACATATGCTTCTTGTGTTTAAGTTCTGCATTCACAAATGCCCAAACAATTTCCTTCAAGAATGGGGAATGTAGATAGTACTAAGCTGTTTTTCTTTCCTTTTCTGGCCTACTGTTTTAACCAGCTAACACTTGCATATTTTCATAGAATACACAGCTCTCATGTTGCTGGTTTAATGCAATTCATTGTGGAGTCTGTGGACCTTTCGGCATTTTCCCTAGTGAGTTCCTTAACTCTGTGCAATTCTCTTTTTTTTTTTTCTTCTGATTTTAATTTTATTTATTTATTTATTTATTTTTCATTTATTGTTATTAGTTGGAGGCTAATTACTTTACAATATTGTACTGGGTTTTGTCATACATTGACATGAATCAGCCATGGATTTACATGTATTCCCCATCCCGATCCCCCCCTCCCACCTCCCTCTCTACCCAATCCCTCTGAGTCTCCCCAGTAAACCAGGCCCGAGCACTTGTCTAACGCATCCAACCTGGGCTGGTGATCTGTTTCACTATAGATAATATACAAAACTCTGCGCAATTCTTAATTGAGAGAACGTGTACAATGACTCAGAGCGTGGCATCTGGCTGCAGGCTTGTGTTGAAATCCTGCCTCCCAGCCTGACAATTTCCCTTAACCTGACTGGGCCTGTTTCTTCAACTACAAAAAGGGGTAACAGCAGAAATGCTGTGATAGTTATGCGACTTAGTGCATGTAAAGCCTCTAGAATTGTGCCTGACACACACAACATATTGAACTATGATTAGTTATTATTGCATTAGGAAAACTATGCTATCAAATTTCAACATAAATAATTTGGAAAACACAAATTTTGGATGCTGTTCCAATGGCAAGATAAATTCTTCTCAATGGATTGTTTCATAAAGGAGATTTTAATAGGGTCTTGCTTTATCTGCAAGAGAGTTCCAGAAAAACATCTATTTCTGCTTTATTGACTATGCCAGAGCCTTTGACTGTGTGGATCACAATAAACTGTGGAAAATTCTGAAAGAGATGGGAATACCAGACCACCTGACCTGCCTCTTGAGAAACCTGTATGCAGGTCAGGAAGCAACAGTTAGAACTGGACATGGAACAACAGACTGGTTCCAAATTGGGAAAGGAGTACATCAAGGCTGTATATTGTCATCCTGCTTATTTAACTTATATGCAGAGTACATCATGAGAAATGCTGGGCTAGATGAAGCACAAGCTGGAATCAAGATTGCCGGGAGAAATATCAATAACCTCAGATATGCAGATGATACCACCCTTATGGCAGAGAGT
Organism: Odocoileus virginianus; assembly: GCF_023699985.2. NCBI lineage: Eukaryota > Metazoa > Chordata > Mammalia > Artiodactyla > Cervidae > Odocoileus > Odocoileus virginianus. The sequence goes on along the minus strand of NW_027224327.1, from coordinate 1,626,208 downwards.
GAAGAGGAACTGAAAAGCCTCTTGATGAAAGTGAAAGAGGAGAGTGAAAAAGTTGGCTTAAAGTTCAACATTCAGAAAACTAAGATCATGGCATCTGGTCCCATCACTTCATGGCAAATAGATGGGGAAACAGTGGAAACAGTGGCTGACTTTATTTTGGGGGGCTCCAAAATCACTGCAGATGGTGATTGCAGCCATGAAATTAAAAGACGCTTACTCCTTGGAAGGAAAGTTATGACCAACCTAGACAACTTATTAAAAAGCAGAGACATTACTTTTCCAACAAAGTTCCATCTAGTCAAGCCTATGGTTTTTTCTGTGGTCATGTATGGATGTGAGAGTTGGACTGTGAAGAAAGCTGAGCACTGAAAAATTGATGCTTTTGAAGTATGGTGTTGGAGAAGACTCTTGCGAGTCCCTTGGACTGCAAGGAGATCCAACCAGTCCATCCTAAGGGGCATCAGTCCTGGGTGTTCATTGGAAGGACTGATGCTGAAGCTGAAACTCCAATACTTTGGCCACCTGATATGAAGAGCTGACTCATTAGAAAAGACCCTGATGCTGGGAAAGATTGAGGGCAGGAGGAGAAGGGGACGACAAAGGATGAGATGGTTGGATGACATCACTGACTCGATGGACATGGGTTTGGGTGGACTCTGGGAGTTGGTGATGGACAGGGAGGCCTGGCGTGCTGCGGTTCATGAGGTCACAAAGAGTCAGACACGACTGAGCAACTAAACTGAACTGAACTGCTTTATCTGAGAAATTGTGAGCCCATGTTTTTTCCCAGCTATATCCTTGGGTGAATGGGGTCACCCCCAGCAGAAGGAACAATGTAGCAGTGATTGAACAGTTGCTTGCATCACCAGGCTGCTCCCCCAAGCCAACAAGTCACAACTCTGCTACTTCCCAGGCCAGTTTGCCCTCCTGACAGCTACACCAACTGGGGCCATCAGGAACCCACAAACACCAGTCTCGTTATAAGGCTTGGCCACATCAGCAGGAGAAATAAAGATTTCCCAAGTAGGCACGAATTCCAGATCCTACAAGCTCAGTAAAATTCCTCTTAGCTAAATAGCATCTTTCCTCTGGTCCTCATGATTTCATCCTTTACATAACACAAAACCAACACCCTCTGCACCTCCCAGTTCATCACAAACTTGCTTCAAACCACCTTCTACTGACCCAATCCACCTTCTATTCCTGCTGTTACAGTTACCCTTCCACTTCTCTACCAAACAGAGTCATTATCATGTCAAGGACTCCAATGACCTCTTTATCACCAAAGTATGTCTCACGGTCCTCATGGTAGAGTTTCACCCAGTGGCTTTGATCCCTTAGGGCCCCTTCCACCTTCGGATAGATACTCCTTTCCTGGCTCCACAACTCCCCTGATTTCTGCTTACCTTACTGGATGCTTTCTGAGTCTCCTTTCCTGGCTTCTTCTCCACCTGAATGCTAATTTGGAGAGTTGTCCTGGGACCTGTGATCTATCTGTACTCCCTTCCTTGGTGATTCACTTTGTTCTGTGGTTATATTGTTGTCTCACGTACTTACATATAATGCTTCCTTTTCTGATGATGTCCAGCTCAAATAAATCACATGACTTCAGGGTCAGAGACATCTTAAACATATTGTATTCATCAAGACATACTTGATCCAGCCCTACTGCCCACACACACCAGCCTGTTTCTCCCCCAGTAATTATAGTCATCTCCCTGAGTCACACACTCCTTCCCTTCACACATTCTATATCCTCTTTCACAACCACACACATAATTAAAGTTTACCACTGGTTTCTTCTGTGTTCCTCACGCATACCCATCCAAGCCATTAAAATTCCTGCCTGTTTCTCTTTTCAAGGCTCATCACTTCATCCAGCAACCTCTTTTTCTTCTTCAATCCTAATAGCATAACCATCACCACATTTTTCTGGGACTATGTTCATAGCCTCACTGACCCCACTCATTTCCCATACAATTCACTCTCCAAAGAGCAGCCAGAAAGAGTTTTTAAATCAAAATCAGATCATATCACTCTGCTTAAAACCCATTAATATTTCCTCTTCCATTTTGAGGAAAAGTCAATCTATCTATGATGACCCCATGTGAATTGGCTCCCTTCGACTTTCCAGCCCTATTGCCCTGACCATGACTATTTTTTTTTTCCATTTGTTTTTATTAGTTGGAGGCTAATTACTTTACAATATTGTAGTGGGTTTTGTCATACATTGACATGAATCAGCCATGGATTTACATGTATTCCCCATCCCGGTCCCCCCTCCCATCTCCCTCTCTACCCGATCCCTCTGGGTCTTCCCAGTGTACCAGGCCTGAGCACTTGTCTCATGCATCCATCCTGGGCTGGTGATCTGATTCACCCTAGATAATATACATGTTTTGATGCTGTTCTCTCGAAACATCCCACCGTCGCCTTCTCCCACAGAGTCCAAAAGTCTGTTCTGTACATCTGTGTCCCTTTGTCTGTTTTGCATATTAGGGCTATCATTACCATCTTTCTAAATTCCTTATATATGTGTTAGTATACTGTAATGGTCTTTATCTTTCTGGCTTACTTCACTCTGTATAATGGGCTCCAGTTTCATCCATCTCATTAGAACTGATTCAAATGAATTCTTTTTAATGGCTGAGTAATATTCCATGGTATATATGTACCACAGCTTCCTTATCCATTCGTCTGCTGATGGGCATCTGGGTTGCTTCCATGTCCTAGCTATTATAAACAGTGCTGTGATGAGCATTGGGGTGCATGTGTTTCTTTCAGATCTGGTTTCCTCAATGTGTATGCCCAGAAGTGGGATTGCTGGGTCATATGGCAGTTCTATTTGCAGTTTTTTAAGAAATCTCCATACTGTTCTCCATAGCGTGACCATGACTTTAACTTCCACCAACTTTTACTTCTCTCAGAATGTTATTCTCATTGTTCAGGAGTCATCTCAATTCAAATATCCTCTTCTCAGATAAATCTTCCCTGAAGATATCACCTAGGTAAGTCCTCTCTTCTATCTGGCATTTTTATGTATCTATTGTCCTGTTTTATAAATTTCCTTTCTTTTCTTTCTTGTCCTTGATTCTTGCCCTCTTTACATTGGTTTGGCTATTCTCCCTCCTCTTTTCTTTCATTTTTACAGCTTATTAGTTATACACTATCATTTCATATGCTGCCCACAAAATTTAAATACATGTAAACTTACCTTAACAGAAGGTAGAGAATAAGCCTGCAATGCAGGAGATGCAGATTCAACCCCTGGGTTGGGAAGACACCCTGGAAGAGGAAATGGCAACCCATTCCATATTCTGTTTTGACATTTTGAAGGTATACTGTATAAGGGTTTCCATTATTTCATTACTCTCTATTTAATCATGTTCCTTTGAAGGTACCATGTCTTTTTTCTGCCTGATTTTAGGACTTCTTTCTCTTTTGGAGTTCTGCTGCTGCTTTACTACCTACTACTGTATATGTTAATTCAGGCTCATTGAGTTTTCTAAAATAGGTTGATAGAGTCTTTCATAAATTCAAGAAAATTCTACTCATTATCATTTCTGTGCTATTGTCTATTCTTTCTGTTTTCTCCTCCCAAGACTCTGATCAATGTATTTGAAACCTCTTATTCACATTTCTTGTGCTTTCACATTTTCCGTTACTTTGCCCTCTGAAGTTCATTCCAGGGCATATATTTAAATATATGTTCCAGTTAACAATTTTCTCTTTGGCATTACATAATCTTATGTTTAACACATTCTTGAGACACTGTTATTTTTAATAAGCTTTTTTGATTTTGGAATAAGTTTACATTTGTAGAAAAAAACACAAAAATAGTGCAGAGTCCCCATATACTCCTCACTCAGTTCTCTTATTGTTAGCATCTTATATTACCACGGCACATTTATCAACATTTAAAAACTGCCAACAATACAATATTAAATACTAAACTACAGACATTATTTGAATTTCACCAGTTTTTTCTATGGACATCTTCTCTGCTCCAGGATCCAGTCTAGGGTATGCCATTGTATCTACTTGTAATACTTCCTTATTCTCTTCTGTAAGTTTCTCAGCTTTTCCTAATTTTAATATTTTACAGTCTTGAGTCATTCTATGCAAGTAAATCCTCCAGCTTCATTTTGTCTGATGTTTCATTTTTGGTGTTGTTTGTTTGTTTTTATGACTAGACTAAGCCGAATTTATAGGTAAAGTGCATGCCATTCTTATCACATCTTACCATATCTAGTCTACATCCACAAGTCATCTCTGGATATATTCATCTTCATCACTTGTCTAAGGTGGTGTCTGCCACCTTACTTTTGATCCTGCAGTGTTTGGTTTCTGCTGACCTTCATGTATGGAGGCCAGTTTCCCCTTATGTATAAGAAATTTTACAGTTATGAGCTTAAGTTGCTTAGAACTTTACTTTTGAGAACTCCTTGAGGCTGATGTTTAAAATTATTGCTACAAAGATAATTCTAATTTGATTTTGAAAATATCTGTTGGTACTACCAACTTTGGTCTTTTTAAATATTAAATTTTATATTTAATTTTAATATAAAATAAAATTTTACACCCCATCATCTCTGGCCCTAAAAAATCACTAATCTACTTTCTGTCTGTGTTCATTTGTCTATTCTGGACATTTTATGTAAATGATTTCACACACATGATATATTTTATTACTGACATCTTTCATTTAGCATAATGTTTTCAAGTTTCATCTATGTTGTAGCATGTGTTAGTACTTTGCTTCTTTTTTTAAAATTAATTAATTTCTTTTAATTGGAGGCTATTACTTACAATATTGTATTGGTTTTGCCATACATTGACATGGATCAGCCATGGGTGTATATGTGTTCCCCATTCTGAACCCGCTCCCACCTCCCTCCCCATCCCATCCCTCAGGATTGTACCAGTGCATCAGCCCTGAGCACCCTGTGATTGCCAACTAATATCCCAATGTAAGGATAGACCACATTTCATCCATTCATCAAGTCATGGACACTGGGATTATTTCCATTTTTTGGCTATTTTAAGTGTTTTGCATACAGTTTGTGTGTGTATACATAGTTTTTCATTTGGGGGGGATATATCTATAATATCTAATGTATCTAAGAGTCATATTGCTGGACTCTATGGCAACTCTGTGTTTAGTCCTTTGAGGAACCACAAGGCTGTTTTCCAAAGCAGCTGCACATTTTACACTCCCACCAGCAGTGTATGAAAGTTTCGGTTTCTCCACACATTCACCAACACTTGTTATTGCTCTGTCCTTTTGACTAGAGCGTCCTAGTGGGTTTAAAGTGGTATCTCATCAAGGCTTGACTTGTATTCCCCTAATGGTGAATAATGTCAAGCATCTTTGCACATAGTTATTGGAAATTTGTTTATCTTCTTTGCAGAACTCTCCAGAATATTTGCCCCTTTCTAAAAACTGGGTTTTTGTCTTCTTATTGTTGAATAATTATTTATATACTCTAGTAAAAGTCTCCTCAGATACAAAACTTGAAAATGTTTTCTACCACTCTGTGACTTGTCTTTTTCTTGACACTGTCCTCTTGAGCACACAAGGTTCTTATTTTGATGGTGTCCAGCTTACCTATTTTTTGCTATTGTTACTTGCACTTTTGTTGTTTTATCTAAGAAACCACTGTCTGGTCCACTGTTATGAAGATCTACACCTATGTGTTCTTTTGAGTTTTATAGTTAATAATGAATATACATTTAAGTCTATAATGCATTTTGAGTTAATTTTTATATATGGTGTGAGGTAGAGATCCTACATTATTCTTTTCCATGAAAATTACATTCTTTTTGTTTAATCTGTTTGGACTTTACTGAGGTTCTTGAATTTAAAAGTTTATGTTTTTTGCCAAATTTGGGAAGATTTCAGTTGCTATATCATCATTTTTTAGCACTGCACTCTTTCTCATCTCTCTTATAAATTCCAATGACACAAACCTTTGACATCTTCATTTTAATGATCCTTGAGGCTCTGTTCATTTTATTTTCAATTTGTTCACTTTCTGTTCTTAAGATTAGACCATTTCTATCATTCTGTATTCACATACAAGTTCATTTTTTAAACTGAGCCAACAATAATTTTGTAAATCAGAAATTGCCTTTTATAGTTCTAAAATTTATATTTGGTTCTAGTTTTATAATATTTGTTTCTTCACTGAGCATTCCCCTATTTTCATGTGCTTCAAAAATGTTAGGGTGCATGGAGCTCGATCTTGTCTCTCTGAAGGGAAGTGTCACGTCCAGTAGCATGTTTTGGGGTCTCTATGGGTTTGGTATGGCTTTGGGCAGCCTGTCTGCTAATGTGCAGGGTTGTGTTCCTGTTTTGCTGAAGGTTTGGTGTGAGGGGACCAGCACTGGAGCTTGCCTGCCTTGGGGTGGGGCCTGGTCTTAGTGCTGAGATGGAGGCCTTTGGGACAGCCCATCACCTGGCACTCTGTGATGACCTAGAGGGACGGGGTGGGGCATGGGAGGGAGGCTCAGGAGGAAGGGGTATATGTATAATTATGACTGATTTGTGTTGTAGCATAGCAGGAACCAACACAACATTGTGAAGCAATTTTCCTCCAGTTAAAAAATACATTTAAAAAATGTTCACCTTTATTGTTACATGAGCGGCTTCTATCTCACAGTTCCAACACCTGAGTGATCTTGGGGCTTGCTGATTTTGATTGTACTTTCCCCTCGACAATTACATTGTCTAAAAATGTTAAATATTATGTCATGCACCTCTGCTGGGCCATGTTAAAATTCTCTGAAAAATGTTGGTTTTCTGTTGGTTTTACAAGGAGCCAACCCAATTAGGTTTTGATTGCAGGTTCTTTCTTACCTCTGGGCATGGTGTTTCCATCGTTGATTCAGTTTTCATGGTCCTGGCTATGGGATTTAATCTATCCCTCCACTTGTTCCACTCAGATTTGGTCCAGGACTAGGGCTCTGGTTTCCACAGTTCTTCAGTCCTCAAAACCTTTGCCAGGTTTATCTGGGTGTGTTCTGTACATGTTCGGCCTAGAGATGATTCATACATAGATTTATCTTCTTCCCCAACCCTTTCAGATCCCTCCCCGTGCCCCATACTATCTACCTCACAGGGGCTCCTTTTCCTGTTTTTCTGATCAGAGAGACAGAGTTCTCTCAGAGTTTTCACAACCTGTACTGTTCTACATGAGAGTGTCAAGCTTTAAGACAATGTGGTGAGGAAAAATAGAGGAAAAAAAATACATCTGGAAAACTCTGCATACTCTTTGTGAAACACTCTTTTCCCACTTCCTGTTTCTAATAGCATGATTCCCTCTTGCCTGCCCTATGGTGGTGCATAGTGTGACTGGTGCTGTTCTTGGAGAAGAATAGGAGAGGAAAAAATAGGAAAGAAAAAAAAAGAATAATTATGACTATTCTCTTCATCTCCTTAGCCCACGGGGGCTTTCTTTCCTGTGTTCTGTCCTGAGATATAGACCTTTCTTGGGGATTTTGCCAACAGCATTTGCTATATAGTTTCCCATTTTGATTTGTTCTTGGATAAAAACTGAGAGTTTAAGAAAGAAAAGAAAAAATAAATAAACCAGGAAACTCACAGCTACTTTCTTGTTAATTTTTCATATTGTGAGTTTTGACTCTACTTCCAAGTCTGTCTGCTCTTGTTGTTTTTAGAGTCTTCAGGATTTTGTCCAGTGCATTTATTTGGTTGTAATCACTGTAAAAAAAATAAGCTCCAGTGGGCTTACTTCATTATGACCTAAAATAGACAACTTTAAAGCACTTTTAATGACACATTTCTTTCTTAATTCCTTGTTCGTTTATTGACTGATTCCCCTCCATGACTTGAAGGAGCATTCTGTGCAAGAGGTTTGGCTGTTAATCTGCTGCTATAGTCCCAGCACTTAAAAAAAAAAAAAAAATCTGGTACATAGTAACTCTCAATAAATATTTATTGAATAAATGGAATCTTTATGCCTTAGTCCTTTTTTCAGCACTTTAGATTTTACTTAAAATAATTTCCTATAAGTTAAATTACAGTCCCAAAGGTATAATTATCTTTTAGCTTGTTATCATGTTGTCAAATTCTTTGGAAGAATGTTCTACTCCTCACTAATAAGTGCAAGTCCCTGTGTCATTGCACTAGAGTGAACTTTTTTTTATTTTTAACATTTTCTAACTTATAAGTGAAGACATTATCTCAATGTTATTTTATCTATACCAAGTACTTTTAACCCAAGTATCCCTGATTTCCAAAGCAATCTTCATTACCAGGACAGGACCATTCAACCAGAGTGCTCTGTATGCTCTACCTTTGAAAATCCCCCTAAAGTGGGCTCTTCTATAGATCCTCTTGCTAGAAAAAGGGAAAGAGGGATGTTTTTAAAAGTGTGAACCAAATCATGAATATCCCTTTGCTAAAAACACCCCTAGAGACCACTAACTTCTTAATTGCACCCCATATTCAAAAAGGTGTTGTCAATTCTCTTCTGAAATAATTAGAGTGGTGTTTTTCAACTCAATAATCTCATAAGGATCATCCCACGTGCTTCTAATTTCTACTACCAGAGTGAGGTCACTGCAACCAATCATTAAAAATAATGAAAATGCTGAATAATATTCTTCACATGGAAAACATTTAAATGTAAGAGATGAGAGAAATTCCCAGATAATTTTAAGAAATTAAATTTGAAGTTTTAAATTTAAAAATTAAAGCCTTTCACCAAGAATGTAAGTCAAGTGCTGGGGTTTCAGCATTCTGTGGGAATTTACCAATACCAAACACCTGAGCTTGGATTCAGTGGCTTTTGTTGACAGACCTTATGGCCCAGGACCAACTCAGGCTGAAAATCTCTTAGGTGACATTGTAAGCCTACTAACTTTACCTTCGTGGTAATTTCTAATCAAATCTGGTTCATGTGCCATTCCCTCTAATTCTAGGAAAGTACAGAGAAAACTGTCTTGGGAGGAGTGAGCAGGAAAAGTAAAAGAAAATGTGGGAGGGGAAAAGTCCCCAAGAAGTTCTGGTCTTTATATCTTTTTTCCCTCTGGGTGAGTATAACTGTCATGGGACCTCAGGTTGAGGTTGTTCCCACCTGTGACCCGCACAGATTTGGAAATAGCATATATAATACTCCTTTGAAAGAGTATCCACCTTTGTCTTCAAGAAACTCCTACCAATCTCTCCAAGACAAGCTACCATCAGGTGCTCAGAGGTGCCTCCCACTTTACTAGGAGGAGAACTGAAGCAGTTCTGACACAGGGGAGAGTCTTCAGTGTTTCTGATGAGGGGGCCAGCAGAACAGATGGCCTGACCCTCTCTCCCCACCTCTAGTCTCATCCTTGGCTTTCTCATTGGACCAACCAAACCAGGAGCCAGACGCTGTCTATTCAGTCCATTTAGGTCAACATCCCAGGGCACCAAGCAGGATGGAAAGCAGAGAAGAGCACACATGAAGGTGTTCAGTGCATACAGGATGCTGAACGAGCACCGAGACACTTCCACCACAGGAATTCCTATGTCCTGTTCCCAAGTACCACCCAGGTTATGGAACTGTGTCAGCCAAACTCTTGATCTGCATGTGCATGTCCTATCTAGCAAGTAACTTAGCATTGCCATGAGTGTTCATTTCCTACATCCTACCATAATTTAAAACACATCTGTCCCTGGAGTTGATTGCACAGTTAGTCACTAACAATCCAAAAAGGGGAGGAAAAGGCATCAACCCTCTCTTCATTCCCCCCTTACTCTTCTTCAGTGAAGGAAAAATCAATCTAATGAATCCTGCTCTTTCAGTACTACCTATGCTAGTTAATAAGAGCCTTGTGTTTTATAAGCCATGTAAGTGGGTGTGACCTTCTCCAGGGTCTCTGTCACCACAGACACACACAGTAGAGGGTCCCCTAATTAGGTACAAGGAACTCGCTCTCACTTTACTTCATTCTGGAATATTAAGATCTTTTACAAATTCTGACAAATTCCCTTTTCATCTTTATTCTGTTACTAATATTTTCTAATTTTCCTTGCTATGGCTTCTTAGATATACCAATTATTTAAAAGTGGATATTTAGCTTCCAAATATGTAGAGTTCTTAAAGTAACTTTGATATTAATTTCTCATTTAAATTTTTTTCTCTGAAATCACCCTCTGTGTTTTTTTATCTTCTAACTTTATTGAGGCTTTCAATGGCTAAGTCAAAGATCTCTCTTGGTAAATGTCACATTGCACTTGAAAATATGTGGGTTATTTTCAAATATCTTTTGATATTGATTTCTAACATAATTCCACAGTGATAAGAGAACAGACTCTGTATGATTTCAATACCTTTAGACCTTGAAATTCTCACACCTTATTTGTGTCCCTGGGTATGTTTCAGTGTCTCCTAGCTTATAGTCTATGGGAAATTTAAGAATTTGTATCCTACTGTTGTGTGAAAAGTGTATAAATCAATTATGCTGAATTGGTTTATGGTGCTTTTCAGATCTACTATATCCTTGTACTTTTCTGATTATTAATTACATTATTTTTGAGATTTTTATATTGAAATTGCAACTAAAAATATTGATTTGTCTACTTAAAATAATTTTAATATATAGTAGAAATATATGTAACTTTATTCCATATTTTCCAAGTCTCCTGTAAATGTATTATTAAACTTTCATAATTTAAAAACTAAAAAAGAAAGAGAAAAAAAATTAAAATAAATAGGTAAAAATTATTTCTGGCATTAGAGTTGGTTGGTTGGTACATTGGACCTGGTGGGCCTAGCCATAAGTTATGTGCTTCAGTCTAGCTAACATCTACTATGAAGATTTAGAGACACTCATCAAGTTTATGAAAGCATCATTGTATTCTGAGTGTGTGTGTGTATTATATATACTTTGATGAAGAGAAAGGGTATTCAAAGCTAACTTTCTAGGGACCTTTGGTCAAGCACAATTAATAGTTACAGAATCACACCTCCATTTACATAAGACTAAATGTATGCAGAGTGATGAGAAATGCTGGGCTGGATGAAGTACAAGCTGGAATCAAGATTGCTGGGGAAAATATCAGTAACCTCAGATATGCAGATGACACCACACTTATACCAGAAAGTGAAGAAGAACTAAGGAGCCTGTTGATGAAAATGAAAGAGGAGGAGGGTGAAAAAGTTGACTTAAAACTCAACATTCAGAAAACTAAGATCATGGCATCCAGTCCCATCACTTCATGGCAAATAGATGGGGAAACAGTGGAAACAGTGGCTGACTTTATTTTTTGGGCTCCAAAGTCACTGCAGATGGTGACTGCAGCCATGAAATTAAAAGATGCTTGCTCCTTGGAAGGAAAGTTATGACCAACCTAGATAGCATATTAAAAAGCAGAGACATTACTTTGCCAACAAAGGTCCGTCTCATCAAGGCTATGGTTTTTCCAGTAGTCATGTGTGGATGTGAGAGTTGGACTATAAAGAAAACTGAGTGCTGAAGAATGATGCTTTTAAACTGTGATGTTGGAGAATACTCTTGGGAGTCCCTTGGACTGCAAGGAGATCAAACCTTAGTCAATCCTCAAGGAAATCAGTCCTGAGTACTCATTGGAAGGACTGATGCTGAAGCTGAAACACCAATTCTTTGGCCACCTGATGTGAAGAACTGATTCATTAGAAAAGATTCTGATGCTGGGAAAGATTGACAGTGGGAGGAGAAGGGGCCGACAGAGGATGTGATGGTTGGATGAAATCACTGACTCAATGGACATGAGTTTGAGTAAACTCCAAGAATTGGTGATGAACAGCAAGGCGTGGTATGCTGCAATCCACGGGGTCACAAAGAGTCAGACACAACTGGGCAACTGAACTGAACTGAGTGTGATAGGCATGGTAACTAGAAGCTTGGTAACACAGCAGTGAACAAAGCAGTCAAAAAATTACAGCTTACATGAAAATTACATTCTAATTGGAGAGACAGTTAATATATATGAATAAAATACATATATGAAAAAAATACAAGAATTGATACTTAGAAAAAGCATCAGAAATAGCAGAGTACATTGTCACCAGCTATTCTGGCTTCTGAAAGCCAATTGTTTATATTTGCAGGAAATTTGGAAGGCTGTTGTTGTCACTTTGGCTGTTTAAAACTAGCCTCAGCAGAGACTGCCCTGGTGGTCTAGTGATTAAAATTCCACACTTCCACTGCAGGAGGCACAGGTTCGATTCCTGGACAGGCCATAAAGCAAAACAAAACAAAATTAGCCTTGATAAAAGTATTTACTTCACAGAAATCAGCGACACTACAGACTGGTGCACCACATGCCCCAAGCCATGAGTCAGCTGTTGCCCATTTACCAGAACAGCCTGCACTATGGGCCTGTAGAAGCGGGCCCTTGTTAGCAAGACTGGGGAAGGAGGACTCCAGGATGAAGGGAGCATCTGAGCAAAGGCTGCCCTGAGGTGAGGGGGCCAGGCCACATGGCTGCAGAGGGAAGAGAATTCCTTGCAGGAGCATAGCAAGCACAAATGGCACCAAGCTGGGTGGAGTGACAAGGGAAGAAGAGTGGGTCATGAGGCCAGAGAAGCCAAAGGGCCAGGTCATATTGCCTTGCAGGTCACCATAAAGACTGGCTTTTACTCTGACACGAGGTTATCAGAGGTTTTTCAGCAGTGTGGTAACATGATTCAGTTTATGTTTTAACAGATTCATTTTGGCAGATTTGTTGGGAATCAGCTGAAGTTGGCGAGGATAGAAGGGGCCCAGGGGGAAGTTACTGCCATACCCAGGTAACCTGGGTGACAGGGAGCAGAGGGTGGGACAGTGTCTAAATGGAGTGATGAGAAATGGTTGGTTCTTGAATATGTTTTTATAGTGGAACTGACAAAATTTGCTGAAAGATCAGAGACCCCAAATCTTCTTGACCACCTGAAAAGATGAAATGTTATTTACCAAAATGGAGAAGACAGTGAGAGGGACAAGTTTGGGGTGAAGTGAGGGGTGCAAGGTAGAGCAGTAGCTCCAGGTCAGACATGCTACACTTGACACGTTTATGAGATGTTTGGTTAGCGGATGTCTTCTCTCCAGCCTCATACAGATTGCCTTTCCTTCCAGGCCTCTGCAAATGCCCTACCTGGAATAGTTGCCTGCAAACTAGTAACTCCTGTGTATTTGGAGCAACAAAGTGACAGGTCTCATTTCATTAATGTGACCAGAAACTCCAGTCACCTGTCCATTTCTGTCTCTGAAACCATTCCCTCGGACTTGAGTGACTGAACTCAAGTCACACAGTGGCACAGAACTATAGATTTAGTGGGATGATCTGGTGAAAAGCATCTTTCAGTTGCACATTTCTTATTTGGCCCAGGGCCCTGGGGTATGAGAGGATGGACACATAGACACAGATGCTGACTGATGACTCTGCAGTGACCCTCAGTCCTGGGATGTCTTCCCAGAGTCAAGGGATAATGTGCTCAGGAGTCTCTCTCCAAATGATGGCTGGCAGAAAACAAAAAGGACAAGGGACATCTATGAAAAAGATAAGGTAGGTGTAGAGATTCTTGTTCACATTGAAAAAGTGTAAAAAGACAGACATCTTGTCTAAATCACCCAAGAGCTGCATTTGCATGTGTGTGTGTCCTCTAGCATCACCCATCTCTCTTTCATTCAGTTTCTAACCTTGGGTCAGCCCAGGGTTAAAGGGAGGGAGATACTAACATGTGACTGAAGTTTGCATTTTATACCTTTGTGCCGTGTCTCAATTAATCGAAGATTTGCCATACAACTTCACTGGCGGTGGTCCACACCAAGACATTTCATAAAATATGAGCTGATTAACTTCCTTCTAATTGTATGATAATTAACATTCTAAGTTTTTAATTCTGTTAATTGTCCTCCCACAAAGAGGCTGACTAGACTTTCCCAATGCCCTTTGTGACAGTTCTCTTCCCAAAGGGTGGCTTCATTGTCTTTCTGATACAGGGTTTTCCTGTCATTCATCAAGACCTAGAGGTAGGTGTGTGGTTATCTCTCCAGCCATTCTGTCAGGAGCCAAGCCTGTGCCCATAAATCAAACATTGAAAGTCATTTGGTGTTTTATCAGGATGTCAGATTAGCTCTGTGAACATCCCTTCCTCTTAATGAACAATTAAGTTGCTAAAAACAATAAGGTCCCAAATACATCTGAGCCACATGGGCCGTGGTTGAGCACATCCTGATGCACAGGTGGTTTTCACATCAGCACACACTGAGGAAGTTCAAGAGCAAATCTGCTGTGCTGATGACAGGCTTCTTAAGCGCAAAGATGTCTCTTCAGACCTGCCTCAGCACAGGAAGGGAAAGCAGAGAGTGATTATCAGGGCTTTTCACTCCAGAATTGCATAGTAACTTCAGAAACTACATATTCCATGAAGGAGACCTTATTATACTTGCTTTGCATTTGAGGAAACTGAGGCACAGTAAAATTAAATGAAACACAAAAGTCATATAGGCCATATGTGGCAGGATTTTGGATTCAATTATATATGACCTCTAAGGTTTTAATCTAGTGGATATTGTACCTATGAATAAAAGAAATCAATAATTCACTGAGCATCTATATACTAGGTACAATTATGGGATCTTTACATAAATTATTTGTAATATTTACCATAGTCCTCAGACCTGGATTGAAGTATATGTTCTGCTGAGGAAAAGGAGTTTTCTCATGGTCATGTAATCTGTTCAGGCTACCCAGCTCAAAAGCAGAGGTGGACTTCTGAGAGGGTCCAGCCAACCTTACTCTTGGCCAGATCTATTTGGGTGACTGACTGATCAGCAGCACACATACCCTCACCTACCTGAAGTCATCACATGTGTTCAGTCCAAAAGGATTTTGGGCAAGAGGGCCATGAGCTAGGTTGAAGATGGGCAAGGTCAGGGCTGACAAGGAAGACCAGAGAGATGCTGGAAGAGACAAAATGATGGGCATTGACCCAGCATTTCCTTTTTACACCATGTCAATATCTTCCCTCTCTTTCTAATCCAAACATTGCTCAAATATATTTCTCTGGTCATATTACAGTTTCCCAAATCTGGCTTCTTTTGCCAACAGTTCGATGACACTCTTTTAATTTAGGTTGCCAATTAATTCTTAATGTTGAAATACAAAATGTATTTTTGAGGAGCCATGTTTCTGCTTGTCACCACTAGTAATTCTCTTTTCCTTGAAACTACATATTCTATTTGGATTATGTAACCCCATATCTTCTGCTTCTCCAGCTATCTCTTTAATTATTTCTTCAGTGTCTCCTTGGCCTCTTCATTTTTTCCTACCATTAATGGCCAAGAAACTCACTGTCCTTTCATACTTCCCTAGTGACGTCAACAAGGTACCTCTACTGTGAAAAGAAGGAGTAAGTGTGGTAAGTATGAGAATTGCTCTGCTAGCAGTAATTTCTCTCTGGTTATTGATGTCCTATCATATCATTTAGTCATCCAAAAAGTAACATGAGAAATGCTCTAGATTTCTCAATCTCCTTCATCACACCATACCAAACTATCATTTAACCATGCAAATTTTAGCCTTAAAATAAAATTTAAGTCCAGGACATGTTCGATAAATCGCAGTTCTATAGAATGTTAAAATGAGGCAAAATTGAACTCCACAAAAAAACTAAAATGAACTCAACAAAGTTAAAAGATGCAAAATAAACATGCAAATATCAGTTACATTTATGTACCCTAATAAGAAATTATCCAAAAATTAAATAAAAAAGCAATTCCATTTACAGCAGGACAAAAAGGAGTATAATACTTAGAAATAAAACTAAACAATGAAATGAAATTGTGGCACAGTACTGAAATTAAAGATAAACATAAATGGGATGTTTTTAACCCATGTTTAAGGATTGGAAGAATTAATATTGTTAAAATGTTCATACTAGTCCATTTCTTCCAAGTTGTCCATTTTATTGGCATAGAGCTGCTGGTAGTAGTCTCTTATGATCCTGTGTATTTCAGAGTTGTCTGTTGTGATCTCTCCATTTTCGTTTCTAATTTTGTTAATTTGGTTCTTCTCCTTTTGTTTCTTAATGAGTCTGGCTAATGGTTTGTCAATTTTGTTTACTTTTGCAAAAAACCAGCTTTTAGCTTTGTTGATTTTTGCTATGGTCTCTCTAGTTTCTTTTGCATTTATTTCTGCCCTAATTTTTAAGATTTCTTTCCTTCTACTAACTCTGGGGTTCTTCATTTCTTCCTTCTCTAGTTGCTTTAGGTGTAGAGTTAGGTTATTTATTTGACTTTTTTCTTGTTTCTTGAGGTAGGCCTGTAATGCTAGGAATCTTCCCCTTAGCACTGCTTTTACAGTGTCCCATAGGTTTTGGGTTGTTGTGTTTTTGTTTTCATTCATTTCTATGCATATTTTGATTTCTTTTTTGATTTCTTCTATGATTTGTTGGTTATTCAGAAGCGTGTTGTTTAGCCTCCATATGTTTGAATTTTTAATAATTTTTTTCCTGTTATTGAGATCTAATCTTACTGCACTGTGGTCAGAAAAGATGACTGGAATGATTTCAATTTTTTTGAATTTACCAAGACTAGATTTATGGCCCAGGATGTGACCTATTCTGGAGAAGGTTCCGTGTGCACTTGAGAAAAAGGTGAAGTTGATTGTTTTGGGGTGAAACGTCCTATAGATGTCAATTAGGTCTAGCTGGTCCATTGTGTCCTTTAAAGTTTGTGCTTCCTTGTTCATTTTCTGTTTAGTTGATCTATCCATAGTTGTGAGTGGGGTATTAAAGTCTCCTATTATTATTGTGTTACTATTAATTTCCTCTTTCATACTCATTAGCATTTGCCTTACATATTGCGGTGCTCCTATGTTGGGTGCATATATATATATTTATAATTGTTATATCTTCTTCTTGGATTGATCCTTTGATCATTATGTAGTGTCCATCTTTGTCTCTTTTCACACCCTTTATTTGAAAATCTATTTTATCTGATATGAGTATTGTGACTCCTGCTTTCTTTTGGTCTCCGTTTGCATGAAATATTTTTTTCCAGCCCTTCACTTTTAGTCTGTATGTGTCCCTTGTTTTGAGGTGGGTCTCTTGTAGACAGCATATATAGGGGTCTTGCTTTTGTATCCATTCAGCCAGCCTTTGTCTTTTGGTTGGGGCATTCAACCCATTTACATTTAAGGTAATTATTGATAGTTATGGTCCCGTTGATATTTACTTTGTTGTTTGGGGTTCACGTATATACCACCTTTCTTGGTTTCCTGTCTAGAGAAGATCCTTTAGTATTTACTTTCAAACTCATTCTATGAGGCCACCATCACCCTAATTCCAAAACCAGACAAAGATGCCATAAAAAAAGAAAACTACAGGCCAATATCATCTGATGAACATAGATGCAAAAATCCTTAACAAAATTCTAGCAAACAGAATCCAACAACATATTAAAAAAATCATACACCATGACCAAATGGGCTTTATCCCAGGAATGCAAGGATTCTTTAATATCTGCAAATCAATCAATGTAATACACCACATTAACAAATTGAAAGGCAAAAACCATATGATTATCTCAATAGATGCAGAAAAAGCCTTTGACAAAATTCAACATTCATTTATGATTAAAACTCTCCAGAAAGCAGGAATAGAAGGAACATACCTCAACATAATAAAAACTATATATGACAAACCCACAGCAAGCATCACCCTCAATGGTGAAAAATTGAAAGCATTTCCCCTAAAATCAGGAACAAGACAAGGATGCCCACTCTTACCACTACTATTCAACATAGTTTTGGAAGTGTTGGCCACAGCAATCAGAGCAGAAAAAGAAGTAAAAGGAATCCATATAGGAAAAGAAGAAGTGAAACTCTCTCTGTTTGCAGATGACATGATCCTCTACATAGAAAACCCTAAAGACTCTACCAGAAAATTACTAGAGCTAATCAACGAATACAGTAAAGTTGCAGGATATAAAATTAACACACAGAAATTTCTTGCATTCCTATACACTAACAATGAAAAAACAGAAAGAGAAATTAAGGAAACAATACCATTCACCATTGCAAAAAAAAGAATAAAATACTTAGGAGTATATCTATCTAAAGAAACAAAAGACCCATACATAGAAAACTATAAAACACTGATGAAAGAAATCAAAGAGGACACAAATAGATAGAGAAATATACCGTGATTATGGATTGGAAGATTCAATATTGTCAAAATGGCTATACTACCCAAAGCAATCTATAGATTCAGTGCAATCCCTATCAAGCTACCAACGGTATTTTTCACAGAACTAGAACAAATAATTTCACAATTTGTATGGAAATACAAAAAACCTTGAATAGCCAAAGCAATCTTGAGAAAGAAGAATGGAACTGGAGGAATCAACCTGCCTGACTTCAGACTATACTACAAAGCCACAGTCATCAAGACAGTATGGTACTGGCACAAAGACAGAAATATAGATCAATGGAACAGAAGAGAAAGCCCAGAGATAAATCCACGAACCTATGGTCACCTTATCTTCGACAAAGGAGGCAAGGGTATACAATGGAAAAAAGACTAACTCTTTAACAAGTGGTGCTGGGAAAACTGGTCAACCACCTGTAAAAGAATGAAACTAGAACACTTTCTAACACCATACACAAAAATAAACTCAAAATGGATTAAAGATCTAAATGTAAGACCAGAAACTATCAAACTCCTAGAGGAGAACATAGGCAAAACACTCTCCGACATAAATCACAGCAGGATCCTCTATGACCCACATCCCAGAATTTCAGAAACAAAAGCAAAAATAAACAAATGGGACCTAATGAAACTTAAAAGCTTTTGCACAACAAAGGAAACTATAAGCAAGGTGAAAAGACAGCCGTCAGATTGGGAGAAAATAATAGCAAACGAAGCAACAGACAAAGGATTAATCTCAAAAATATACAAGCAACTCCTCCAGCTCAACTCCAGAAAAATAAATGACCCAATCAAAAAATGGGCCAAAGAACTAAACAGACATTTCTCCAAGGAAGACATACAGATGGCAAAAAAAAAAAAAAAAAAAAAAAAAAAAAAAAAACACATGAAAAGATGCTCAACATCACTCATTATCAGAGAAATGCAAATCAAAACCACAATGAGGTACCATTACACACCAGTCAGGATGGCTGCTATCCAAAAGTCTACAAGCAATAAATGCTTGAGAGTGTGTGGAGAAAAGGGAACCTTCTTACATTTTTGGTGGGAATGCAAACTAGTACAGCCACTATGGAAAACAGTGTGGAGATTTCTTAAAAAGCTGGAAATAGAACTGCCATATGACCCAGCAATCCCACTTCTGGGCATACACACCGAGGAAACCAGATCTGAAAGAGACACATGCACCCCAATGTTCATCGCAGCACTGTTTATAATAGCCAGGACATGGAAGCAACCTAGATGCTCATCAGCAGATGAATGGATAAGGAAGCTGTGGTACATATACACCATGGAATATTACTCAGTCATTAAAAAGAATTCATTTGAATCAGTTCTAATGAGATGGATGAAACTGGAGCCCATTATACAGAGTGAAGTAAGCCAGAAAGGTAAAGACCATTACAGTATACTAACACATATATACGGCATTTAGAAAGATGGTAATGATAACCCTATATGCAAAACAGAAAAAGAGACTCAGATGTATAGAACACACTTGTGGATTCTATGGGATAAGGTGAGGGTGGGATGTTTCAAGAGAACAGCATTGAAACATGTATATTATCTAGGGTGAAACAGATCACCAGCCCAGGTTGGATGCATGAGACAAGTGCTGGGGTCTGGTGCACTGGGAAGACCCAGAGGGATCAGGTGGAGAGGGAGGTGGGAGGGGGGAGGGGGGACCGGGATGGGAAATACATGTAAATCCATGGCTAATTCATTTCAATGTATGACAAAAACCACTGCAATGTTGTAAAGTAATTAGCCTCCAACTAATAAAAATAAATGAAAAAAAATGTTCGTACTATCCACAATGATTATGTGTGAATGCTAAGTCACTTCGGTTCTGTTTGACTCTTTATGATCCTATGGACCATAGCCTGCCAGGCTCCCTGACCATGGGATTTTCCAGGCAAGAAAACTGGAGTGGATTGTTGTGCCCTTTTCCAGGGGATTTCCTGACCCAGGGATTGAGCCGAAGTCTCATGTCTCCTGCATTGGCAGCTGGATTCTTTACCACTAGCACCACCTAGGAATCCCAAAGTGATTTATAGATTCAACATAACCCATTTCAAAATTCAAAGTCATCTCCTAGGAATCCCAAAGTGATTTGATTCAACGTAACCCATTTCAAAATTCTAAGTCATCTTTTCATCTTTTTGTACAGAAATAGAAAAATCCTAAAATTCATGAACAACCACAAAAGATCACAAAGAGCCAAAGCAATTTTGAGCAAGAACAAAGTTGGAAGCATCACACTTCCTGATTTCAAAGTATATCACCCAGCTACAGAATAAAACAGACACATAAATCAATGGAACAGAAAGAATAGAGAGTCCAGCAATAAGCTTATGCATATATAGTCAACTGATACTTGACAAGAGTGTCAAGAATAGACAATGGAGAAAGAACAGTCTCTTCAATAAATGGTGCTGGGGAGAATGGATATTTACATACAAATGAGTAAAACTGGACCCTTATGTCATACATTACACTAAGTATTAACTCAAAATGGAATAAAGACCTAAATGTGAGATATGAAATAGTAAAGAACCTAGAAGACTACACATGGAAAAAATTTCTTAATGTTTACCTTGGCAAAAATTTCTTTGATATGATACCAAAAATACAGGTAACAAAAGCAAAAATTGACTGAATGATACCATTTATGTGATGAACCTCAAATAGTCAAACTCATAGAAACACAGTGTAAAATAGTGATTGACAGGAGCTGGGTGGAGGGAATATGGCAAGGTATTAGTCAAAAGACACAAAATTTCAGTTATACAAGATAAATAAGATCTAGAGATTCAAAATACTATAACTATAATCTTTATAGTTAACAATTTATAACATAAAGATTTTCTGAAAAAGTAGATCCCATGTTAAAGTTCTTACAATAATAGTAATAATAAGTAATATAATAATAGTCATAATAATAATAAATGAGGAGAAGAAAGAAAGGTTTTGGAAATGATAGATAGACTTATGGCATAGATTGTAGTGATGGTTTTATAAGTGTATAATTATCTCCACTGTAATCAAATTGTATATATATATTAATTAAGTACAGATTTTTGTATACCAAAAATTGTTTTAATCAATTAATAAGAAAAAATCAAAGTGAAGAAGTTTACTTTACTACAGGATTTATTAGAGCCTTTATACTTCTGTTGGGTTCTATGGAGCAAAATTGTGAGACAGCACATAGACAGTGATGGGTTCCTGCCCAAACTCAGACATGTGTTTCCCCACACTGAGCATCTTCTACACATCAAGCAATAAGCTAAGTGCTCAACTATTATTAACACACTTAGTTGACTCAACAATTTGAGCAAGCTCTGGGAGTTTGTGCTGGACAGGGAAGTCTGGTTTCCTGCAGTCCATGGGGCTGCAAAGAGTTGGACATGAGTAACTGAACTGAACTGATGAGGTTGAAACTCCCATTATGGAAATACTATGCTTACAAGGAGAGAAAGAGAGATATCTCTTTCTGTCTGCCATGTGAGGACACAGTGCAAAGGAGACTGCAAACCAGGAAGAGCCTTCTCTGGGGTGCTGAAAGGATGGCACCTTGATTATCTCAATAGCTGCAGAAAAAAATCTGGTGACAAAATTCAACATTCATTTGTGATTAAAAAAAAAAACTTTCCACAAAGTGAATGTGGAGGAAATATACCTGAGCATAATAAAGGCTGTATATGACAAACCCATTACCATCATACTCTGGTGAAAACCTGAAAACATTTCCTCTAAGGTGAGGAACAAAGACAAAAATACCCACTCTTGTCACTTTTATTCAACATAGTAGTGGAAGACTGGGCTTCCCTGATAGCTCAGTTGGTAAAGAATCCACCTGCAACGTTTGAGACCTGGGTTCAACGCCTGTGTTGGGAATATCCCTTGAAGAAGGGAAAGGCTACCCACTTCAGTATTCTGGCCTAGAGAATTCCATGGACTGTATAGTCCATGGGGTTGCAAAGAATCAGACATGACTGAGTGACTTTCACTTTCATATTGGAAGACTAAGTCACAGCAATCAGACAAGAAAAATAAAAATAAAAAGAAGCCAAATCAGAAAAGAAGTAAAATTTATATATAAAATCATGTCACTCTTTGTAGATATATAAGAAATTCTAAAAACACCAATGAAAAAACTATTAGAACTTATCACTGAATTTAGGAACATTAAAGATACAAAATTAATATACAGAAATCTATTTCATTTCTATACACTAACAATGAACAATCAGAAAGAGAAATTAAGAAAATAATCCCATTTACATTGCATCAAAAAGAATAAAATACATATGAATTAATCTAATGAAGAAGGTGAAAGACGGGGAAGGAGCCAAGATGGCGGAGGAATAGGACGGGGAGACCACTTTCTCCCCTACAAATTCATCGAAAGAACATTTGAACACTGAGCAAATTTCACAAAACAACTTCTGATCGCTAGCAGAGGACATCAGGCGCCCAGAAAAGCAGCCCATTGTCTTCGAAGGGAGGTAGGACAAAATATAAAAGATAAAAAGGGAGACAAAAGAGCTAGGGACGGAGACCCATCCTGGGAAGGGAGTCTTAATAGAGGAAGTTTCCAATCACCAGGAAACCCTCGCACTGGCGGGTCTGGGGGAAGTTTTTGGCAATCTAACTGGGAGGAAAAATTAAATAAAGCCTACAGATTACATGCCTAAAAGCAACTCCCAGCAGAAAAGTACCCCAGACGCCCGCACCTGCCAGCAACAAGCGGGGGCGGAACGGAGAGGAGCGGGCGGCATTGCTTAGGGTAAGGACCGGCCCGAAGACCCTGAGAGCAATCGGAGGGAGCTTTTTTAAACTGTGGGATAGCAAGGGACAAAATTAACCTGCCGGAACACCCTGCTGGATGTTCGCAAAACAAAGGGACTGAGAAACTCCAGAGAAGAGCCGGCCCATCCCCGCTGGAGGTAGGAGGCAGGGGGTAGGGGAAAAGGGCAAACTCAGCCCCTGAGAAGCCACCCCCTCCCACACTGCAAACAGGCCCCCGGTTCCTATCTAAAGACTTTCTGAGACCCAACTGGCGGCGCGCCCTGGGGCCGTGGTGGGAAAAGGTGCGCCGAAGCAAGGGAGAGTACGCCCAAGCCTCTGGCTGCCTGGGCCGCTCGACACGGAGGGAAAAGGCGCGCTGCACCCAGGGAGAGTACGCCCAAGCCCCTGGCTGCCTGAACCGCTCAGGCTGGGAAAGGCACAAAACGCAGGCACAACTGAATCCGCGCTTTTGTGGAGTACCCGAAAACTGGAACTGCACTCAATGCAGGGCCCGCTCCATATAGAGCAGCCGGGAGCCTGAGCAGTGTAGACGGGGAAAGCACAGACACCCGTGAGCGGGGCAAACCCAGTGTGGCCGGAACACGGTGAGCGCTATCCACACAGAGCGGTGTCTGTCTGCAGCGCCCCGCCCTCCCCGTAGCAGGACAGAACGCTGACAGAAGCTTCCCTAACCAGGAAACCTTGACAAACCAATTGTCCAACCCCACCCACTGGGTGAAACCTCCATAATAAAAAGGAACCACAGACCACAAGAATACAGAAAGCCCACTCCAGACACTGCAATCTAAACTAGATGAAAAGGCAGAGAAATACCCAACAGGTAAAGGAACATGAAAAAAGCCCACCAAGTCAAACAAAAGAGGAGGAAATAGGGAATCTACCTGAAAAAGAATTTAAGAATAATGATAATAAAAATGATCCAAAATCTTGAAAACAAAATGGAGTTACAAATAAATAGCCTGGAGACAAAGATTGAGAAGATGCAAGAAATGTTTAACAAGGACCTAGAAGAAATTTTTAAAAGTCAATTAAAAATTAATAATGAAATAAATGAGATCAAAAACACTCTGGAGGGAACCATGAGTAGAATAACAGAGACAGAAGATAGCGTAAGTGAGTTAGAAGATAAAATGGTGGAAATAAATGAAGCAGAGAGGAAAAAAGAAAAAAGAATCAAAAGAAATGAGGACAACCTCAGGGACCTCTGGGACAATGTGAAATGCCCCAACATTCGAATCATAGGAGTCCCAGAAGAAGAAGACAAAAAGAAAGGCCATGAGAAAATACTCGAGGAGATAATAGCTGAAAAATTCCCTAAAATGGGGAAGGAAATAGCCACCCAAGTCCAAGAAACCCAGAGAGTCCCAAACAGGATAAACCCAAGGAGAAACACCCCAAGACACATATCAATCAAATTAACAAAGATCAAACACTAAGAACAAATATTAAAAGCAGCAAGGGAGAAACAACAAATAACAAACAAAGGGATTCCCATAAGGATAACAGCTGATCTATCAAGAGAAACCCTTCAGGCCAGAAGGGAATGGCAGGACAAACTTAAAGTAATGAAAGAGAATAACTTACAACCTAGATTATTCTACCCAGTAAGGATCTCATTCAGACATGAAGGAGAACTCAAAAGCTTTACAGACAAGAAAAGCTGAGAGAATTCAGCACCACCAAACCAGCTCTTCAACAAAAACTAAAAGATCTTCTCTAGACAGGAAACAAAGAAAGGTGGTATAAACGTGAACCCCAAACAACAAAATAAATATCAACGGGACCATACCTATCAATAATTACCTTAAATGTAAATGGGTTGAATGCCCCAACCAAAAGACAAAGGCTGGCTGAATGGATACAAAAGCAAGACCCCTATATATGCTGTCTACAAGAGACCCACCTCAAAACAAGGGACACATACAGACTAAAAGTGAAGGGCTGGAAAAAAATATTTCACGCAAACGGAGACCAAAAGAAAGCAGGAGTCACAATACTCATATCAGATAAAATAGACTTTCAAATAAAGGGTGTGAAAAGAGACAAAGATGGACACTACATAATGATCAAAGGATCAATCCAAGAAGAAGATATAACAATTATAAATATATATGCACCCAACATAGGAGCACCGCAATATGTAAGGCAAATGCTAATGAGTATGAAAGAGGAAATTAATAGTAACACAATAATAATAGGAGACTTTAATACCCCACTCACAACTACAGATAGATCAACTAAACAGAAAATGAACAAGGAAGCACAAACTTTAAAGGACACAATGGACCAGCTAGACCTAATTGACATCTATAGGACGTTTCACCCCAAAACAATCAACTTCACCTTTTTCTCAAGTGCACACAGAACTTTCTCCAGAATAGATCACATCCTGGGCCATAAATCTAGTCTTGGTAAATTCAAAAAAATTGAAATCATTCCAGTCATCTTTTCTGACCACAGTGCAGTAAGATTAGATCTCAATAACAGGAAAAAAATTATTAAAAATTCAAACATATGGAGGCTAAACAACACGCTTCTGAATAACCAACAAATCATAGAAGAAATCAAAAAAGAAATCAAAATATGCATAGAAATGAATGAAAACAAAAACACAACAACCCAAAACCTATGGGACACTGTAAAAGCAGTGCTAAGGGGAAGATTCCTAGCATTACAGGCCTACCTCAAGAAACAAGAAAAAAGTCAAATAAATAACCTAACTCTACACCTAAAGCAACTAGAGAAGGAAGAAATGAAGAACCCCAGAGTTAGTAGAAGGAAAGAAATCTTAAAAATTAGGGCAGAAATAAATGCAAAAGAAACTAGAGAGACCATAGCAAAAATCAACAAAGCTAAAAGCTGGTTTTTTGAAAAAGTAAACAAAATTGACAAACCATTAGCCAGACTCATTAAGAAACAAAAGGAGAAGAACCAAATTAACAAAATTAGAACCGAAAATGGAGAGCTTATAACAGACAACACTGAAATACAAAGGACCATAAGAGACTACTACCAGCAGCTCTATGCCAATAAAATGGACAACTTGGAAGAAATGGACAAGTTCTTAGAGAAGTATAACTTTCTAAAACTGAACCAGGAAGAAATAGAAGATCTTAACAAACCCATCACAAACAAGGAAATCGAAATTGTAATCAGAAATCTTCCAGCAAACAAAAGCCCAGGACCAGATGGCTTCACAGCTGAATTCTACCAAAAATTTAGAGAAGAGCTAACACCTATCTTACTCAAACTCTTCCAGAAAATTGCAGAAGAAGGTAAACTTCCAAACTCATTCCATCAGGCCACCATCACCCTAATTCCAAAACCAGACAAAGATGCCACAAAAAAAGAAAACTACAGGCCAATATCACTGATGAACATAGATGCAAAAATCCTTAACAAAATTCTAGCAAACAGAATCCAACAACATATTAAAAAAATCATACACCATGACCAAATGGGCTTTATCCCAGTAATGTAAGGATTCTTTAATATCTGCAAATCAATCAATGTAATACACCACATTAACAAATTGAAAGACAAAAACCATATGATTATCTCAATAGATGCAGAAAAAGCCTTTGACAAAATTCAACATTCATTTATGATTAAAACTCTCCAGAAAGCAGGAATAGAAGGAACATACCTCAACATAATAAAAGCTATATATGACAAACCCACAGCAAGCATCACCCTCAATGGTGAAAAATTGAAAACATTTCCCCTAAAATCAGGAACAAGACAAGGGTGCCCAGTCTCACCACTACTATTCAACACAGTTTTGGAAGTGTTGGCCACAGCAATAAGGGCTGAAAAAGAAGTAAAAGGAATCCAGATAGGAAAAGAAGAAGTGAAACTCTCTCTGTTTGCAGATGACATGATCCTCTACATAGAAAACCCTAAAGACTCTACCAGAAAATTACTAGAGCTAATCAACGAATACAGTAAAGTTGCAGGATATAAAATTAGCACACAGAAATTTCTTG
Organism: Odocoileus virginianus; assembly: GCF_023699985.2. Lineage (NCBI taxonomy): Eukaryota > Metazoa > Chordata > Mammalia > Artiodactyla > Cervidae > Odocoileus > Odocoileus virginianus. Next base: position 1,599,234 of record NW_027224327.1, on the reverse strand, counting down.
CATTCCTATACACTAACAATGAGAAAACAGAAAGAGAAATTAAGGAAACAATACTATTCACCATTGCAACAAAAAGAATAAAATACTTAGGAGTATATCTATCTAAAGATACAAAAGACCTATACATAGAAAACTATAAAACACTGATGAAAGAAATCAAAGAGGACACAAACAGATGGAGAAATATACTGTGTTCATGGATTGGAAGAACCAATATTGTCAAAATGGCTACCCAAAGCAATCTATAGATTCAATGCAATCCCTATCAAGCTACCAATGGTATTTTTCACAGAACTAGAACAAATAATTTCACAATTTGTATGGAAATACAAAAAACCTCCAATAGCCAAAGTAACTTTGAGAAAGAAGAATGGAACTGGAGGAATCAACCTGCCTGACTTCATACTATACTACAAAGCCACAGTCATCAAGACAGTATGGTGCTGGCACAAAGACAGAAATATAGATCAATGGAACAGAATAGAAAGCCCAGAGATAAATCCACGAACCTATGGTCACCTTATCTTCGACAAAGGAGGCAAGGATATACAATGGAAAAAAGACAACCTCTTTAACAAGTGGTGCTGGGAAAACTGGTCAACCACCTGTAAAAGAATGAAACTAGAACACTTTCTAACACCATACACAAAAGTAAACTCAAAATGGATTAAAGATCTAAATGTAAGACCAGAAACTATAAAACTACTAGAGGAGAATATAGGCAAAACACTCTCCGACATAAATCACAGCAGGATTCTCTATGACTCACATCCCAGAATTTCAGAAACAAAAGCCAAAATAAACAAATGGGACCTAATGAAACTTATAAGCTTTTGCACAACAAAGGAAACTATAAGCAAGGTGAAAAGACAGCCATCAGATTGGGAGAAAATAATAGCAAACGAAGCAACAGACAAAGGATTAATCTCAAATATATACAAGCAACTCCTCCAGCTCAACTCCAGAAAAATAAATGACCCAATCAAAAAATGGGCCAAAGATCTAAACAGACATTTCTCCAAGGAAGACATACAGATGGCAAAAAAAACCACATGAAAAGATGCTCAACATCACTCATTATCAGAGTAATGCAAATCAAAATCACAATGTGGTACCATTACACACCAGTCAGGATGGCTGCTATCCAAAAGTCTACAAGCAATAAATGCTGGAGAGTGTGTGGAGAAAAGGGAAGCCTCTTACACTGTTGGTGGGAATGGAAATTAGTACAGCTGCTATGGAAAACATTGTGGAGATTTCTTAAAAAGCTGGAAATAGAACTGCCATATGACCCAGCAATCCCACTTCTGGGCATACACACCGAGGAAACCAGATCTGAAAGAGACACGTGCACCCCAATGTTCATCGCAGCACTGTTTATAATAGCCAGGACATGGAAGCAACCTAGATGCCCATCAGCAGATGAATGGATAAGGAAGCTGTGGTACATATACACCATGGAATATTACTCAGTCATTAAAAAGAATTCATTTGAATCAGTTCTAATGAGATGGATGAAACTGGAGCCCATTATACAGAGTGAAGTAAGCCAGAAAGATAAAGACCATTACAGTACACTAACACATATATATGGAATTTAGAAAGATGGTAACGATAACCCTATATGCAAAACAGAAAAAGAGACTCAGATGTATAGAACACACTTGTGGATTCTGTGGGATAAGGTGAGGGTGGGATGTTTCAAGAGAACAGCATCGAAACATGTATATTATCTAGGGTGAAACAGATCACCAGCCCAGGTTGGATGCATGAGACAAGTGCTCGGGCCTGGTACACTGGGAAGATGCAGAGGGATCGGGTGGAGCTGGAGATGGGAGGGGGGACCGGGATGGGGAATACATGTAAATCCATGGCTAATTCATTTCAATGTATGACAAAAACCACTGAAAAAAATGAATAAATAAATAAAAATAATAATTTTTAAAAAAGAAGGTGAAAGACATGCTCTTGAAAAACTACAAGACACTGATGAAAGAAAATGAAGATAACACAAACAGATGAAAAGATATGCCATGTTCATGAATTGGAAGAATTAAGGTTATTAAATTGAGTATGCTACCCAATGCATCAGAGATTCAATATAGAACTAGAACAAATAATTCTAAAATTTGTATAGTCAAAACAGTCTTGAGAAAAAGAACAAACCTAGAGATATCATACTTCCTTATTTCAAACTACAATGCTAGAATAATCAAAGCAGAATGGTAAAAGTATAAAAACAAACACTTAGGCCAATGGAAAAAAATATAGATCCCAGAAGTAACTCCTACCACTATGGGATCAATTAAGCTATGACAAAGGAAGCAAAAATATACAATGAGAAAAAGACAGCCTCTTCAATTAATAGTGTTGGTAAAACTGGACAACCACCTGAAAAAGAATCAAAGTGGACTCTATCACCATATTTTCACATCATACTCAAAAATAAACTCAAAATTGATTTAAGTCTTAAATGTAAGAAATGAAACCATACAGCTCCTAGAAGGAAATAGGCAGTATGTTCTTTTACACAGCTCTTAGCAATATTTGGGGAGAGGATGGCAGATATATCACCTCAAGCAAAGTAAACAAAGCAAGAATCAACAAATGGGACTACATCAAACTAAAAAACTTTTGCATGATGAAGGGAACTATCCACAAAACAAGAATTTTGCCTACTGAATGGGAGAAGATATTTGCAAGCAATATATCTGAAGGGGATAAATATCCAAAATATACAAAGAACTTGTACAACTTAAAATTAAAAAAAAAAAAAAAGAATCAAATTGAAAAGTGGTCTGAAGTTCTAAATAGACATTTTTCCCAGGAAGATATATATATATGTGTCAACAGAGACATGAAAAAAAAATGCTCAGAATCATTAATCATTAGGAAAATGCAAATGAAAACCACAATGACATATCACCTCACTCTTGTCTGAATAGTTATTATCAGGACACCTGGGAAGAATTATCAGGACAGGAAATAACATATATTGGTAAGGATGAGTAAAAAAGGGTAGAAAAGGGTAATCCTAATGGACTGTTCATTGGAATGTAAATTCATGTAAGCACTATTTTCCCCAAAATTTAAAATAGAACTACTACAAGATTCAACAATTTCACTTCTGAGTACATTTCCAAAGGAAAAACAAAAAACAACTACGTGGCCAACAGTAGATGAACAGATAAAGAAGATGTAGCATACATATTATGAGTGAGTAAGTGAAAGTCAGTCATGTCCGACTCTTTGCAACTCCATGGGCTATACATATACAGCCCATGGAATTCTCCAGACCATATTATGGTTGACTAATTTTCCATTAATATAGACTATCTATCTATCTGCTGCTGCTGCTGCTAAGTCGCTTCAGTCGTGTCCCACTCTGTGCGACCCCATGGATGGCAGCCCACCAGGCTCCCCCGTCCCTGGGATTCTCCAGGCAAGGACACTGGAGTGGGTTGCCATTTCTTTCTCCAATGCATGAAAGTGAAAAGTGAAAATGAAGATGCTCAGTCATGCCCAACTCTTAGTGACCCCATGAATCTCAGCACGCCAGGCCTCCCTGTCCATCACCAACTCCAGGAGTTTACTCAAACTCATGCCCATCGAGGCGGTGATGCCATCCAGTCATTTCATCCTCTGTCATCCCCTTCTCCTGCTGCCCTGATCCCTCCCAGCATCAGGGTCTTTTCCAATGAGTCAACTCTTCGCATGAGGTGGCCAAAGTATCAGAGTTTCAGCTTCAGCATCAGTCCTTCCAGTGAACACCCAGGACTGATCTCCTTTAGGATAGACTGGTTGGATCTCCTTGTCAAAGAGACTCTCAAGAGTCTTCTCCAACACCACAGTTTAAAAGCATCAATTTTTCGGGACTCAGCTTTCTTCACAGTCCAACTCTCACATCCATACATGACCACTGGAAAAACCATAGCCTTGACTAGACGGACCTTTGTTGTAAAAGTAATGTCTCTGCATTTCACTATGCTATCTAGATTGGTCATAACTTTCCTTCTAAGGAGTAAGCATCTTTTAATTTCATGGCTGCAATTACCATCTGCAGTGATTTTGGAGCCCCCCAAAATAGTCTTATTCTGTTTCCACTGTTTTCCCCATCTATTTCCCATGGGGTGATGGGACCAGATGCCATGAACTTAGTTTTCTGAATGTTGAGCTTTTAGCCAACTTGTTCACTCTCTTATTTCACTTTCAAGAGCCTTTTTAGTTCCTCTTCACTCTCTGCCATAAAGATGGTGTCATCTGCATATCTGAGGTTATTGATATTTCTCCCAGCTTGTGCTTCTGAGTCCAGCTTGTGCTTCTTCCAGCCCAGGGTTTCTCATGATGTACTCTGCATATAAGTTAAATAAGCAGGGTGACAATATACAGCCTTGATGTACTCCTTTTTCCCTATTTGGAACCAGTCTGTTGTTCCATGTCCAGTTCTAACTGTTGCTTCCTGACCTGCATACAGGTTTCTCAAGAGGCAGGTCAGGTGGTCTGGTATGCCCATCTCAGAATTTTCCGCAGCTTATTGTGATCCACACAGTCAAAGGCTTTGGCATAGTCAATAAAACAGAAATAGATATTTTTCTGGAACTCTCTTGCTTTTTTGATGATCCAACAGATGTTGGCAATTTGATATCTGGTTCCTCTGCCTTTTCTAAAATCAGCTTGAACATCTGGAAGTTCACAGTTCACATATCGCTGAAGCCTGGCTTGGAGAATTTTGAGCATTACTTTACTAGCATGTGAGATATTATCTATCTAGTCAACCATAAATAGTGAAATCTTGTTATTTGCTGCAACATGAATGAACCTAAAGGGTATTATGCTAAATGAAACAAGTCTGAAAGAGAAAGACAAATGCCACATGATTTCATTTATGGAATGGAATCTAAATTCCATCCCAAAGCTAAATTTGTGGAATCTAAAAAACAAGTGATCACACATAACAAAATGGAAACAGACTCATAATACAGAAAATAAGCAAGTTGGTTGCCAGAGGGGAGGTGATAGGGAGAAAAAAGTTATAGCTGAGAGAGATTAAGAGGTACAAACTTCCAGTTAGAAAATAAGTGAGTTACAGGGATGAGATATATAGCATGAGGAATAGTCAACGATAATGCAATATCTTTGTATAGTGACAGATGGAAGCTAGACTTACCTTGGTAATTATTTTGAAAGTATGAAAATATTGAATTTTTATGTTGTACATCACAACTAACACAGTGTTGTTGATCAATTAAACTTCAAAACAAACTCATAAAGAAGGAACTCAGATTTGTGGTTACCAGAAGTGGAAATGAAAGGAGGGAGAGCTGGATGAAGGTGAACAAAAGATCCAAACTTCAAGTTTTAAGATAAATAAGTACTACAGATGGAAGTACATGATAAATATAATTATATAGGTACACTATAAATATAATTAACAGTTTTATGCTATATATGAACATTTTTAGGAGAGTAAACCTAAGTTCTCATCACAAGGGAAAGCATTTTTTTTAATTATGTATCTATACAAGATAATCATGTTGTCTAAAATTAATGTGGTAATCATTTCATGATTTATGCAAATCAAATAACTTTATTTTATATCTTAAGCATGTACAGTGCTGAATGTCAATTATATCTCAATAAAACTAGAAGAAAAAATTTATATTTTATTTATTGAAATGAAACATATTGGCTTTTAATTGGGAAGATAGCAAATTATACCCTTTAATTAAAGGAAAGATGTATAAATATTTATTTAAAAAACTGTGCAGTTAGGATTCAGTACACAGTATAAATATTCTAGAAATGTTGATGATGTTTTAGTATATTCCAGCTTAAGGTCGGCACAAGTTCTGGCCAAATCAATACTTGCCAAGCGTTCATCTTTGGTCCTCTACCCTGTGCCAGAGGCCCATGACAGATGCAGTGGACAACACTGTAGAAGACACCAGGCACATCAACCACATAAAAATCAAACAGGATGGGTGGTCAATAGAAGGTTTCTGGGAGAGAGTGAGTCTTCAAATATGAGTCAGATTTTACTACAAATGATGGAGGAAATGAGACACTGAAATACTTACAAGCATTCTGACCCAGCATGGGGGGAAATTACCTTAGTTTCTGGCTCCCAAGAGAAGAAAACAGCTCAGTCTGAAGACTGATGAGGGGCCATCCCCCATAGCTGATAACTCCAGAGGTAGCCTTTCTCAGCCTTGGCTGCCACTAGAATTATCTGGGGAGACTTTAAAAATTCAGATGCCCAGACTATATTGTTGTTGTTGTTGTTCAGTTGCTCAGTCATGTCTGACTTTTTGTGACCCCATGGACTGCAGCATTCCAGGCTTCCTTGTCCTTCACCATCTTCCAGAGCTTGCTCAAACTCATGTCCATTGAATCATTGGTGCCATCTAACCATCTCATCCTCTGTCATCCTGCCTTCAATCTTTCCCAACATCAAGGTCTTTTCTAATGAGTTGGTTCATCACATTGCATGGGTGAAGTATTGGAGCTTCCGTTTCAGCATGAGCCCTTCCAATTCCAATTCAGTCCTTCCAATTCAGGGTTGATTAGACTGTATCATAGATTTAATTGAATCAGAATTTCTGGACATGGGACCATATGCCTAGGGAATGGCAACTTTCCTTTCTACAAAGTGCCTGTAGGCCATGGTTGACTTGAGCCTCCAACTTCAGAAAAGCCTGGAAGGATCCTGAATGCAGCTGTGCACATCACCCATGATGACCCACAGCTGCTCCATGAAGCAGGGCTGGCCCTGCCCTCGGGGTACTCACTGCCACCTCCAGTAGCCAGAACTTCTTGGCCCTGTAGATACTGTCACCCCTTCATCCCCAGGTGCTGCCCATCAGGCAAGACATAGGTATGCTCTGTGTTAGGTTTCTCCTAGATATTTCTACACCTTTAAAAGTCCAACTCCCTCCCTCTAGTATAGAAGAGGTAACCTAATAAGTATCCTATCAAGTCTGGTTAAGGTACACAGAACCCAACATCTGAAATGTAAGGCCACTTTGAAGTTATCTCACATGTTATCAAAGCTGGCACCCTTTAGGGGAAAAATTAGTGGTCATAACAGTGCCCACCAATGCCCAGCAGCTCTCCTTCAACTTTTAATTTCCTGACAAGGGTTAGTCCTCTTACTCCTCCACTTTGTGATTTTGAGGGTATGTTTTCTCAGTGTCCTTATGGCCTTGCCCCCTCTGCTGTCTGCCCAGGAACATACTGAGAGCCTGCATTTGGAACTAACTGGTGTTCAAAAAGTTTTCCCCCACTGTGCAAGGAAGAACAAGCATGCCCCAGACCCCACTCCTCCCTACCATTAGCCACACTTGGGCATCATCCACCTAGATAAAGGGATGTGGCTGCTTCCCCATACAGAGGCCTGTCAAGCACATAGACCAAGGCCAAGGCTTTGCTGATCTGGCCAGTGAAGGGACAATAGAACCCCTTTAATTCTACTTTTTACTAACTTAGACAGCACAGGCAGAGTGGCTATCAACTCTTGTGTCCTTCTCCCTAGCACTGAAAAAGTAGGGGCTGGACAATGGAAATTTTATAGGGAAACCTTGGTCCTGAGGAGCCCAAGTTAAGCAGTTCACTGTCTGCAGCTACATCCTGAAAGGTAGAACAGAAACCTCCATGTCTCTTCAGAACCTGGGAAGCCATAGAAACTGACAGCCTCCCCTAGGACATGGAGGTAAGCAAGAGATGGCCTTAGAACAACTCTTCACAAGGCATCTTACAAGACTCAAACAAGCTGCAGTTCAAACTTTCGGCCGGGGGCCGATATAGAAAGTGTGAGGTCACTGGGGCACCAAGGCAGACCCATCCCTCCAAGGCCCACACAACCTTAGGCAGCATCCCACCTGTTCTTCAGGAGCAGTTCTCACCTTCCACTAGGCACGCATCCTTGGCTGCCTGTCCTGTAAGGTGCAGAGATATGCAACAGAAAGGAAGGGGCTCTGAAGCCTTAGAGGACCAAGTTGATGGTGATCCTAGCCCCAGCATTGAGAAGAAAATAGAAGAGGCAAGTACACATTGAGAGCTGTCCAGAAAGAGTTGAAGGTTGCCCGAACCAGAGAAGCAGCAGGATGGAGAGGCAGGCAAACATTCTGGAGATGAGGGGAGGCAAGATGAGGATGTGCCTCTTGGTCTTGACAGCATGTGGAGGAAGCAGAAGTCAAGGATCCAGATTCTTGCCCAGGCCATCAGCATTGGGCACTGCCACTATCAGGTGAGGCAATATTTTGGGGACAAGTTCCAGAGGAATGTGGATCATCTGCACAGGATGTCAGGGGCCCCAGCAGCAGGTAGCAGGGGTATATGAGCCAGTGCATGAAGATTTTGTCATCTTAAAGCTCAGAAGATACACATTCAATAAGGATGCTCAGACACTCATAGTGCATAAAGGTGAAGAGGCAGAAGAAACAAAATAGACAAGGAACCATGATTAAGATAAAGGAGCACAGGGTCTGTAGCATAAACAGCAGGGTAACAGAGCTGGGAGGAAGCACCACCTGCAAGCTGAGCTTTGAAGGATAAATCAACTCTTTTTCCATCAGTAGAATCAGGTGACTAGAAGGCATTCAAGGGACAGAGCCGCTAGTGAGACCCCTGGAGGCAGGTGTAACACCAGGTTGTGCTCAGGAACTCATGAGAAAGTGGAGGAGGAGCAAAGCCATGCATACTGAGAGGACACACAGGATGAGAGGCTTGAGGCTGTAACTGCATGGCTGCCTCATGGCAGGACCCATCATCTGGGGAGACATTACCTGCTCTTTCTCAATGCAGCATCTTGCAAACCCAGTGTTCAGGTGGTAGGAAGTCCTTTAGGATAGAAGTGATGGTGTTGTGATGGTATTGAATAGACATTTGCATGCTCTGGTCACCCAGCCTTTGGAATATTAGTGCTATACCTCACAGGGAAACTATTTCTGATCATGGATCTGAATAACGGAGAAGGGAAAGGAAGTGAATTCAGTGCCAGCTAAGCACTGACAAGTGACTTTTTTCTGCATCTACTAAAGTGAATCAGAATTCTTAGGCATATTCAAACTTAAAACACACAAAAGAAAAAAAAGATTCCATCTCTTTCAGTGGCTCTGAATGTAGTGAATCTAGACAAAGGCTTCCCCCGCCTCTTTGGCTGCTTTAAGTCACATTGTAGGTTTCTTACAGGTTACTGTTCAGACATCCAGGAGAGTTTCCTCTGGATGTAGTTTTGTCGAGCTTGGCCATTGCCATCCTGCAGGCTGTCATCTCCCTTCTCCATGAGTATTCAGTCACTTCAGTCATGTGTGATTCTTTGCAACCCCATGGACTATAGCACACCAGGCTCCTCTGTCCATGGGATACTCCAGGCAAGAATACTAGAGTGGGTTGCCAGGGGATCTTCCCAACCCAGGAATCAAACCCGCATCTCCTGTGTCTCCTGCATTGTAAGCAGATTCTTTACCCACTGAGCCACCTGGGGAAGCTTCTTAAAGAGTTGCCACAGTTTCCACTGCTGAGTCTGGTTCCAAAATTGTCCTAAGATAATGGGCTATCAAGGGCACCTTATACTCTTTTACTTATTTTTTTTTTGGGGGGGGGGTACACCACACAGCGTGTGGAATTCTAGTTTTCTGACCAATGGTCAAACCCCAGCTCCCTGCATTGGAAGTGCAATCTTTCTTAACTACTAGACCACCAGAAAAGCCCCATGAACACCTTACATTCTTTGTAATTGCAGGTTCACAAGAAGCCCTGGCATGCTTGTGAAATACCTCCTTGCTTGCTAGGTTCACAATTTCTTACTCTATGTTCTCAACAGAGTGATTGTAAATTCACATTATTTTGTTACAAATAGTATGTGTGCTAAGAGATTTTGCTTTGTCCTCCATACAGCAATTATGCTCTTGTTTTCTTTCCAATTATAAAACAAATGATATTTATTAGTTTTACTTTGGGAAATATAGAAAAGTATGAAGAAAAATGAAATTATACTCAAATATAATGTTAAAAGGAGCTTCCCTGGTGGCTCAGATGGTAAAGAATCAGCCTGCAATGCAGGAGACCTGGGTTTGATCCCTGGGTTGGGAAGATGCCCTGGAGAAGGGAATGGCAACCCACTCCAGTATTCTTACCTGGAAAATCCCATGGACAGAGGAACCTGGAAGGCTACAGTCCATGGGGTTGCAAAGAGTCAGACATGACTGAGTGACTAAGCACAATGATAATGTTAAAAAGAAATCCAGGAACTTCCCTGGTGGTCCAGTGGTTAAGAATCTGCCTTGCAATTCAGGAGACACAGGTTCAATCCCTGGTCAGGAAACAGATCCCACATGCCACTGAGCAATTAGCCTGCATGCTACAACTACTGAGCTCAAGTGCCATAACTAGAGAGTCTGTGCACCGTAGTGAAGGATCCTGAACAATGCAACAAGATCCCACAAGCTGCAACTAAGACCCAACACAGCCAATAAATAAATATTTTCTAAAACCAGGAAGACCCATTGCCTTTCAGTTCCATTGCTCAAGTTCAGGACCATGTCTCCTGTGTCCCAGTATGGCCCCCATGCAGCCCAGAGCCTCTCTCACAGCCCAGCACCCTCTTCGACATCTTCCAAACATTCTGGACAAAACTCTCCCCTATTGCCTTAGAAGTTCCCAATGCCAAGGGCCTTTCTATCTCAGCTGTCCTTAATTTTTCCTGAAGGCAGAGTGCATAAGTTTCCTGAGGTGTTACTACACTGGAGACTGCTCACAAGAACACCCGTGCTTTGGTGGATGTACATCAGGGCAAGTATATGCCCTGGGGCTCCAGGGCTCCAGGGCTCCAGGTAGTTGATGGGAAACTCTGTAGAGCCCTGCCATCCAGCAAGGTCTGTAGAGGAAACACAGACTGCCAGGGCCTCCTCTGACAGGGAGCATACTGGGGAAGTCCAAGTCATGTCATTTGTCACATGGAGAACCAAAGCAAAGGGCCAGGGGGAGGTGGCTTTGTATTCTCTTTTCCTCTGACTCTCACTAAACTTTATCAACTACTATTTACATCTAGAGTAAAATAGAGTGGAAAGTAAGGTCATTATCCCATTGATCTGCAGTAGAAAAAAATAAGCCAAGGCTAAGGAGATCCAACTAACCCATCCTAAAGGAGATCAGTCCTGGGTGTTCATTGGAAGGACTGATGCTGAATCTGAAACTCCAGTACTTTGGCCACCTCATGCGAAGAGTTGCCTCATTGGAAAAGACCCTGATTCTGGGAGGCATTGGGGGCAGGAGGAGAAGAGGATGACAGAGGATGGGATGGCTGGATGGCATCACCGACTCGATGGACATGAGTTTGAGTGGACTCCAGGGAGTTGGTGATGGACAGGGAGGCCTGGCGTGCTGCAGTTCATGGGGTCGCAAAGAGTCAGACACGACTGAGCAACTGAACTGAACTGATGACTGATAAAATGTTTAAAGTCAGAAATTCCTGTATGTTCTCTGCTAACCAAATCGAACAGATACACTGAAACCAAGTCCCTCTAAAATTGAGGTTGTCTGCCAGGTTTATGGTTAAGCTCACTATTCAAAACTTTACTCCCTTACTATTCATGAAGATTTTTACTCAAGACTGAGTATCAAAGAAGAGAAAATTGCAACCTTATACAAACCCCTGTGTCTCTGACCTTTGAAGTTAAAGGCTTTAGTCTCCCAGGCCTCTGTTGGGTCTCAAAAGGCTGACTCAAGAGCTTACAGTTCGGAAATGTGAAAATGTAGAAATCAAGAATAGCTGTTGGGCTGGAACACTGGTAACAACTTACACTATAAATATACCACATAGACTCACTGAACCCACAGTTCCCTGAAAGATGTAGATAAAGGCCTGACACACATTCTTGAGTTATTTTTATGTGAAGCAGACTCCCCCACCAGATGAAAACTGCTGACCACAAGAACATAGACCCTAGACTGGTTGAAACCAGAAGGTTGATGATGCTTGAAACTTCACCTTGAACCAACCAAATCGAGAGCTAGGAATAAGCTGAGCTCACACTGCAGCCCCCTCCCTCACACCATCCTGAAAACCCTTTCCCTGAAAGCCATCAGGGAGGTCGGGTCTTTGGAGCATGAGCTGCCTGTTCTCCTTGCTTGCCCTCCGGCAATCAATGCTGTTCTGTTCTTTACCACAACCTAGTATTAATAGATTGGTTAATGTATACTGAGAGTGGACTCGAGTTTGGCTCAGTAACAACACTACCATTTGAAAAATGGTATAATGTGGTTTAATGGAAAAACTACAGGTGTTAGCCCTGGGAATACCTGGCCCAAAGAATGTTCCACAATGAATTGGTTGTGAAATCAAAGGAAAATGTATTCATTTCACTAAGCCTCAACATTTGCATTACAAATTGAATATTAGAACATTTAATCTAGAAGATTAAGTGAAAAAAAAAAGTAGTAACATCACTGCCATGTAGGAGGGGTTTAATAAATTATTCTCTGTCACTCTTTGCACATATGCACCCTAGCTGTATGTTTGTTGCTCAGTCATGTCTGACGCTTTGCAACCCCATGGACTACATCATCAGATTCCTCAGTCCATGGGATTCTCCAGGCAAGAATACTGGAGTGAATTGTCAGTTCCTTCTTCAGGAGATTTTCCCAACCCAGGGATCCAACCTGGGTCTCCCACATTGCAGACAGATTCTTTACTACCTAAGCCACTCTATAGAACCAACTTTATACACTTCTGAACTCATCATCAACACACTGTGTCCACCCTGAGGTTCTCTTCTCATCATCAGGACTGTGGAGTCTGCTCTGGGGTTCTATGCTCACCTACAAGACTGCAGGGTTCATAATGGGGTTGTGTGCTCGGCAACAGCACTATGGTGTCCACACTGGACATGCTTATTCATCTATTCATACATTTATTAAGATAATGAGCTCCAGTGTTCCTACTTGGGTATAGGTCTTGTTTTAGGAATTGGCAAGGTAAAGATTAATAAAATACAGTTCCTGCCTCAAAAACAGGCTCCATGTTAAGGAGCATAAATGATTCTGCCAAGGTGGGCAGTGCTGGGCTTCATGCTACTCCATCTATTTCCTGTGGTTGGGCCTTATAAGTGTGAGCTCTGGTCACAGCTGTGCCTTTCTATCTAAACTCCCCTTATTTCAAGGAATCTAGAAATCACTGAAAACTAAATATTAACATTGACCTGAAAGCTTGTTTGAAGGTTCTAACAAAAGAGCACAGCTACTTTTACACCCTTGACAGAAGAACGCGTGCTTGTGTGCATGCTCAGTCACTTCAGTCGTGTCCAACTCTTTGTGACCCCATGGACTGTAGCCTGCCAGGCTCCTCTGTCCATGGAATTCTCCAGGCAAGAATACTGGAGTGGGTAGCCATTCCCTTCTCCAGGGGATCCATTCCCAACCCAGGGATCAAACCCACGTCTCCTGCATTGCAGGTGGATTCTTTACCATCTGAGCCACCAGGGAAGCCTGATACAAATAAACTTATTTACAAAACAGAAACAGACTCACAAACTTAGAGAATGAATTTATGGTTACCAGAGGAAAGGGTTGGGGGAATAGATAGTTAGGAAATTTGAGATTTGCATGTACACTCTGCTATACTTAAAACAGATAGCAAAGACCTAGCACAGAGAACTCCACTCAGTATTCTGTAAAAACTTAAATGGGAAAAGAATTTGAAAAGTAATAGATACTCAAATATGTGCAACTAAATCACCTTTCTGTATTCCTGAAACTAACACAACATTGTTAATAAACTCCAATATAAATTGTAATATACTCCAATATAAATTATAACTTAAAAGAAATACCAGTATATAAAAATAGGCCAACACTGGGAATTGTCTAGTGGTTCAGTGATTAGGACCTGGTGCTTTCACTGCCAGGGCCCTGGGTCCAATCACTGGTCGGGGAACTAAGATCCCATAAGCTACATGGTATAGCCAAAAATAAAAGTATGCCAATTTAAAAAAAACCACACAATTAACTAGGCATCAACTTACCCTAGATACTAGGATGGACCAGAGGAGGGAAGATAAGCCAAAACTAAAAAATATTATAGAAATGTAACCTTGAATTGAGAAAGTTGCATCAATTCACTTTTCTTAAAAAAAGGAAAAGTTTAGTAGCAGTGCCTCTATCTCAGCTTTGCTCAAATCCATCTTTAAGCAAGAGCAACACTGGTCTAACTCTTCAACTGTAATCATTCAGCTGTTGTTGAAAATTAATTAATGCTTTTTTAAAATAAGCTGCAAATATACAACCTTGCTATTTAGCAGGCATGGCCTCAAAAATGCTTTCCCAATTCTTAACTATGCATCAAAAAGATTGTGTCACTAAAAGTCAAATAAATAGAAGAATTCATTCTACACTCAGGTGCCCATGTACATGTGTGTGAAGTACAGATTTGAAAAGACGTCCATCTTCTACTTGTTCCTCCAATTTCATGTTTCTTCTTAATTATCTGGCTCAAGAATCATTTGTGTTATCTCTAACCAATATCAGAAGTTGTATCTTGAGTTAGATGCTTTTATTTTAATAATAATTAATATTATGGAATATTTCTTATATATAAAAGCATAAACAACTTTAAGTTATAAAAATGAAATTATTTTATTAATTTCCACCTGGCTCCTTTGTTGTCTACATTTCTATACCTTTCTTAAAGTATATCATCCCCTTCCCAATAAATACAGTTAAATATTTATCCCTTAGGAATTTGTTATACATGGCAATGTGTATATCTATTTCTCTATGACTTGCCTTTTTCACCCACTAGTAAGTGTTTGAGATTCATTCATGCTGATGTGTATGACTGCAGTTCCTTCATCTTCTCTGCTCTGTAGTTGTCTATTAAATGAACATACCATTTATGGATGAACATTTCCATCATTTCCAGATGTTTTCCTATCACAAACCCTTCTGCTATAAACCTTTCATGCTGTCTCATGTGCAAGCATTCAAGATTTTCTACAGGAGGAAAATTTTTCTAGTAGACTTAGAATTTCTTGATAATAAGATACATATATCTTCAACTTTCCAAGAAAATGCCAATTCCAAATATGTGTCAACTTCCACCAGTAGTAGATGAGTGACTTTAGCTCCATATTTTCACCAAAACTTAGTGCTGTCCTGTCTTATATTTGCCAATTTAATAAGTGCCAAATACTACTTAATTTTTTAATTTGTATATCCTTGATAACTAGTAAGGTTGTGTATTTTTTTAAATATAAAATATATTTAAAATATATAGTATTTTATAAATATATTTATATATATAATATATATATTTATATTTATATTAAATATTTCATGTTTATCCCATAAAATGCTTGATCACGTCTTTTTGTTCATTGTGTTCATTGGATTTTTAGGATTTTCTAAAATTTACTTCTTAATATATTCTAGATTGTGTCTCTTTGTTTTATACATTGCAAATGTTTTCTCTCAGTTTGTGGTTTGTCTTTTTCATTTTTTTAGTACATAGAAATTTGTACTTTTGCTTTTGTTTCAATTTGCTTTTGTTTCATTTTTAATTTGTTTAAATGTATCAGTCTTTTTACAGTTTATATTTTTAAATATCTTATGGAGAAAACACTTTCACCCTCAAGTCCGTAAACACTTTTTCCAGATTTTCATGTAGATTTTTTAAAGCTTTGATTTCTAATGGAGTTCTTTAGACCAACCATAATTTATTTAATGTAGGATTATTCAGCTGATAGTTATTCTATTAGAATTGAATCTGGGTAACTGCCAATTGAATAATCCGTCCTTTTCTCTTCATCTGAAAGGTAGCTATGTCATATCATGTCTTCATGCACCATGCACGGGTGGATCCGTTTATGTCAAAACACTATTCCTGAGCTGGTTTCAGTCTCTCTTAATTACTATGGCTTCTTTAAAAGCCTTGTTGTCTAATGCATCTAATTTTGCTAGCCCATTCTTCTTTGAGAGTATCTTTGATATTTTAGGACTCTTGTTCTTTCTGATATATTTTAGAGTCAGCTCACCCTGTTACTCAAGAAGTGAGTATAAATTTGCCACCTGATTCTGTCTATCCATGAACATGTTATCTCTACCCATTTACAGTAGTCTACTTTGATGTATGAATAGTTCTAATTTCCTATATAACAAGATTATACAGCTCTTGTGAGATTAGTTTTAGTTTATCATTTTTATCACTGAGTGATATTCCATTGTATGAATATACCACAATATATTTACACCTTCACCTACTGCTGGACACTGAATATTTGACCGCAAGTAATTGTGGACCTGTGCCTCCATTTATCTTGAGAGAATCCTAAAAGTTGAATGAATGGCTGAATCATATGATAGGTACATGTTTACATTTTTAAGAAACTTCTAAATGGTTTTCCAAAATGGTTAGATATTTTACATTACCACCAGCAGTCCATGAGAATTAAAGTTCATTCATATTCCCTCCAACATTTACATTTGCTTACATTTTAGCTGCTTTAATAGGTGTCTACTGGTATATCATCATTCATTTTTGTAATTTTTATTGATGTATAAATGGCATAATAAACTGCATATATTTAAAGGCTCTAATTTTATAAGTGCCACCATGTGTATACACCCATGATCATGATCACAATCAGTGTAATGAACATAACTGCTATTCCCAAAAGTTTCCAAGTTCTCATTTGCAGTTCTGCCCTCTTAAGCTGTCTCCCTTTACCCATATTTAAGGACTTAATGATACACTTTATGTCACTATACATTAGTTTTCATTTTCACGGGTATCATATGAATGGAATCACAGTTTGAATTTGTTTTTATTTGATCTGGTTTCTTTTACTTACTATATATTTTTTGAGCTACATTATGCCTCAACATCTATCCATAGCTAATTCCTTCTTACAGCTGAGTAGTGTTTCACTGCATGGGTATACCACCATTTATCCAATCATCTGTTGATAGAGATTTGGGTTGTTTCTAATTTGAGGCTGTTATAAGTAAAGAGTCTAAAAGCATTTGTACCCAATCTTTGTATTGACATATATGTTAAATTTCGTTTGGAAAATACCCAGGAGTAGAATGGATCATATTGTATACAAATGTTTGGCTTTTAGTCAAACTACCAAACACTTACCAAAGAGAAAGTACAAATTTATATCCCTACCACCAGAATATGAGAGTTCTAATTTCTGGTTGTCTACAATTTTTTATCATGTTAAAATTGCATATAATGAGATTTACCATTTAAATATAGAGCTCAGTGGCATTTAGTACACCCATATTGTTGTGGAACCATTACAGCTATCCATCTCCAAAACTTTCTCATAATGCAACTGAAGCTCTGTACCATTTAATTTCTGAATTCTAATTCCCCCTCCCAACAGCTCTTGGTAACCAGCGTCCTGCTTTTTGTCTCTATGGATGTAACTAATCTAGGTAGATCTTTAAGTGGAATCCTACAATACTTGTTCTTTTGTGTTTGGTGTATTACACTGAGCATAATGTCTTCATGGTTCATTGTGTTGTAGCATGTACTAGATATTTGTCCCTAAACATGGTTCACTGGAGAAGAAATGGTAAACCACTTCAGCATTCTTGCTTTGAGAACCCCATGAACAGTATGAAAAGGCAAAAAGATATGACACTGAAAGATGAACTCCCCAGGTGGTAGGTGCCCAATATGCTCCTGGAGAAGAGTGGAGAAACAGCTCCAGAAGGAATGAAGAAGCTGAGTCAAAGTGGATACACAGCCGAGTTGTGGATGTGCCTGGCGGTGAAAGAAAAAACCAATGCTCTGAAGAACAATATTACATAGGAACCTGGAATATTAGCTCCATGAATCAAGGTAAATTGAAAGTGGTCAAACAGGAGATGGCAAGAGTGAACATTGACATTTTAGGAATCAGTGAAATAAAATTGGTGGGAATGGGTGAATTTAATTCAGATGACCACTATATCTACTACTGTGGGCAGGAATCCCTTACAACAAATGGAGTGGCCCTCCTAGTCAATGAAAGAGTCCAAAATGCAGTACTTGTGTGCAGTCTTTAAAATGACAGAATGATCTTGGTTCTTTCCAAGGCAAACCATTCAATATCACAGTAATCCAAGTCTATGCCCCAACTGCTAATGCCAAAGAAGCTGAAGTTGAATGGCTCTATGAGGACCTACAAGACAGTCTAGAACTAACACCCCCAAAAAAGTTGTCTTTTTCATCATAGGGGACTGGAATACAAAAATAGGAAGTCAAGAGATACCTGGAAAAACAGGCAAGTTTGGCCTTGGAGTGCAAAATGAAGCAGGGAAAAGGCTAACAAAGTTTTGCCAAGAGAACACACTGGTCATAGCAAACACCCTCTTCCAACAACACAAGAGACAATTCTATACAAGAATATCAACAGATATTCCAATACTGAAATCAGACTGATTATATTATTTGCAATCAAAGATGGAGAACCTCTATACAGTCAGAAAAAAACAAGACCAGAAGCTGACTGGGGCTCAGATCATAAATTCTTATTGCAGAATTCAGACTTAAAGAAACTAGGAAAAACCACTAGGCCATTCAGGTATGACCTAAATCAAATCACTTACAATTATACAGGGGACCTAATAAGTATATTCAAGGGATTATCTGATAGACAGATTACCTGAAAAACTATGGATGGAGGTTCATAACATTGTACAGGAAGTGGTGATCAAAACCATTCCCAAGAAAAAGAAATGCAAAAAAGGCAAAATGGTTGTCTGAAGAGGCCTCACAAATAGCTGAGAAAAGAAGATACGTGAAAGGTAAAGGGGAAAGGTAAAGATATACCCATCTGAATGTAGAGTTCCAGAGAATAGCAAGGAGAGATAAGAAAGCCTTCTTAAGTGAACAATGCAAAGAAATAGAGGAAAACAATGGAATGGGAAAGACTAGAGATCTCTTCAAGAAAATTAAGATAACAAGGGAACATTTCATACATAGATAGGTACAATAAAGGACAGAAATGGTATGGACCTAACAGAAGCAGAAGATATTAACAAGAGGCAGCAGGAATACACAGAAGAACTACACAAGAAAGATCTTAAAGATCCAAATAACCATGATGGTGTGATCACTCACCTAGAGTCAGACATCCTGGAGTGCAAAGTCAAGTGGGCCTTAGAAAGCATCACTATGAACAAAGCTAATGGAAGTGATGGAGTTCCAGCTAAGCTATTTCAATTTCAGCAGCATTCTACAAGATGCTGCTGCTAAAGTGTTGCACTCAATATGCCAGAAAATTTGGAAAGCTCAGCAGTGCAAAGTTCAGGACTGCAAAAATTCTCTTTTCATTTCAATTGCAAAGGACAATGTCAAAGAATGTTCAAACTACCATACAATTGTGTTCATTTCACATGCTAGCAAGGTTATACTCAAAATCCTTCAAGCTAGGCTTCAACAGTATGTGAACCAAGAACTTCCAGATGTACAAGCTGGATTTCAAAAAGGCAGAGGAACCAGAGATCAAATTGCCAACATCCACTGGATCATAGAAAAAGCAAGAGAATTCCAGAAAAATGTCTACTTCTGCTTCATTGACTACACTAAAGTCTTTGACTTTCCACATCTAACTGTGGAAAATTCTGAAAGAGATAGGAGTAACAGACCATCTTACCTGTCCTGAGAAACCTGTATGAAGGTCAAGAAGCAACAGGTAGAACCAGACATGGAACAACAGACTGGTTCAAAATTGGGAAATGACTATATCAAGGCTGTATTGTCACCCCGTTTATTTAACTTCTATGCAGAGTACATCATGCAAAATGCTGGGCTGGATCACAAGCTGAAATCTAGACTGCTGAGAGAAATATCGATAACCTGAGATATGCAGATGACACCACCTTTATGGCAGAAAACGAAGAGGAAATAAAGAGCCTCGTTGATGAAAGTGAAAGAGGAGAGTGAAAAAGCTGGCTTAAAACTCATTCAAAAAACTAAGATCATAGCATCTGGTCCCATCATTTCATGGCAAATAGATGGGGAAACAATTCAAACAGTGACAGGCTTGAGTTTTAAGGCTCCAAAATTCACTGCAGATGGTGACTGCAGCCATAAAATTAAAAGACACTTGCTCCTTGGAGCTATGGTTTTTCCACTAGTCATCTATGGATGTGAGAGTTGGACTATAAAGAAAGCTGAGCACAGAAGAATTGATGCTTTGAACTGTGGTGTTGAAGAAGACTCTTTAGAGTCCCTTGGACAGCAAGGAGATCCAACCAGTCCATCCCAAAGGAAATCAGTCTTGAATATTCACTGGAAACACTGATGCTGAAGCTGAAACTCCAATACTTTGGCCACCTGATGTGAAGAACTGACTGTGGTGTTTGAGAAGATTCTTGAGAGTCTCTTGGACAGCAAGGAGATCAAACCAGACAGTACTAAAAGAAATCAACCCTGGATATTCACTGGGAGGACTGATGCTGAACCTGAAGCCCAAGTACTTTGGCTCCCTGATGCAAAAGAATCAACTCATAGGAATAGATTTTGATGCTTGGAAAGATTGAAGACAGGAGAAGAGGATGACAGAGGATGAGATAGTTGGATGGCATCACTGACTCAATGAACATGAGCTTGAGCAAACTCTGGGAGATGGTGAAAGACAGTGAGACATGCTGTAGTCTATGGGGTCACAAAGAGTCAGACACAACTGAATAACTGAACAACAACATGTTGAATAGTATTCCATCATATGTATATATCATATTTTTTATCCATTGTTTGATCTGTGGCCTATCATATGATCTATGCTGGAGAATGTCATTTGTGCACTTGAGAAAATTGTATATTCTGCTACTTTGGGGTTGAGTATTCTGTCTTATTCTGAGTATATGTCTTATAGATCTAGTTGTTTTATCTTTACTTTCTTATCTTCTTATTTTCTTATCTTCTGTCTAGCTGTTCTATTATTGACAGTTCGGTATTAAAGTCTACAAGTATTATTATATATTTATCTGTTTCTCCATTAAGTTCTGTCCATTTACTTCATATAGCTTGGTAGCATTTTATTGAGTGTGTAAACTTTTATAATTATTATATATTCTTGCTATATTGAAACCTTTGTTAATATATAATGTCCTTCTTGTGTCTCTTAATTTCTATTGATTTAAAGTCTATTTTTTCTGATATTAGCATAATCACATTCCTCTCTTTTTGGTTATTATTTTCACAGAATATATTTTTACATCCTTTTACTGTCAATATAGTTATATCTTTGAATCTAAATTGAGTCTCTTATACATAGTATATAGTTAGATCATGTTTTCTTATTCATTTTGCCAATTTCTCTGTCTTTTGTTCAGAGAGTTTAATCCATTTAAATTTAGGGTAATTTTTGATCTAGAGGGCCTTACTCCTGTCATTTTGCTATTTGTATTCCACATATTATCTAATAGCTATTTGGGGCCCTTATTTCCTATATTACTATCTCTCATGTTTAGCTGATTTTTTGTAATGAAATTTTTTTATTTCTCTTCTCATTTTCTTTTTCGTGCAATCTATAGATATTTTATTTGTGGTTCCCATAGAGATAGATAGCATTTGGGATAGCATCCTAAAGTTATAATGTTCTCATTTGACTAAGTACCACCTTAATTTCAATAGTATACAAAAATTTTGCTCCTATTCAGCCCCTTCACCATCTCTTTTAGTATTGAGGTCATTAAATTATATCTTTATGCATTATGTATGAAAAAATATCAAGTACTTTTAATGCATTAGTGTCTTATACCATGGGGAAAACAAAAAGTGGAATTACAAACCAAAGTTTTAATAATACTAGCTCTTATAATTTCTCATGTGTTTACCTTAACCAGGTATCTTTATTATTGTTTCATATAGTTTTTAGTTACTGGCTCATGTTGTTTCATTGCAACATATAGCAGTATCTTTAGCATTTTCTTCAGGCTAGGTGCAATGATAACTCCTTCATCTGTCTTAATCAATCCCTCACTTTTGAAGACCAATTGTGCAAGATATAGGATTATGAGTCAATAAAACTTTTCTGCTGCACTTTAAGTACATCAACATACTGCCCTCTGACCTCCCCAGGGTTTCTGATGAAAAATCAAATGATAATCATATTAAGAATGCCTTTTGTGTCATTTTTTTAAAAATGTCTATTCAATTCTTCTGTCCATTCTTTAATCAGGTTGTTTGCTTGCTTGCTTAATTTTTGATGTTGAATTGTATACATTTGGCTACTCATTTTGGAAATTATCTGTATCAATCATATCATTTGCAAATGTTTCCTTCCATTTAGTAGAGTTCTTTTCATTTTGTCAATGGTTTTCTTTGCTGCGCAAAAACTTTTAAGTTTTTAGTTCCCACTTATTCATTCTTGCTATTATTTTCCTATGCTTTAGGAGACAGATTCAAAATAGTTACTGTTATGATTTATGTCAAAGAGGGTTCTGCCTAGGTCTTCCTCTAGCTACTTTATGATTTCCAGTCTTACTTTTAGGTCTGTAATCCATGTTTAGTTTATCTTTGAGTATGGTGTTAGAGAATGTTCTAGTTTCATTCTTTTGCATGTAGCCATCCAGTTTTCCCAGCACCACTTACTGAAGAGGCTGTTTTTCTCCATTGTATATTCTCACCTCCTTTATCATAGATTAATTGATCATAAGTGAGTGGGTTTATTTCTGGGCTCTCTATTCTGCTGCAATGATCTATGTGTCTGTTTTGGGAGGATATTATGCTAAGTGAAATAAGTCAGACAGAGAAAGACAAACACTGAAGGTTATCACTAATAGGAGTAATCTTTGTTAAAAAATACAGCAACTTGTGACTATAACAAAAAGGAAGCAGATGCAAATAAACAGAAAAAACTAGTGGTTACCAGTGGGTAGAGGAATGAGGGAGGGGCATAAGAGATATAAACAGGGGGAGGTGAATCAGAAATAGTAACAAAACTATTTGTTGTTGTTCAGTCTAAGTCACGTTCAACTCTTTACAATTGCATGGACAGTGACAATCCAGGCCTCCCTGTCCTTCACTATCTCCCGGAGTTTGCTCAAACTCATGTCCATTGAGTGGGTGATGCCATCCAACCATCTCATCCTCTAGCGCCCCTTTCTCTGCCTGCTCTCAGTTTTTCCTAGCATCAGAGTCTTTTCCAGTGAGTCGTCTCATTGCATCAGGTGGCCAAAGTATTAGAGCTTCAGCTTCAGTATCAGTCCTTCCAATGAATATTCAGGGTTGATTTCCTTTAGGATTGACTGGTTTGATCTTCCTTGCTGTCCAAGGAGGTCTCAAGAGTCTTCTCCAGCACCACAATTTGAAAGCATCAATTCTTTGGGGCTTAGTCTTACTCATGATCAAACTCTCACATCCATACATGACTATTGGAAAAACCACAGCTTTGACTATATGGATTTTTGTTGGCAAAGTAATGTCTCTGCTTTTTAATATGCTGTCTAGGTTTGTCATAGCTTTTCTTCCAAAGAGCAAACATCTTTTAATTTCATGGCTGTAGTCATTGTCCACAGTGATTTTGGAGCCCAAGAAAATAAAAGTCTGTCACTGTTTCCATTGTTTCCTCATCTATTTGCCATGAAGTGATGGATCCAGATGCCATGATCTTAGTTATTTGAATGTTGAGTTTTAAGTCAGCTTTTCTACTCTCTTCATCCTCATCCAGAGGCTCTTTAGTTTCTCTTCACTTTCTGCCATTAGAGTGATATCATCTGCATATCTGAAGTTGTTGATATTTCTCCCAGCAATTTATATTCCAAGTTGTAATTCATCCAACCCACATTTCAAGTGATGTACTCTGTTATTATAAGCAGGGTGACAATATACAGCCTTGATATACTCCTTTCTCAATTTTGAACCAGTCCGTTGTTCCATGTCTGAGTCTAACTGTTACTTCTTGACCTGCACACAGGTTTCTCAGGAGACAGGTAAGGTGGTCTGGTATCCCATCTCTTTAAGAATTTTCCACAGTTTATTGTGATCCACACAGTAAAAGGTTTAGTGTAGTCAATTAAGCAGAAGTAGACATTTTTCTGGGATTCCCTTGCTCTTTCTGTGATGCAGTGGATGTTGGCAATTTGATGTCTGGTTCCTCTCTCCACCTATTCTAAAATGGCTTGTACAAGTCATCTGGAAGTTCTCTGTTCAGATACTTTTGAATCCCAGCTCAAAGGATTTTGAGCATTACCTTGCTAGTATGTGAAATGAGAGCAATTTTACAGTAGTGTGAAAATTCTTTGGCTTTCCCTTTCTTTGGGATTGGATTGAAAGCTGACATTTTCCAGTTCTATGGCCACTGCTGAGTTTTCCAAATTTTTCTTGCATATTGAATGTATCACTTTAACAGCATCATCTTTTAGAATTTGAAGCAGCTCAGCTGGAATTCCATCACCTCCATTAGCTTTGTTTACAGTGATTCTTCATAAGGCCCACTTGACTTCACACTTCACAATGTCTGGCTCTAGGTGAATGACCACACCATCATGATTATATGGATCATTAAGACCTTTTTTGTATAATTCTTCTGTGTATTCTTGCCACCTCTTTTTAATATCTTCTGCTTCTGTTAGGTCCTTGTCTTTTCTGTCCTTTATTGTGCCCATCTTTGCATGAAGTGTTCCTTTGGTATCTCCAATTTTCTTGAAGAGATCTCTAGTCTTTCCATTCTATTGTTTTCCTCTATTTCTTTGCATTGTTCATTTAAGAAGGCTTTCTTATCTCTCCTTGCTGTTCTCTGGAACTCTGCATTCAGTTGGGTATATCTTTCCCTTTCTCCTTTGCCTTTCACTTCTCTTCTTTCCTCAGCTATTTGTAAAGCCTCCTCAGACAACCACTTTGCCTTCTTGCATTTCTTTTTCTTTGGGATGGTTTTGGTCACTGCCTCCTGTACAATGTTATGAACCTCTGATCTCCATAGTTCTTCAGGCACTCTGTCTACCAGATCTAATCCCTTGAATCTATTCATCACCTCCACTGTATAATCATAAGGGATTTGATTTAGGTCATACCTGAATGGCCTAGTGGTTTTCCCTATTTTCTTCAATTTAAGCCTGAATTTTGCAATAAGGAGCTCATGATCTGAGCCACAGTCAGCTCCAGGTCCTGTTTTTGTTTTTGTTTAACTGAATAGAGCTTCTCCAACTTTAGCTGCAGAGAATATAATCAATCTGATTTCAGTATTGACCATCTGATGTTCTTGTGTAGAGTCGTCTCTTGTGTTGTTGGAAGAAAGTGTTTGCTATGGCCAGTGTGTTCTCTTGGCAAAACTCTATTAGTCTTTGCCCTGCTTCATTTTGTATTCCAAGGCAAACGTGCCTGTTACTCCAGGCTATCTCTTGACTTCCTTCTTTTGCATTCCAATCCCTATGATGAATAGGACATCTTTTTTCTGGTGTTAGTTATGAAGCTCTTGTAGGTCTTTATGGAACCATTCAACTTCAGTTTCTTCAGCATTTGATTAGGTGTAAAATAAAATAAACAGCAAAGGTATATTGTACTACACAGAGAACATAGCCAAGATTTTGTAATAACTAGAAATGGATTACAACCTTTAAAAATTGTCAATCACTATACTCTACACCTGTAACATATAATATTGTACATCACCTATACTCTAATTAAAAAATTAAATAAGAACATCTTATAAATTATTAGTTGATTATCTCTTGCTGCTTTCAAGAATCTTTGTCTCCGTCTTTTGACAGTTCAATTCTGTTGTATCTCAGTGTGGGTCTGTGATTTATTCTACTGAGAATCTCTTGAGTTTCTTGGAAGCTTATATTCATGTCTTTGATCAAATTCAGTATGTTTTTAAGCTATAATTTCTTCAAATACTCTTTCTGCTCCCTTCTTTCTCTCTTCTTCCTTTTGAATTCTCACACTGGTCATGTTGGCCAACTTACTGGTGTTCCACAGGTCCTTGGATTCTATTCACTTTTCTTCATTTTTTTTTTCTGTTTCACAGAGTTGATCATTTTAATTATTTTATCTTCGAGTTTACTAATATTTTCTTCTTCTGCCTGTTAAAACATGTTTTTAAATGTCCCTGATGAATTTTTCATTTCAATGCTTATACTTTTCAGCTCCAGAATTTCATTTGGTTCCTTTCTGTGTTTTCTTTTTATCTATATTTCCATTGTCTGTAAATTGTTCCTTTGACTCTCTCCACATCTTCTGTTAGTTGAGCATCTTTAAGACAGATGTTTTTAAAGTTTGCCTAGTAAATTCACCATCTGTTTTCTCTCAAAGATTTCTTTATTGACTTTCTTTTTTATTTTTAAATAGACCATGATCTCCTGTTTATTTATATGACCTGTGATTTTATGTTTTGGTTGAAAATTAGATATTGGAATATTATAATATGTAGCTCTTGAAATCAGATTCTCTCTTTTCTCCAGGACTTACTTGGTGCTGGTTTATTTGTTTATTTTTGTTTTAACTAGCATAGTGTGGCTCTGTGTCAAAGATAAGCTTAAAGTCTCTAAGTCATTTCTGAGTATGTGACTCTCCCTGGGCATCCACAGTGACTTTTTAAAGTCCACCACATATGCAGTAGCTTTTGAATACCCTAGTCTTTAAATGCCTGGCTCCCCAAGAAAAAGAAGAGTGAATGAAAATAAAGAGAACGCTCTACCCCCTTTAAATCCCTAGGCAGAGGGGTTTGCTACACTAATGATGTGGGATGCAGCAAGTGGCAGCCAGTCTCCTTATCTACATCTCCACATTCATAAGTGACAATCAGTGATTAGTACACAAATTCCTCTATATTTGACAGACAAGATCTTCATTGTCCACTGTGGCTCCAGCAGTTCATGTGCAGGCAGCTTTAAGAATGATGGCACAATTGTCTGCTTTGGGGCTGTGGGTTAAAGAATGGGTAACAATTACCACACCAAAGGTGAAGTGAACTGAAATTACTGTGATTTACCATCTATGCCTTCCAATGGAAGCTAGAAGCCTTTGGGCAGGTGCTAGTATTGAGGGCATAAGCGTTAATCACTGTCATTTCTGACTCTATGACCAAGTAGATTGTAGACCTCCAGGCTCCTCTGTCCAAGGAATTCTCCAGGCAAAAATACTGGAGTGGGTAGTCATTCCCTTCTCCAGGGGATCTTCCTGACCTAGGGATTGAACCAGGGTCTCCTGCATTGCAGGAGACCTTTATCATCTAAGCCACCAGGGGAGACCATTGAGGGAGGGCATAAGTTAATATTAAATGTGGTTTTACTTGGCATTTCCCTAATGACTGTTTACCTTTTTTGTATCTGTTTGCCATTCACTTACCATCTTTGTTAAAATGTCTGTTCAAATCTTCAGCCAATATTTTAAGTTGGGTTGTTCATTTTCTCATTGTTGAGTTGTAGATCTGTATAAAAATTGGTTATCAGATACAAGATTCCTAAATTTTTCTACAGTCTATGTCTTCATTTTTTTTTTGTTGTTCCCTTAATGGTATCTTTAGATAAGGCAAAACTTTTTCATTTTGATGAAATCCCTTTTATCAATTTGTTCTTTTAGAGACAGTGCTTTCAAAGTCATATCTAAGTAACTGTTTTCTAACACAAGGTGACAAAGGTTTTTCTCCTTATATTTTCTTCCAAAAGTTTATGGAAGTTTACAACTTGGGTTTTACATTTAGGGTTATGATTGAGTTGATTTTTGTATATGGCACACAGTATGAATTAAAGTTTTTTGCATATAGATATTGAATTGTCTTTATAGTATTTGTCAGAAAAAAAAGAACATTTTCTCCACTGGATTGCCTTTGCACTTTGCTGAAACTCAGTTGTCTATATAAGTACAGGTCTATTTCTGGACTCTATTCTGATCGCGTGACTTATGTGTCTGTCTTTATGACCATATTACAGTCATGATTACTATACCTTTATAGCAAATCTCAAATCCAAATGTATTCTTCATGTTCAATGTCAGATTTTTCAAGGCCTTTTGTATTTCCAAGTGAATATTAGAACTAGTTAATCATTCTTAAAAAAAACACACACTGATTTTTTATTGAGTCTGCATCTGAATTTATAGAACAATATGAAGAGAACTGATGTTTTCTTAATACTGAGTCCTCTAACCCAAGAGGATAATGTATCTCCCAAATACTATGAATCTTTTAAAAATGTTGTTTGACAATGTTTTGCAGTTTCAACACATTAGCCTTTCATGCATTTTTAAATCAAATTTACCCCCCAAGTATTTCATAGTTTAAGATGCTATAAGTTTATTTTTTAATTCAGTTTTGCATTTTTTATTGCCAGTTTACAAAAATACAATTTCTTAGTTCTGTAACATTTTGGTTGTTTTTCTTATCTTTCATCAGATTTTTTACATAAACAATCATGTTGTCTACAAACTAAGGCAGCTTTAATTTTGTCTTAGATGCCTCATTTCTTTTCTTTGCCTTGTTGCACTGTCTAGAATCTCAAGCAATTTATTGAAAAGAAATGATGAAAATGAACATTCTTGACTTCTTCTTGGTCTAAAGAGAAACATTCAGTTTTTCACCATTAAGTATGACATTGTCAGTAGATTTTTTTCTTAATGTCTCTTATCAAATTCAAAGAATACCCTCTATTCTTTGAGTGCTGA
This sequence comes from Odocoileus virginianus, assembly GCF_023699985.2. NCBI lineage: Eukaryota > Metazoa > Chordata > Mammalia > Artiodactyla > Cervidae > Odocoileus > Odocoileus virginianus. Next base: position 1,570,637 of record NW_027224327.1, on the reverse strand, counting down.
GAGTTTACTTACTAGGAGTGCTAATTTAATTTGATGAATTGTTCAAGTGATTTTTTTCTTCTTTTTCTGTGTGTTGATATGGTAGATTACATTAAAAATCTTTGAATATTAAAATGACTTGACACTTCTAAAACAAACAATATTTGCTCATGATGAATATCTTTTATATATTACAGAGTTTGATTTGCTGAAGTCACTAAAGTTGTGTCTTATAGTTCGTGAATCTTTTCTTTTACAGTGTTAAGCACATCAGTGTATTTTTTTTGTACAAAATTTATACTTTTTAAAAATATATTTTAGTCTGTACTTAACATGCTCTATTTTCCCCATGAGGTCTCTCATTTGTGTTATTTGTAAGTCTCTTTCTATTGATTAATATTTTTTCCTCGTATGTGTCATATTCTTGACCCTATACAAATTGCAATTACTATTTCCCTGCTTCTTTTGGGTGATTCTTTCCTTTCCTCAGGAAATTTCCTCATATATATGTCCCAGACTTTCAGTCCCATCAGAGTTCACCTGGGTTCCTTCTCACTGCTCTGCAATCTCTGAATACTCTTTCCAGGCAAAAAGATGGAGTAATCTAGGATTCACTTCTTGTATCTCAGAGATGAATACACTTTAATACCTGTTGCCCAATGTCTAAAAATCATTGTTTCATATATTTTCTCTGAGTAGGTGAGTAAATTCAATCTCTGTTACTTCATCTTAATTCATAGCATAATTATTCTTATGTGTAAATATTAACCTCCCTTTTCACCACCCTAGAAACCTCTTTGTAATTTTAACACATGTATATAGTTTGTATTTTTCATATCTTCTGAAAATAACAACAATCTATTTTTTTATACTTGTATCCTTATTTCTTAGTATTAGTTTTCATTTGTACTCCTTAGGAATCCCATGTGATGTTATAAAGAAATTCTGAAAGTGATCACTCTTGACATCTTACATTACTACTGCTTCACCATTAAGTCTGTTATTTATTATAGGTTTTGGTGTCTGACTTTTTTATGTTTCTTATGACAAATATGATTAAATGATTTTCAATACCTCTTTTGTATTCAATGAGATGATCATCCTATTTTTCCCCTTCAATCTGTAAATTGTGTTAATAGGTTTTTCTATTTGAACATGAGTGCTGACTTTTTAATTAAATTGTCTAATTATTTTAACAACAGTTTATTTAGCTTTTGGTAATGTTTTTAATATTGGTCTGTAAATGTCTTTTCTCAATTTGTCTTTGTCATATTTTAGTATAAGCGTTTTAGCCTTGTAAATTGCATAGAAAGTGTTTTCTCTTTATCTAATCTCTAGAAGAGTTTTTAATTGAAATTATCTATTCCTTAGCAATTTTACAAATCTGCAACTATTAAGACCAAATCTTTTCATAAGAGGAAGGTATATAACTACTCATTCAAGTTATCTAATCATTTTATTAGCATTCAGGCTTCCTATTTCTCCTGAAATGAGCTTTGCTACATTATTTCTAAGATTTTTGTCTAAGTTCTCAAATTTATTCACATATTGTTGTTCATCACATTATGTTTTTTAAAATCACTTCTGCTCTATTTGTATTCATCCCTCCTATCTATGCTTCTGCTTCCCTGGTGGCTCAGGCAGTAGAGTCCCCTGCAGTGCAAGAGATAGATTGCAGTGCAATCCCTGCGTCAATCCCTGGGTCAGAAAGATACCCTGGAGAAGGGAATGGCTACCCGCTCCAGTATTCTTGCCAGGAAAATCCCATGGACAAAGGAAGCTGGTGGGCTACAGTCCGTGGGGTCTTGAGGAGTCGACATAACTGAAAAACTGACACTTTTACTTTCTCCTGTTTACATTGATCCCTCTGTCAGAAATTATTTAATTAACCTTTGAGAAGACCTAGCTTTTAACATTGATTCCTTCTATTTAAGAAATGTTTGATCTTACTTTTATCATTATCTTTCACTTTAATTTTATTCTTTCCTTTACTGACTTAGTAAGTTGAATGTTTAATTCATTGTCATTATTTTTTAGAATTTCCTCTTTCCTAATAGACATGTTTTATGATATTTATTTCCCTTTAGGTTTTCTATGGCTGTACCCCCATGAGATGTTTATAATAGTATTTTCAATATTCAGGTCAAAGTATTTTAATTTTCATTATGATTCCTTCTTTGCATTTTGAATTATTTAGAAGTATGTGATTTATGTTCTAAATAAATGAGTGAAAATTTTTACTGATTTATAAATTACTTAGGAAAAAGGATTTTTAATGATTTTAGTTCATTGAAATTTGTTGTATCTTGCTTTGTGACTTAATGTTTGATCATTTTTATAATGTTCTTTATTGTGAGGATAATTTATAGCTATAATATTCAATATAAGATTCTATATCTATCAAGCTTGTTTATTGTATTGTTTAAAACTCCTAATTCCTACTAGCTATTGTATTCCCTATCCTTCAATTGCTGGGAGAGCACTGAAAACCCTCACTGTTTCATCAAATTTTTTATATGGTTTTGTCAATTTTTGTTCTCTATAGGTGCATACAAGTTTAGAATTGATGTGTCATCTAGAAAATTGAATTTGTCATCATTATAGTAATGGTCTTCTTTATTCTTCATACGTTATTTGTCTTGGTAAATTTAGATGTATCTTTTATAAACTCTGTATAGCTGATTTTTTTTCTGTGCTCAATATGGAAATCTCTATATTTGAGTGGACATTGTAATGCCTCTACATTTTTTTTTTTTCAGATTTATTTCTATCATCTAATTTTGGGTTTTCTGTTTTTACTGCTTTTTCTATGCTGTTTTGTTCTTATTCTTTGCATTAATTGAAGGGTCTGTGGGTGTCTTTCTTGCACTTTTAATACTCTACTGTTTATGAGACAGGACTATATTATCCTTTAGATTCTAGATACTATGTTTCAATCCTTTTAGTATTATACAAGAATTTCTAGCATATAGACTATAGTAGGCAGAAAACTAGCACTCCCACTCCCAAAATGTTCACATCCTGATCCTTGAAACCTATAAATATATTATCAGGCAAAAAGAATTTGCAAATGTGATTACAACTCAAAGTCCTTGAGGTGGAAAATTTATCTTGGATTATTCAGATGGAAAAATCTAGTTAATATATTCCTTAAAAGTAAATAATCTTTCAAGGCTAAGACTTAAAAGAGATGTGACAATAGACAAATGACTAAAAAGATGCAATAGTGTTGGCTTTGAACATAGAAGAAGGTGGCCGTGAGCCAGGAATATGCATGCCGTCATTAAAAAAGAGTCAAGGAAATGAATTCTTTACTAGAGATTCCAGACAGAAATGAAACCCTGATAACATATGGATTTTAGCCCAGTGAGGCCTTTGTGGGACTTCTTATCACTAAATTTGCAGTAAATTTTTGCAACATCAATAGAAAACTGTTTACTATACACACTTAATCAAACTTACTTAGTATCACACGACATCAGCAAGATGGCAGGTAATGAAGCTCCAAGCCTCTGTTGTCTCATATAAACACCCAATAATCAATAACATATGGACCAAAATAGCTTTGTGAAAGCTTTAGAAGCGGCAGCAACCAAGAATATGCCAAGCCAAGAAAAAGCCATATTCAAATCAATAGGAAAATTTATGTTTTTCCTCACTCTTGTCCCGCCACCTCCCTGTAACCCACTCAGCACAGTAGCAGGTGATTGGGAGAAGGAAGTACAATAATCTCATGATAGAAAAGAAAAAATATAATTGACTGGCAATGAGGGCTGTTTTTATGTCTTACTTGACTATGAGAGCTGACAAGAATGATGTAAGAACTGGATTATAAGACTAGATCTTTCAACTGAAAACTGCTTCTGGTGCCACTGTTTGTTAGACCTTCAGAAGGTCTGCAGACACATGAACACCTGCAGAAGATTACAGGCCACTCCCACCACTTGCCTCAGCCCCTTGTCACTGAATATAGAGACAATGCTGAGGACTGAAAACCCCCTTGAAGCCACCACAAACACCCTTCAACTTTCACCATGAAGGATCATGCAATTGTTGATATAGATACTAGATGCTTCAGTGGATGACACACCACACCCCTTTGGACACAGTGCTGTCATGTAGCCTCACATTTGTTGTCATTTATCACCAGGACTGGGGCTATACAATGCTCCAGTGTCCACCCCGACCTGACTCCCTTGCAAGTGAAGAGCCTGCTTTAAGGAAGTCAATTTATAAAGCCTGGAAGACGTGATTGAATGTGCTTGAGGTGATTGATGCTAATTGAATGTGCATAAATCTATGCAAGGCTACAGGGAATGTGAAGAGTCAAGAGAACATGAACCAGCAAAGAAACATAATAAACCCAGTAATCGACTCCAAAGAAATGAGAGCTACAAACTGCCAGACAAACAATTTAAAATAATTGCTCTAAAGAAACTCAGAGACCACAAGTGAAAACACAGACAAATGATTTAACAAAATCAGGAAAACAATACAAGAACAAAATGAGAATTTCAACAAAGAGACATAAACCGTAAAGTGTGCAATAGAAAGTTTCAACATCAGACTCAAACAAGCATAAGAAAATATCAGTGAACTAAAGGTAGGTCATTTAAATTATCAAATCAAAGGAGAGAAAAGAATAAAAAATGAAGATATATTATGGGATGATATCAAACAATATTTGCATTATGAGAGTCTCAAAGGAGACAAGATATATAAAGGGAAAGAGACCTATTAAAAGAAATAATGGATAAAAACTTCCCGAATCTGGGAATGATATGGACAACCAGGTAGATGAAACTCAAATGTCCCAAATAAAGCTCAACCCAAAGAAGACTTCACCAAGACACATTATAATATAACTGTCAAAGATCAAAGACAAGGAAAGAATCTTCAAAACAACAAAAGAAAAGTTTGTCACATACAAGGGAATTCCCATAAGGCTATCAGTGGATTTATTAGCAATAACCTTGCAGGCCAGGAGTGAGTGACATGACATACCCAAAGTACTAGGGAAAAAACCCACCGACCAAGAATCACATTACCTGGCAAATTTGGTGAGAGTAGAACTTGTGTTCTCAAGGTGCATGTGTGTGCATGCACACACACACAACTACAGGAGGTTATAGAGATATTTGATTATGGTAATCATTTTGCAATGTATGCATATATCAAAATATCATCCCAGGGTACCAGCCTGAGCACTTGTCTCATGCATCCAACCTGGACTGGCGATCTTTTTCACACTTGATAATGTGTATGTCTCATTGCTATTCTCTCAGATCATCCCACCTTCGCCTTCCCCCATAGAGTCCAAAAGTCTGTTCGATATATCTGTGTGTCTTTCTCTGTCTTGCATATAGGGTTATTGTTACCATCTTTCTAAATTCCATATATAAATGTGTGTTAGTATACTGTATTGGTGTTTATCTTTCTGGTTTACTTCACTCTGTAAAATGGGCTCCAGTTTCATTCATCTCATTAGAACTGATTCAAATGAATTCTTTTTAATGGCTGAGTAATATTCCATTGTATATATGTACCACAGCTTTCTTATCCATTCATCTGCTGATGGGCATCTAGGTTGCTTCCATGTCCTGGCTATTATAAACAGTGCTGCAATGAACATTGGGGTACACGTGACTCCTTCAGATCTGGTTTCCTCGGTGTGTATGACCAGAAATGGGATTGCTGGGTCATATGGCAGTTCTATTTCCAGCTTTTCAAGAAATCTCCACACTGTTTTCCATAGTGGCTGTACTAATTTGCATTCCCACCAACAGTGTAAGAGGGTTCCCTTTTCTCCACACCCTCTCCAGCATTTATTGCTTGTAGACTTTTGAATAGCAGCCATCCTGACTGGCGTGTAATGGTACCTCGTTGTGGTTTTGATTTGCATTTCTCTGATAATGAGTGATGTTGAGCATCTTTTCATGTGTTTGTTAACCATCTGTATATCTTCTTTGGAGAAATGTCTGTTTAGTTCTTTGGCCCATTTTTTGATTGGGTCATTTATTTTTCTGGAACTGAGCTGCAGGAGTTGCTTGTATATTTTTGGGATTAATCCTTTGTCTGTTTCATCATTTGCTATTATTTTCTCCCATTCTGAAGGCTGTCTTTTCACCTTGCTTATAGTTTCCTTTGTTGTGCAAAAGCTTTTAAGTTTAATTTTTGTTTATTTTTGCTTTTATTTCCAATATTCTGGGAGGTGGGTCATAGAGGATCCTGCTGTGATTTATGTCGGAGAGTGTTTTGCCTATGTTCTCCTCTAGGAGTTTTATAGTTTCTGGGCTTACATTTAGATCTTTACTCGATTTTGAGTTTATTTCTGTGTATGGTATTAGAAGGTGTTCTAGTTTCATTCTTTTACAAGTGGTTGACCAGTTTTCGCAGCACCACTTGTTAAAGAGGTTGTCTTTTTTCCATTGTATATCCTTGCCTCCTTTGTCAAAGATAAGGTGTCCATAGGTTCATGGATCTATCTGTGGACTTTCTATTCTGTTCCATTGATCTATATTTCTGTCTTTGTGCCAGTACCATACTGCCTTGATGACTATGGCTTTGTGTTAGAGTCTGAAGTCAGGCAGGTTGATTCCTCCAGTTCAATTCTTCTTTCTCAAGATTGCTTTGGCTATTTGAGGTTTTCTGTATTTCCATGCAAATTGTGAAATTATTTGTTCTAGTTCTGTGAAAAATACTGTTAGTAGTTTGATAGGGATTGCATTGAATCTATAGATTGCTTTGGGTAGTATAGCCATTTTGACAATATTGAGTCTTCCAATCCATAAACACGGTATATTTCTCCATCTATTTGTGTCCTCTTTGATTTCTTTCATCAGTGTTTTATAGTTTTCGATATATAGGTCTTTTGTTTCTTTAGGTAGATATACTCCTAAGTATTTTATTTTATTATTATTTTTTTTTGTTGCAATGGTGAATGGTATTGTTTCCTTAATTTCTCTTTCTGTTTTCTCATTGTTAGCATATAGGAATGCAAGGGATTTCTGTGTGTTAATTTTATATCCTGCAACATTACTGTATTCATTGATTAGCTGTAGTAATTTTCTAGTAGAGTCTTTAGGGTTTTCTATGTAGAGGATCATGTCATCTGCAAACAGTGAGAGTTTTACTTCTTTTTTTTTCCTATCTGGAATATTTTTATTTCTTTTTCTGCTCTGATTGCTGTGGCAAACACTTCCAAAACTATGTTGAATCGTAGTGGTGAGAGCAGGCACCCTTGTCTTGTTCCTGATTTCAGGGGAAATGCTTTCAATTTTTCACCATTGAGGGTGATGCTTGCTGTGGGTTTCTCATATATAGCTTTTATTATGTTGAGGAATGTTCCTTCTATGCATGCTTTCTGGAGAGTTTTTATCATAAATGGATGTTGAATTTTGTCCAAGGCTTTTTCTGCATCTATTGAGATAATCATATGGCTTTTGTCTTTCAATTTGTTAATGTGGTGTATTACATAGATTGATTTGCAGATATTAAAGAATCCTTGCATTCCTGAGATAAAGCACACTTGGTCGTGATGTATGATCTTTTTAATGTGTTGTTGGATTCTGTTTGCTAGAATTTTGTTAAGGATTTTTGAGTCTATGTTCATCAGTGATATTGGCCTGTAGTTTTCTTTTTTTGTGGCATCTTTGTCTGGTTTTGGTATTAGGGTGATGGTGGCCTCATAGAATGAGTTTGGTTTGCCTTCTTCTGCAATTTTCTGGAGGAGTTTGAGTAAGATAGGTGTTAGCTATTCTCTAAGTTTTTGGTAGAATTCAGCTGTGAAGCCATCTGGTCCTGGGCTTTTGTTTGCTGGAAGATTTCTGATTACAGTTCGATGTCGTTGCTTGTGATGGGTCTGGAAAGATCTTCCAATTCTTCCTGGTTCAGTTTTGGAAAGTTATACTTTTCTAAGAATTTGTCCATTTCTTCCAAGTTGTGCATTTTATTGGCATAGAGCTGCTGGTAGTAGTCTCTTATGATCCTTTGTATTTCAGAGTTGTCTGTTGTGATCTCCCCATTTTCCTTTCTAATTTTGTTGATTTCATTCTTCTCCCTTTGTTTCTTGATGAGTCTGGCTAATGGTTTGTCAATTCTATTTACCTTCTCAAAAAAACCATCTTTTAGCTTTGTTGATTTTTGCTATCGTCTCTTTTGTTTCTTTTGCATCTATTTCTGCCCTAATTTTTAAGATTTCTTTCTTTCTACTAACCCTGGGGTTCTTCATTTCTTCCTTCTCTAGTTGCTTTAGGTGTAGAGTTAGGTTATTTATTTGAC